>NC_137058.1:26648020-27000520 GCF_032717465.1 Coenobita brevimanus
CCCCTATTTCAACTTAGAATCTGACGGGGTTGTGTAAAAACTCTAAGGATGTAAAACCCCTATTTCAACTTAGAATCTGACGGGGTTGTGTAAAAACTCTACGGATGTAAAAACCCCTATTTCAACTATAAACTCTACGGATGTAAAAACCCCTATTTCAACTTAGAATCTGACGGAGTTGTGTAAAAACTCTACGGATGTAAAACCCCTATTTCAACTTAGAATATTTCAGGGCTATTGTGTAAAATCTACGGATGCAAAACCCTTGTTTCGGACTTTGACTGTGCAGACCCCTCCCCCAGGTACAGCAAAACCAGTACTTTGGTCAGCTATGGTTTATTGATGGGTAACTACGGTATTTGTACAAGACTGACTAGCTTCATTACTTAGTGCAATTAGCACTGCCTTGACTAACAGTAATAGCTGTGCTTATTTCGGCTGTTTATAATCCTCCAGAGTTATTTCCTCTGGTGCCTGCAGTTTATTCATGTTACTGCCAGACTATTGTTTTATTTATTGCTCTGGTGCTGAAGCTCCTGTACACTGGCCCTCAGGTCATCTCCCCATCTAAGCTGGTTGAAGTAGTTTTCATAGTACTTCTCTTCTGCCTTAGTGTTCTCCATTCAGGTTTTTTCCATGTGTACTTAAGGAACATCTGTTGATAAGGAAACCTGCAATGAGTGTGCACTGACACACTGCATGTCTGACCAGCTATTTTGTCCAATTTTATTAGCCAGTGTAACGGTAACAGTGTGTTTACCCACTTGTCCTATTTCCTATTTCTATTTGCAGTAAGATCCAGATACCCTATGTATCCCTTCACTAGTGCTGTTATCAAAGCCTTCTTCTGCCATCCTGTTCCTGTTGGTAAGTTCTTAAGTTCTAAGTCTGTGCAGTCAGGTTTACCCCTTTACCCTTCGTCATTAAGTCCAAATGAGGTACTGAAGTGGGTATACTGCACCTTTATCAGAAGTTCGTAATCAAACCAGATCTAAAGACTATCAGTTCTTAAAGCAGCCAAGTTAAAGTATGAAGGCTTGAATGCCATAGGTAGTGCTAAGTTAATATGAAGGCTTGGGGCCATAGGTAGTGCTAATTATGAAGGCTTGAATGCCATAGGTAATGCTTAGTCAAAAATATGAAGGCTTGAATGCTATAGGTAATGCTTAGTTAAAAATATGAAGGCTTCAGTGCCATAAGTAGTGCTAAGTAAATATGAATGCTTGAATGCCATAGGTAATGCTAAATTAATATGAAGGCTTCAATGCCATAGGTAATGCTAAGTTAATATGAAGGCTTCAATGCCATAGGTAATGCTAAATTAATATGAAGGCTTCAATGCCATAGGTAATGCTAAGTTAATATGAAGGCTTCAATGCCATAGGTAGTGCTAAATTAATATGAAGGCTTCAATGCCATAGGTAGTGCTAAATTAATATGAAGGCTTCAATGCCATAGGTAGTGCTAAGTTAATATGAAGGCTTCAGTGCCATAGGTAGTGCTAAGTTAATATGAAGGCTTCAATGCCATAGGTAATGCTAAGTTAATATGGAGGCTTGGGGCCATAGGTAGTGCTAAGTCAATATGAATGCTTGAATGCCATAGGTGATGCAAAGTTAACATGAAGGCTTGAATGCCATAGGTGATGCAAAGTTAATATGAAGGCTTGTATGCCATAGGTAGTGCTAAGTTAATATGAAGGCTTCAATGCCATAGGTAGTGCTAAGTTAAATATACGAAAGCTTGAATGCCATAGGTAGTGCTAAGTTAAATATACGAAAGCTTGAATGCCATAGGTAGTGCTAAGTTAAATATACGAAAGCTTGAATGCCATAGGTAGTGTTCAGTCAACATGAATGTTTGAATGCCATAGGTAGTGCCAAGTTAATATGAAGGCTTGAATGCCATAGGTAGTGAAGGGAGGTGTGACTCACTGGGTACTGATTCACTATCCTTTGGTCCTATTCACCCCTATTTAGTAACCATGTGGTAGGTAAGGTCCAGGGATAATAGGTAAAGTATCTGGATTTCCCCTAATGGCTCGAATAAAATTACTATTATTTACTGCATGTGTATAGATAAGCTGGTCAGTTACAGTATTTGTACATGGTTAAGTGTCCTATTCCGATTAAATTTTCAAAGTAAAACATCAGTGGGAATTAAGCTTTGTCTCTGGATCCTAACTCTGCAGTTCATACCATATTGTTGTTTGTTGTCAGCCTAAATAGGTATTTAACAACACCAGTCCAGTCCTTTATTCCGGCAATCTTTACAAGGTGTTTTCCTCTATAGGATAAAAAGCGTCAGCAACCGTAATCCTAACTAGTTGGTTCATTATTTCCAAGTGTCACTTATCCGATGCAAATTCTTGTGTTTCCTCCAAGACCAAGGATCTTTCTGGCCAGGACAGGTTTCTCATCAGGTGAAAGGCGAAGAGAGGCAGTGTGTGGAGGTCCAGTTTTATTGTACCCATGTCATATATAATCTGGCCAAAGTTCTTCAAAGTCTTATAATCCAGGACTTAAATGGACATCTATCTGGGCAGGGTGGCGAATTCTGATCGGCTGAATGGCGAAGAGGCGAGTAGTGGTGGTGTCATCGATGGAGTGGCTAAAACAGGCGAGGAGTGGAGATGTGGATGGAGTGGCGAGAAGTGTGGCCTCTGGAATGTCGGTCTGGCTGCTGTCTTCCCGTGACCACACCTGCGGGAGAAAGTCTGAGGAGATCACACCGCACAGGTACAGAGTTTGTTTTTAGTTATGTGTTCATCAGTGTCTGCTTCCTCCACCTGTACTGAAGCCAACTGGGGTTTAATATTCAAGGAGAAAGTGTTTAAAGTGTGGGAAATTTTCAGAGTAAAAGGAAAGAATCAGTTGTAATAGTCCTAGAGAGGGCTCTGGGGTGTGGTGAGGGGTGTGGTGAGGGGTGTGGTGAGGGGTAGGGCGAGGGGTGGGAGGGGTGGGGTGGGGTGGGGTGAGGGGGATGGGGGGTGGGGTGGGGGGGAGGAGGGGTGGGGGGGTGGGGTGAGGGGGATGAGGGGTGGGGTGGGGTGAGGGGGATGAGGGGTGGGGTGAGGGGTGGGGTGAGGGGTGGCGAGGGGTGGGGTGGGGTGAGGGGGATGAGGGGTGGGGTGGGGTGAGGGGATGAGGGGGATGAGGGGTGGGGTGGGGTGAGGGGATGAGGGGTGGGGTGGGGTGAGGGGGATGAGGGGTGGGGTGGGGTGAGGGGGATGAGGGGTGAGGGGGATGATGGGTGGGGTGGGGGGAGGGGAGGGAGGGCGGTGGGGGGAGGGGGAGGGAGGGGGGGGGGGGGGGACGGGGGGGGGGGGGGGAGGGGGGGGGGGGGGGGGGGGGGGTGCGGCGGGGGCGGGGGGGGCGGGGGGGGGAGGGGGCGGTGGGGGGGGGAGGGGGATGGGGGTGGGGGGAGGGGGGCGGTGGGGGGAGGGGAGGTGGTGGCGTGAGGGGTGAGGGGGTGAGGGGTGAGGGGGTGAGGGGGGGAGTGGGTGAGAGGGGGAGTGAAGGGGGGAGTGGGTGAGGGGGGGAGTGGGTGAGGGGGGGAGTGGGTGAGGGGGGGAGTGGGTGAGGGGGGAGATGGGGTTGGGGGGTGTGGGGTGAGGGGAGGGAGAATAGGGAAAAGGAGAGGGAGGTGCAAGGGGTGGGGGAGTAGGAAGCCAGCAGCTAAACGAAAGAGGGAGAAGGGGAATAGGGAATAGAGCATATCCATTCCAGTACTCAGTAATACACAGTCCAACCCATCCACTGTATCCAATCCAGTCCATCCCATCCCCACGATATTCAACCCAACCCCACCCAACCCAACAAAACCCCACGACATCCAAACCAGCCCAACCCAACCCCACGACGTCCAACCCCACGACATCCAAACCAGCCCAACCCAACCCCACGACGTCCAACCCAACCCAACCCAACCCCACGACACCCATCCCAACCCAACCCCACGACCTCCATCCCAACTCAACCCAATCCCACGATATCCATCCCATCCCAACCCCACGATATCCAACTCAACCCCACGATATCCAACTCAACCCCACGATATCCCTCCCAACCCTCCACAACATCCAATTTTTCCCTCAGTATAAAAGTCCTTTCAACCAACCCCACCTTATATAACCATCCCAACCACACAATATCCACACCAACCCCACATCAAATAGTTTTCAGGTATAATGACAAATGTAACTGAGGTATGATAAAAGATTTCCAGATTTTATTAAACAAAAGTAAGTTTTATTTTGAGCTGGCTTCATCAGTAGAGTTGTCAGCGATCAGGAAGGCTCTGGTGGGTAGGTGGGTGGCAGGTGGTGGGTAGGTGGGTGGTAGAAGGGTGGCAGGTGGTGGGTAGGAGGGTGGCAGGTGGTGGGTGGGTGGGTGGCAGGTGGTGGGTGGGTGGGTGGCAGGTGGTAGGTGGGTGGGTGGCAGGTGGTAGGTGGGTGGGTGGCAGGTGGCAGGTGGGTGGGTGGCAGGTGGGTGGCAGGTGGCAGGTGGGTGGGTGGCAGGTGGGTGGCAGGTGGCAGGTGGGTGGCAGGTGGGTGGCAGGTGGGTGGCAGGTGGGTGGCAGGTGGGTGGCAGGTGGATGGCAGGTAGGTGGCAGGTAGGTGGCAGGTGGCAGGTAGGTGGCAGGTGGCAGGTAGGTGGCAGGTGGCAGGTGGCAGGTAGGTGGCAGGTAGGTGGCAGGTGGATGGCAGGTGGGTGGCAGGTGGGTGGCAGGTAGGTGGCAGGTGGCAGGTGGGTGGCAGGTGGCAGGTGGGTGGCAGGTGGCAGGTGGGTGGTAGGTGGCAGGTGGGTGGTAGGTGGCAGGTGGGTGGTAGGTGGCAGGTGGGTGGTAGGTGGCAGGTGGGTGGTGGGTGGTGGGTGGTGGGTGGTGGCAGGTGGGTGGTGGGTGGTGGCTGGTGGGTGGCAGGTGGGTGGTGGGTGGGGGCAGGTGGGGGGGGGGGGGTGGCTGGTGGGTGGTTGGTGGGTGGTGGGTGGTGGCAGGTGGGTGGCAGGTAGGTGGTGGGTGGTGGCAGGTGGGTGGCAGGTAGGTGGTGGGTGGTGGCAGGTAGGTGGTGGGTGGTGGCAGGTGGGTGGCAGGTAGGTGGTGGGTGGTGGCAGGTGGGTGGCAGGTAGGTGGTGGGTGGTGGCAGGTGGGTGGCAGGTAGGTGGTGGGTGGTGGCAGGTGGGTGGCAGGTAGGTGGTGGGTGGTGGCAGGTGGGTGGTGGCAGGTGGGTGGTAGGTAGTGGGTGGTGGCAGGTGGGTGGTGGTAGGTAGTGGGTGGGTGGTGGTAGGTAGTGGGTGGGTGGTGGTAGGTAGTGGGTGGGTGGTGGTAGGTAGTGGGTGGGTGGTGGTAGGTAGTGGGTGGGTGGTGGTAGGTAGTGGGTGGGTGGTGGTAGGTAGTGGGTGGGTGGTGGTAGGTAGTGGGTGGGTGGTGGTAGGTAGTGGGTGGGTGGTGGTAGGTAGTGGGTGGGTGGTGGTAGGTAGTGGGTGGGTGGTGGTAGGTAGTGGGTGGGGGGTGGTAGGTGGTAGGTGGTGGGTGGTGATAGGTAGTGGTGGGTGGTGGTAGGTAGTGGGTGGGTGGTGGTAGGTGGTGGGTGGGTGGTGGTAGGTGGTGGGTGGGTGGTGGTAGGTAGTGGGTGGGTGGTGGTAGGTAGTGGGTGGGTGGTGGTAGGTAGTGGGTGGGTGGTGGTAGGGAGTGGGTGGCAGCTGGGTGGTGGTTGGTTGTGGGTGGGTGGTGGTAGGTAGTGGGTGGGTGGTGGTAGGTGGGTGGTGGTAGGTGGGTGGTGGTTGGTGGGTGGTGGTAGGTGGTTGGTGGGTGGTGGTAGGTGGTAGGTGGGTGGTGGTAGGTAGGTGGGTGGTGGTAGGTGGGTGGTAGGTGGGTGGTAGGTGGGTGGTGGTAGGTGGTAGGTGGGTGGTAGTTGGTAGGTGGGTGGTGGTAGGTGGTAGGTGGGTGGTGGTAGGTGGGTGGTGGTAGGTGGGTGGTGGTAGGTGGGTGGTGGTAGGTGGGTGGTGGTAGGTGGGTGGTGGTAGGTGGGTGGTGGGTGGTGGTAGGTGGTAGGTGGGTGGTGGTAGGTGGGTGGTGGTAGGTGGGTGGTGGTAGGTGGGTGGTGGTGGGTGGTGGGTGGTGGGGGGTGGTGGTAGGTGGGTGGTGGGTGGTGGTGGGTGGTGGTAGGTGGGTGGTGGTAGGTGGTGGGTGGGTGGTGGTAGGTGGGTGGTGGTAGGTGGTGGTAGGTGGGTGGTGGTAGGTGGTAGGTGGTAGGTGGGTGGTGGTAGGTGGTGGTGGGTGGTGGTAGGTGGTAGGTGGGTGGTGGTAGGTGGTAGGTGGGTGGTGGTAGGTGGTAGGTGGGTGGTGGTAGGTGGTAGGTGGGTGGTGGTAGGTGGTAGGTGGGTGGTGGTAGGTGGTAGGTGGGTGGTAGGTAGGTGGTGGGTGGTAGGTGGATGGTGGGTGGGTGGTAGGTGGATGGTGGGTGGGTGGTAGGTGGATGGAGGGTGGGGGGGGGGTGGGGGGTAGTTGGGTGGTAGGTGGGTGGTGGGTGGGTGGTAGGTGGGTGGTAGGTGGGTGGTAGGTGGGTGGTGGGTGGGTGCTGGGTGGGTGCTAGGTGGGTGGTAGGTGGGTGCTAGGTGGGTGCTAGGTGGGTGGTAGGTGGGTGGTAGGTGGGTGGTAGGTGGATGGGGGGTAGGTAGGTGGTAGGTGGATGGGGGGTGGATGGGGGGTGGTAGGTGGGTGGTGGGTGGGTGGTGGGTGGGTGGTGGGTGGGTGGTGGGTGGGTGTGGGTGGGTGGTGGGTGGGTGGTGGGTGGGTGGTGGGTGGGTGGTGGGTGGGTGGTGGGTGGGTGGTGGGTGGGTGGTGGGTGGTGGGTGGTGGGTGGGTGGTGGGGGGGGGTTGGTGGGTGGGGGTTGGTTGGGGGGTGGGTGGTGGTGGGTGGGTGGGTGGTGGGTGGGTGGTGGTGGGTGGTGGGTGGGTGGCGGGTGGGTGGATGGGGGGTGGTGGGTGGTGGGTGGATGGTGGGCGGGTGGTGGGTGGGTGGGTGGGTGGGTGGTGGGTAGGTGGTAGGTAGGTGGTGGTGGTTGGTGGGTGGTGGGTGGGGGTAGGTGGGTGGTGGTAGGTGGGTGGTGGTAGGTGGTAGGTGGGTGGCAGGTGGTAGGTGGTAGGTGGGTGGTAGGTGGGTGGTAGGTGGGTAGGTGGTAGGTGGGTGGTAGGTAGGTGTGTGGTAGGTAGGTGGGAGGTAGGTATGTGGGTGGTGGGTATGTGGGTGGTAGGTGGGTGGGTGGTGTGGGTAGGTGGTGGTGGTAGGTGGGTGGTGGGTGGTGGTTGGTGGGTAGGTGGGTGGTGGGTGGTGGGTGGGTGGTAGGTGGGAGGTGGGTGGTGGTAGGTGGTGGGTGGTAGGTGGTAGGTGGTAGGTGGTAGGTGGTAGGTGGTAGGTGGGTGGTGGTAGGTGGTGGGTGGTGGTGGGTGGGTGGTGGGTGGTTGGTGGTGGGGGGTGGTGGTGGTGGAGGTGGGTGTGGTGGTGGGTGGTGGGTGGGTGGTGTGGTGGGTAGTGGTGGGTGGGTGGTGGGTGGTGGGTGGGTGGTGGGTGGTGGGTGGGTGGTGGGTGGGTGGTGGGTGGGTGGTAGGTAGGTGGGTGGTAGGTGGGTGGTAGGTGGGTGGTGGGTGGGTGGTGGGTGGTTGGTGGGTGGTTGGTGGGTGGTAGGTGGGTGGTGGTTGGTGGATGGGGGGTGGTAGGTGGTGGTGCGTGGCAGGTTGCAGGTGGTGGTAGGTGGATGGCAGGTTGCAGGTGGTGGTAGGTGGATGGCAGGTTGCAGGTAGTGGCAGGTTGCAGGTAGTGGCAGGTTGCAGGTAGTGGCAGGTGGCAGGTGGTAGGTGGTGGGTGGTAGGTGGTGGGTGGTGGGTGGTAGGTGGTGGGTGGTAGGTGGTGGGTGGTGGGTGGTGGGTGGTGGGTGGTAGGTGGTGGGTGGTAGGTGGTGGGTGGTAGGTGGTGGTAGGTGGTGGTAGGTGGTAGGTGGTAGGTGGTAGGTGGTAGGTGGTGGGTGGTGGTAGGTGGTGGGTGGTGGTAGGTGGTGGGTGGTGGTAGGTGGGGGGTGGTGGTGGGTGGTGGGTGGTGGGTGGTGGGTGGTGGGTGGTGGGTGGAGGGTGGTGGGTGGAGGGTGGTGGGTGGAGGGTGGTGGGTGGAGGGTGGTGGGTGGTGGGTGGTGGGTGGTGGGTGGTAGGTGGTGGGTGGTGGGTGGTGGGTGGTAGGTGGTGGGTGGTAGGTGGTGGGTGGTAGGTGGTGGGTGGTGGGTGGTAGGTGGTGGGTGGTGGGTGGTGGGTGGTGGGTGGTAGGTGGTGGGTGGTGGGTGGTAGGTGGTGGGTGGTGGGTGGTGGGTGGTGGGTGGTGGGTGGTGGGTGGGTGGTAGGTGGTGGGTGGTGGTGGGTGGTGGGTGGGTGGTGGTTGGGTGGTAGGTGGTGGTTGGGTGGTAGGTGGTGGGTGGGTGGTAGGTGGTGGGTGGGTGGTAGGTGGTGGGTGGGTGGTAGGTGGTGGGTGGGTGGTAGGTGGTGGGTGGGTGGTAGGTGGTGGGTGGGTGGTAGGTGGTGGGTGGGTGGTAGGTGGTGGGTGGGTGGTAGGTGGTGGGTGGTGGTAGGTGGTGGTGGGTGGTAGGTGGTGGGTGGTAGGTGGTGGTGGGTGGTAGGTGGTAGGTGGTGGGTGGTAGGTGGTGGGTGGTGGTGGTAGGTGGTAGGTGGTGGTGGGTGGTGGTGGTGGTGGTAGGTGATGGGTGGGTGGTAGGTGGTGGTGTGGTGGTTGGTGGTGTGTGGTGGTAGGTGGTGTGTGGTGGTAGGTGGTGTGTGGTGGTAGGTGGTGTGTGGTGGTAGGTGGTGTGTGGTGGTAGGTGGTGGTAGGTGGTGGTAGGTGGTGGTAGGTGGTGGTGGGTGGTGGTGGGTGGTGGTGGGTGGTGGTGGGTGGTGGTGGGTGGTGATAGGTGGTGGTGGGTGGTGATAGGTGGTGGGTGGTGATAGGTGGTGGGTGGTGATAGGTGGTGGGTGGTGATAGGTGGTGGGTGGTGGTGGGTGGTGGGTGGTGGTGGGTGGTGGTGGGTGGTGGTAGGTGGTGGTGAGTGACAGGTTGCAGGTGGTGGTGAGTGGCAGGTGGTGGTGGATGGCAGGTGGTGGTGGATGGCAGGTGGTGGTGAGTGGCAGGTGGTGGTGAGTGGCAGGTGGTGGTGAGTGGCAGGTGGTGGTGAGTGGCAGGTGGTGGTGAGTGGCAGGTGGTGGTGAGTGGCAGGTGGTGGTGAGTGGCAGGTGGTGGTGAGTGGCAGGTGGTGGTGAGTGGCAGGTGGTGGTGAGTGGCGGGTGGCGGGTGGCGGGTGGCAGGTGGCAGGTGGCGGGTGGCGGGTGGCAGGTGGCAGGTGGCGGGTGGCAGGTGGGTGGCAGGTGGCAGGTGGGTGGCAGGTGGCAGGTGGGTGGCAGGTGGCAGGTGGGTGGCAGGTGGCAGGTGTGTGGTAGGCGGATAGTGGAAGAGTAGGTGGTAGTCAGACTGGTGGTAGGTGGGAGGTGGGTAATGGTCGGCAGGTGGGTGGCAAATGGGTTGCAAGTGGGTGGCTGGTAGGTTGGCAGGTGGGTGGTGGGAGGTTGCAGGTAGGTGGGTGGTGGGAGGTTGCAGGTAGGTGGGTGGTGGGAGGTTGCAGGTAGGTGGGTGGTGGGAGGTTGCAGGTAGGTGGGTGGTGGGAGGTTGCAGGTAGGTGGGTGGTGGGAGGTTGCAGGTAGGTGGGTGGTGGGAGGTTGCAGGTAGGTGGGTGGTGGGAGGTTGCAGGTAAGTGGGAGGTGGGAGGTTGCAGGTAAGTGGGAGGTGGGAGGTGGCAGGTGGTAAGTGGCAGGTGGAGGGTAGGAGGCTGAAAATAACAATTCAATACATGGTTTAAATAATCAAACATTTCACAGAGTTGTCTCTCCGTGGACGTAAAGCTTAACTGGACCAACCGAATCAGTAAATATAATGACAGTCAGTTAACGTATACAAGTACTAGGCCTGTACTGACAAAGGTACTGACTGACTAACTGGTAAAACGAATACTGACAGGAAGTGAAGACTGAGGATGTAGTCTACCTGAATCAGCTAAATATGTGGACTGACTGACTGTGGGTGTGGACTGTGGGTGTGGACTGTGGGTGTGGACTGTGGGTGTGGACTGTGGGTGTGGACTGTGGGTGTGGACTGAGGGTGTGGACTGTGTGTGTGGAATGAGAGAGTGGATTAACTGATTAACTCAACATCTGGACGGTGGGTCTGGATTAACTTAACTGGACGGGAGTGGACTGAGAATGTGGACTGAACAGGACTGAATTGTGGGTGTGGATTACGCAGACTGAACTGGAGTGGACTGTGGATGTGGACTGACTGGTTGGACTGGACTGGGGGTGTGGACTGACTGGACTGGACTAGGGGTGTGGACTGACTGGACTGGACTGGACTAGACTGGACTAGGGGTGTGGAATGACTGGACTGGACTGGGGGTGTGAACTGACTGACTGGACTGGACTAGGGTGTGGACTGACTTGGCTGGACTGGATTGTGTGTGTGAGTGTGGACTGGAGTGGACTTTGGGTGTGGACTGGACTGGACTTTTGGGTGTGGACTGGACTGGACTGTGGGTGTGGACTGGACTGAACTGGACTGTGGGTGTGGACTGGACTGAATTAGGGATGTGGACTGACTGACTGGACTGGACTGGGGGTGTGGACTGACTGGCTGGACTGGACTGGATTGTGTGTGGGGGTGCGGACTGGACTGGACTGTGGGTGTGGACTGGACTGGACTGGACTGTGGTTGTGGACTGGACTGGACTGGACTGGGGGTGTGGACTGACTGAGTGAACTGGACTGGGAGTGTGGACTGACTGGACTAGACTGGGAGTGTGGACTGACTGGACTAGACTAGGGGTGTGGACTGACTGGACTAGACTAGGGGTGTGGACTGACTGACTGGACTGGACTGTGGGTGTGGTCTGACTGGCTGGACTAGACTAGGGGTGGGGACTGACTGGCTGGACTAGACTAGGGGTGTGGACTGACTGGCTGGACTGGACTGAGGGTGTGGACTGAGGGTGTGGACTGTGGATGTGGACTGACTGGACTGAGGGTGTGGACTGAGGGTGTGGACTGTGGATGTGGACTGACTGGACTGAACTGTGAACCGACTGGCTAGCTGGACTGTGAATGTGGACTGGACTAGACTGTGGCTGTGCACTAAGTCGACTGGACTGTGGACTAAGTCGACTGGACTGTGGACTAAGTCGACTGGACTGTGCACTAAGTCGACTGGACTGTGCACTAAGTCGACTGGACTGTGCACTAAGTCGACTGGACTGTGCACTAAGTCGACTGGACTGTGCACTAACTGGATTGGACTGACTGGATTGGACTGTGGACTGACTGGATTGGACTGTGGACTGACTGGATTGGACTGTGGACTGACTGGATTGGCTGACTGACTGATGCTGCTAGGATGTGGACTGTGACAGTATGGACTAAGCTACTGTGTGAACTGAGTGACATGGTGTGGACTGTGACAGGATGTGTACCGTGTAAGGCTGTGGACTGACAGGCTGTGGACTGACAGGCTGTGGACTGACAGGGTGTGGACTGACAGGGTGTGGACTGACAGGGTGTGGACTGAGTGACAGGGTGTGGACTGCAACAGGGTGTGGACTGCAACAGGGTGTGGACTGCGACAGGGTGTGGACTGAGTGACACTGGGCATAGACTGACGATCTGACAGTGAAATATTATTGGGGAGTCTGATTGGCTAAGGGGTTGGACTGATAGATCATAAGACTTGACTGACAGGGGTTTACAAGGCTGTGGACTGACAGGGGTTACAAGGCTGTGGACTGACAGGGGTTTACAAGGCTGTGGACTGACAGGGGTTTACAAGGCTGTGGACTGACAGGGATTTACAAGGCTGTGGACTGACAGGGGTTTACAAAGCTGTGGACTGACAGGAGTTTACAAGGCTGTGGACTGACAGGGGTTTACAAGGCTTTGGAGTGAATCAGTTAAGGTATGTAGTGATGCAGGCTATGGAGTCAATCAGTAAGGGTTTGTGGTGATAGTGGGTGTGGACTACCTGAGTTTTTGAAGGTGGGGACTGTCCATGGGTGTAGGACGACTGACTGGTTGTGGGTGTGAGTCACTGACGTGTATTTTGATTGAACTGACCTACTACCAATGACTGACTGATGATGAGGACTAACATAGGGTGTGGACACACGGGTCAGTGAGGCTGTGGACTGACTGGGTCACTAGGGCTGTGGACTGACCGGGTCACTAGGGCTGTGGACTGACCGGGTCACTAGGGCTGTGGACTGACCGGGTCACTAGGGCTGTGGACTGACCGGGTCACTAGGGCTGTGGACTGACCGGGTCACTAGGGCTGTGGACTGACCGGGTCACTAGGGCTGTGGACTGACCGGGTCACTAGGGCTGTGGACTGACCGGGTCACTAGGGCTGTGGACTGACCGGGTCACTAGGGCTGTGGACTGACCGGGTCACTAGGGCTGTGGACTGACCGGGTCACTAGGGCTGTGGACTGACCGGGTCACTAGGGCTGTGGACTGACCGGGTCACTAGGGCTGTGGACTGACCGGGTCACTAGGGCTGTGGACTGACCGGGTCACTAGGGCTGTGGACTGACCGGGTCACTAGGGCTGTGGACTGACCGGGTCACTAGGGCTGTGGACTGACCGGGTCACTAGGGCTGTGGACTGACCGGGTCACTAGGGCTGTGGACTGACCGGGTCACTAGGGCTGTGGACTGACCGGGTCACTAGGGCTGTGGACTGACCGGGTCACTAGGGCTGTGGACTGACCGGGTCACTAGGGCTGTGGACTGACCGGGTCACTAGGGCTGTGGACTGACCGGGTCAGTAGGGCTGTGGACTGACCGGGTCAGTAGGGCTGTGGACTGACCGGGTCAGTAGGGCTGTGGACTGACCGGGTCAGTAGGGCTGTGGACTGACTGGGTCAGTAGGGCTGTGGACTGACTGGGTCAGTAGGGCTGTGGACTGACTGGGTCAGTAGGGCTGTGGACTGCCTGGGTCAGTAGGGCTGTGGACTGACTGGGTCAGTGGGGCTGTGGACTAATTAAAGCTGTAGACTGACAGACAGTAAGGGTTTGGAGTACTGGAGAATGTGGGGTGAATCATGAAGGGCTTGGAGTGATGGATGTGCACTGAATCAGTAAGGGTTTGAACTGATAAAGTGTGTGGACTGACTAGAGTGAATGTGATCGACTAGAATGTAGACTGACTAGATGTGCCGACTGCTGATTAGTGAGTCAATTGGTTAAAGGTACTGAGAGGCGGAATCAGTGACTGTGGAGTGACTGGGCCTGTGACTGCCTGACTGACTGGGGGTCTAACAAAGAGGGAAGATGGTTAAGTAATCAGGACGGGGCGTGATATAAATTTATAAAGGGCCAGTGATGAGGCAGGACTTAGCTAACCAACTGACAAGAGAGGCAAACGACTTAAGTTATTTAAAAAAAAGCACAAAGGTGTAAGCAAGTCCGTAAGGTTATAGAGTTATTTATGAAACACCTTTAATTCATGTGATCAGCCTGCATTCCACGATATAGTGTAGTTAGCAACGATACAGAAAAGCCAGGCATTCATTACGTTTCAAGAAGTAAATAATATGGGTCATGTCTACACCTTGGTGCTCTTTTAAAATGATACGACCCTATAACAGAACTGACGACGACTAAGGGGTGACCAAAGCCTAGATATGATTAACTGAAGGCCGAGTGTTTGGAGCTATACATAGTCGTGAACTAAATTTACTATATCCTGACTAACGACTGATTGATGTTAAGTCAACTAAAATATTGTGAGGTTCAAAGTCCTCGTACATTACCGGATAAGATAGATGAGGATACTTCTGGGTAGGCAGCGCATCCTCGGAGGGGTAAATTCAAGACGAGGTATCAATGGCACCGAGCAGTATGTTGAGGTGGTACAAGCTGGATGATTTCCCTCCTGTAAATGCCATATAAAATTAGCAGGACTTACATCAGTGTATTCGTTATTTCTGACTCTCTTTGTTGAAAATATTCACACTTATTTTATCGTCAGATATGTTTACATTATTTTGGCTTTGTCACTTAGTACTAGATATTTTGCCCTTGTTATACTGTCTCATTGTACGTAGTGTTTTGCGAAGTACTTACCTAATCTTCCCTTCAGATGACGTTCTTTGTTGAGGTCCCTCCCACGGTAGCTGTCAGCATCATCTCCCACGGTCACGGTCAACTTCACCAGTGTCCCTCCACCATCGGCTTCTCTTCAGCATCCCAGCCTTCACTCCACCTGCCAAGTAGGTATCTTATTTATTTTTACAGTTCATTCGTCAGTTTGGGAGATTTTTTTTTTTTTTTTTTTTTTGCGGCAATATTACGTAGCTCAGACAGACTACGAAAGACCTACGGTGTTGCTCATCCATAGCACTTTTTCGTAACTGGCACAAAGTTCTGTGTTAATTATGCTACAACTTATCAGTCAAGACGGGGATTCAGTTTTGAGCCAAACTACAATTAATGTATGGTCTTCATAAAATAAGCATGTCAGATGCAGCCATTCATATATGTTAGCTTGATTCCAACATTTTTCTAATATATTAAAACTACAAATTCAAGAAACTAGCAATTTAGTTTAAAGGTAGCAGTAGAAATTTGACAAGCAAAGTCTTCCTAAATAATTGCAATGTAACGACCAAATTTTCGTTTTCGTTTTCGTTTTTAAAGGCTCCAACATGCTTGCATGTGTCGGCCTTGGTCACCTAATGGCGGCTATCCACGCTGCACGATCCATTGCAGCCTCCCTGTTCAGTCCCTTAACCCTAAGGTCACTTAATGACCTCGTCCCATGTCTTTCTCGGTCTACCCCTCATAACCCCACCCCCAATATTAACACTTTTCATCTTCTTCACCCAATTATCATCCCCCATCCTCTCCACATGTCCAAACCACCTCAATCTACCTCTCCTCATCACAACACCAATACACTCCAGTCCCATCCTACCTCTCAACTCTTCCATTGTAAACCCAGCCACTCCAGGCCTTGGACGCAGGGACGTACTGCACATCCACCTAATCATTGTCATTTCTGTACGTCTGAGCCGATGAATATCTTCCTCCTTCACTGCCCAGGTCTCACTGCCATACAGCATTACACTCCTAACACATGCTGCATACAAAGACCCCTTAGCACGTAGGGAGAGCCCTCTCAATGTCAGGAGAGGCAAGAGCTCCCTGAACTTCTTCCAACCACTTCTCACCCTAGCCACAGAGCTACCTCCAGCCCCAACTCCAGCACACAACATGTCTCCTAAATAACAAAACTCTTCCACACACTCAAGAGATTCACCAGCAAGGGCATGCGGCCAGAAAACTTTGCCCCCGCTACCTAGTGGCGGACTTCTGGGGGGAGGCGTTGCAGGGGTTCCGCCAGCATAGATCGTGGGTCCAGGGCGAGATGGGGCTCGGGCCTGTGCTAGAGGGTACAGGGCATTGCGGTTCACAGGCAGCCGCTTACGCCCAATAGAGAGCGGCCCGAACCTGGGAGTAGCGCCCCAGGAGGCTGCCCTATCAGTGGGTGTATAATAGCGGGATAGTTGCAGTGCCAAGACGCGCTTGGAGGGTGTCCCTACAGCTGTTCTGGCAGGGTGCCCCGAGGCCACTACCACAGCCACTGGTAAGCTGGTGGGCTAGGGGGCCCAGACCCATTGCCTGGACCTGGGACTGTGCAGTGAGTGGGACCTGTGCTGTGTCTGTCCCCCTTTATTAATACTGAAAATGACAAGACCAAGAACGTTGAAAATGCTCTTTATGGCGAGGACTTCCAGTTCTTTAATAACTGTACTGAAACTATATCTTATTTAACTCAATAATTTCAAGGACTGTGGTAGGTGGTGGTGACCATCATCCATTCACTTGATGTAGTGGTGCCTACTTCTTCATTAGCCTTTACCATTCTTTTTCTGTGCCTGCCCTCCTCTCTTCCTATTTCTCTCATCTTTCCTGTCACTTCTTATTGCTTTTCTTTCCTTTACATGTGCTTTATATTGAGTGACAAGCCAAATGGTTTCCTGTAAGCCAAGAAACCATTTACAACGCTGGGTGTTAACCATATAACCAAACCATACGTGCTGCCTACGTGTCAAGTGGGTTGGCTGAGGGTTAGCGCCGCTCCCCGTAAAACAAATAACTCAGTAAAATGGCCATCCCTTACGGGATTATAGCGTCTGGCAATAGATAGATAGACTGATTTCAAGGCCGAGACGTGTAAGCAATTTGGAGACTAAACTAAATTGCTGATCAACGCATGCAACGGTATAATCGTTATATTAAACAGTATAATCAATCATATGCCATACCTGTATCAAAAGCCATAACTAAACTGTACCTGGCGTGATGAAATGCCAACACTGCTCTGGCATCCCGGTTCAGTTATCCTCTCATTTTATCTCCGACCTCTTGTGTCATAGGCATGATTTCTTGTATTCTTTGCTCATCTCGTCCTCTGGCTTCCTCTCGTAGTACCTTCTTTGCTGTTCTAGCCACCTCAGTAAGTGCACTTCTGCTCACACGTCCCTCCCTGTAATAACAGTGTCTGTGAAGAGACAGATCTCTAGTCCGATAAGCTATTTCAGGGTTATTTCATCTGCTACATAAACTATTTTTTCCATAATTATTCGCCATCTATAACTGGAGACGGAATCTGAGCGGTAATCTTGTTGGTCTATTTCATTAACGCCTCTTATGACAATGATATCTTAAGGAAATTGTTGCAAAGTACTTAATGACACTAACAATTTCAGTTATGCCGTAAGAATATCTATTTTTCACATAAAAGTATTAAAGTGACAAGTAAATCACTTAGGAAGAGGCACCAAGTCCATTATGCCAATAAGATTACCTCTGTCAACAAAACTGTTCATCATTGCAGCTGCCAGCAAATACCACAGATTCCACAGGCCACGACGACGGCCGCACAGGCCCGACGAAGACCCTGACAGGCCCCGACGACGCTCCCACAGGGACCGACGACGCCCACACAGGTCCCGGCGTCTCAGGTCTGTACTCCGGCACCGATCCTCAGCATCCGCCTGAAAGATGATCGTATTTGTAACAGATATCCAAGTTATTTTTCTACATGGCTGTTTATTTTCACTGTCGTGCAGATATTTAACTGACCAAGACATGTAATTAGAGTCAGATAACACTAAAACACATCTTATCATTTACAGCTTCCACAGTTCCCCACGCTGACGCTTCATCTCCCGCCCTCATCTAATCCTGGCGACATCACAGCTCTGTCTCGGCAGCTCCTCACCCTCTGCAAGGTGAACGTACTCTCAACAGCAGTTCTCTTAAGGTGTTTGTATGCACAAGGATGTTTTAGTTACACATGCAGATATTTTAAAAGTTTAAGGTCAGCAAGTATAAGCAGATTTATCATACAGCAAATTTATCTTACCACTGCAGCGTACGAACCTTCCGCCGGCCACACAGCTTCCGCCCACGATGACGACAACTGCCCACGCCGCAGCTTCCGCCCACATCACGGCTTCAACCTCTTCCCCAACGTGGTAGGTATGCCGTCTGCATCCCTATGGAACATGAACACTGCTGCATCATTTCTTCTAAGTTTTATGATCAGTTATTTTATGGGAATGTTCTTTACAGTATTACGCAATGCACTTTTAAAGGTTAAATGCTGGAAAAAAATGTGGTCTTTAACTTACGCATGTGCAGACAGATAGAACTTTTGATAGCATGTTACATCCCCAAAGACGTGAATTGTTTAATTTTGTTTAGTAGTATTTTCACAGTTATTCTCTCTGGTTTGCTTAGTGTTTGGTAGCTGTGTCAAGTTGAAGGTACAAGCTAGCAATCTTATGAACAAACTTTAGCAAAAGACTGAAAACTTAAATTATTTCTTACCATTGCAGCTGCTGTTGACGTATTTGTTGCACTTCCACACCAGCACTGCGGCTCCACTTCGACGCCGCACTCCCACGCTGACACAGCACGCAACGCCGACACAGTAGGCCCCAACGACGACCCAACGACCTTCACGCCTACACAACGACCTCCACGCCGAAGCAACGACCTCCACGCCGACGCAACGACCTCCACGCCGACGCAACGACCTCCACGCCGACACAACGACCTCCACGCCGACACAACGACCTCCACGCCGACACAACGACCTCCACGCCGACACAACGACCTCCACGCCGACACAATACCCCCACGTCGACGCCACAGGTTGCGCCCCTCGTCGTAGGCTCGTCGTCTGCATCAGTCTGTAAGATTAACAGACACAGCAACAGTTCTCAGTTATAATTCTCCATCAGTTGTCTTAATTCAGTATATGTTAGTGATAGCATAGTGACGTTCACATGAGATTAGATTTCTTTAATACCTCTTCCTTCACGATTTGTTTTGCATAATTGTGCCATCTTCCTATACATTTTGTCCAGTATCTACACAATGCCTAAGATAAGTAAAAGAGTAACATTTAACATATACAAGTAACGTGATGCTATAGCCTGTTTTCACCTGCCTTTACCACTCACACCTTTACTGGTATGTGTAATATATTAACTATTTCATTACGTATGTCCTGGCTACGTGAAATTCGATGGACTTACGCTAAAAGGTAGGATTTTTTTTTTTTTTTTATGTGTCCAATTCTGGGCATAGGCTTCACAGCCTGCTCTTAAGGCCCAGTAGTCCTCCTACATGCCATACACCTCTACATGTCACCACTTCGACGCTAACACCAATCGTTCATATTGAATACATAGCTGGGCTGTCTCATATTGGTATTAGCGGGGGTATTTTTTCGACATGTCGGCGGGTCTTCTGGTAGATCTGTAAAGTCTGATTTTATGAAATTCAGATCCTTAAGCTGTTCCATGCCCCAGCAGGGATTTGAACCTGGGTCCGGTAGGACTGCAGGCCACCTCTCTACCGATTGACCTACCGCCTCCCCTTGATTATTAGTCAAAGTCTCCAGTCTGATTACAATTTGCTATCCACTGAGCATGAAGAGATTATGGATATTTGTCAGGTTAGGGTAAACCGACTACAGATATCCTACTGAGCTAACGAGAATACGGCCACAAGGGAAAGGTTGCCAACAGCTTACACACCAGCATCCCGTTGATGTAGTAGCTCTCTCCCTCGTGGGTCTTATCTCCTCGCCCCCTCGCTCCTCTGCCCGTCCGTCCTCGCTCTTCCATCCCTCCGTCCTCGCTCCCTCGCTCGTCCGTCCTGCTCCATCACCCCTTCGTCCGTCCTGCTCCATCACCCCTTCTTCCGTCCTCGCTCCCTCTCAGCACATCGGGTTCAGGGAAGCTGCGTGGTCGATGATTCATCTCCGCTCTTCTGTGCTCGCCTGTGAAAAAAACAATTATCAAAACCTAATCTGCTTTTAGTGCTGTCTTATATCAAAGTAAGGCCACATACAGGTTTAGGAAAAAAAAAAATATGTACATATTCAACCATTATTCAAAATTGAATTTTCTGTTGTGTTAAATTTGGCTAATTTCAATTCCATTTCAGGATCATCCAGTTACCTGTCTCATCGCTGAAGTTACTGCTGCTGCTGCTGTTATTGATGACGGCGAGGACAACGACGATGCTGCTGCTGTCGCTCCTCCGTTGGTGGTGTATCGCCGCTCAGACAAAAACTCGTGTCCAGCAACCAACAACGACAACCACAGACATGTCCGGCCGGACAACAATACAACCAACATCAACGAAGTAAGCTAATAGATGACCTAAGACTACCACGCCTAACTTTACCCGGCCTAGAAAGCCAACCTAGTTGACCATAACTCTGCTGCCTAACCCACCTAAGCTTGCCCCATGACCCTCCCTGCTCCTGGCTACCCCCCACCCCCACCCCAGCCTGCCCTCCACCCTACCATCACTACACACCAGCGAGGCAACCTGTGGGGAAAAAGATTAAACCATATAAGTATAAAAGGTTAGGGCATATTATTACAAGAGATTATTAGTAAGTGCCTGTAAAGAATTTAGTAGTGCATTCAAAAGTTTACTCGTTTGTTCATATAATTATAAATGCTCACTTGCAACAACGATTATCGCAAAATAATAAGCAAATATAATAGCAATTTATAAAATTATTGCATATACCTGTTGCTGAAGCTGTTGTGTTGATCCTTCAGTACGATGACGCCTGTATAATTGTATTCTGGCTGCCTCTGACGGATTTATTCAGATCAAGAAGGGTGTCCAACAGAAGGGATTAAAAGCAGCCTCCATCCATCCATTTTGGTGCTGGAGAGGGACACCATGTGGTGGCACTGATAGTACCAAAAGGATGGTGGGCTGCAGGACGGGTAACTTCATGGTTCATACATGCATCTCTCGTAGTGAAGGTGTTAATTCTTGCTTGACATTCACTCCTCACTGCTGCTGAACATTGTGCCAGCGAGCGAAGTAGAGCCTGGAAAAAAAAATGCAGAGTTTAGCTAATTTGTGGAGACGAAGATTGAGGCGAAATACGAATGTCATTTATATTACTGAGACTTATTTAGCCATAGCATTTTCTATTTCTGCCACTGAGCTTGGTGACAGAGGAAGTAAAAGAACGATATTGTGGACCAGATTAATGAGAGAACTGATATAAAAACGACCCAGAAATCAGGGTATTATTGCCAATAATTACAGTCAAGCCCGTCGGGTATTCCAGCCTTTCCTATGACAAACTCCTCAAATTAGAAGAGGGAGGGGGTCTTCTGTATGACATCCTTCGCAAATGTGTCTTAGGTTGGGGGTTAAGTTTGATTACATTAGGTCAGGTTAGGTTACGTTAGGTTAATTTAATAAAGAAATAGGCGAGAATTGGCCTCAAAACCATTCGAAATATTGGTAAATTCTGCCCCTAGTGAAAAAAAGAAAAAGAAAAAGTTATCTCGGTCGATTTCAAGGATTTTATTTCGTATTTTGACTTCAACCCCAAATAGGGGTTAGGCATCACTTGTGGTGGAAATTAATCTAAATCATTCGAAACAAGGGTAAATCCTACCCCTAGTGAAAGAAAAAAAATGAAAATACCCCGACTGTAGAAAACGATAAAAAACCCGAAAACAGTTTTAACCTCTTCAGTTCTATGACAATCTTTTTTGTTTGGAGCATGCTGGCTTCAGACGATTTTATTGAACATAGGACTTGTAATAGTTAAGGCTACTAGATAAAAAAATTTCTTAAGCGGATTTAAATAGCGAGAATAATAGGCAAAATACGCTATATTGAAGGAGTTGATTACATTGTTGGAGGCACATCAGTGGCAGAAATTGATCTTGTAATAAACCCTTCCAGTCTTATCAGGCAACCACCAGACGATTTTATTCAGCTTAAGGGATCTCTCGTAGTTAAAGGATTAATGAAGGCTGTGTCTAACCTCTCCAGTTCGAAAAAATAATCCCCACATTTTGAAAGCCTATCCCTAGTTACAGAAAAATACCCATAATTCTTTTAATTCGTAAAAATAAGGTAAATGCGGTTGTCTTCAGATGCGAGGAATAAAATCGGATAATTAGTCATCGGTTCACTGGGGTTAACGGGAGGATTTAGTCACGATCAGGCACCAACATACGTGGCCTATTGCCAGTCTTCCTGTTTGTGGCCGAGTAGGAAAAATTCTTATTGTAAAACTATATATACTAAAAATGAATTAGGCAGACAGCAGGCAGTAATGAGGACAAGAGTCTTTGTGTTGGCAGCATTGATATTTCACTAAGTTGAAAATACAGTCTGCCGGCTTCCTTCACCTCACTGGCAGACATATTGCAAAGACCAGTAAAATTCCTAAGAATATCTGGCTATTTCTTAAAAAAAAAAAATAATAATATAAATTAAATTAGAGCTTCTTTTCCGCCGAAAGCCACCAAAAACTTGGAAAATAAATCACGCTTGAAATAATACACTTTTAAATTCCCTTAACAGACCTGAAATGGAGAAGAAAAATCGCCAAAGTCATCAGCTGGGCAGGTGGAGCCAGGAGGTCCGTCTTGTAGGGCGTCTGGGGTTCAAATGAGAGGCAGTGGTCGCCGCCATAACGTCATCAGCTTGGTTAGTTCAGCGCATCGCCACCAGAACCACACCCGCCTACCCACCCCCACCTGCGCTTGTTTTCCGCCATTTTACGGTCAGTTTATGCTATTATTACTACTTCTAGTGCTATATTCCTATATTTTTTCGTATAATTAATACAGCTGACTTAGATTTCGTGCAAATCATATCCTAGGTTAAATAATGGGATCATAATTGCCTTGAAACCAGTGTTACGAGTCGAACTCCATCCTGTACACTTTTCCATACGTATGTTAATTCCCAAGCTCATGATTCTTCTTTCTATATTATTACTGTTGAATATGTCCTACCGAATTACTGATACTAAGTTAAACTGATAAAGTTAATAAGCCTCGTTTCACCTTATTCTTCGAAGCCTCATATTTGGATCGTTATCTTGGTACTGTTTTACTCTATTGATCTCCATTCCTAACTCTGGATAAAACTAGGCCATAAGAGCATATGTCTAGCATATTTTTTAGAGCATTCTTCAAGAGCATATTTCTTCCCGTACTGTCATAAGGTGTAATTTTATTATATAGATTATTCTGAAACATTTTTAGGGAGACAGTACTGTCAGATATTTCATACAAGCATTCCTGTTGTGTTGGGCCTTCTTTCCTTTATTCTAGCTAACTCAGACTATTTTTAGAGCTTGGATAGAGTCCTAGGAGACAGTGTTCATACTGGTACCATTAACCCTGTCGTGGTCGGGACAGCTCCTATTCTAGTCAACATCAGGGTATTTTATTAAGTAGAGTGAGTGAAAGTGGTCTAACAGTGAGGGTGTTTGTGGGTGCTTGGTGAGTGTGTGGGGGTTGGGTTTGTGTGTGTGTGTGTGTGTGTGTGTGTGTGTGTGTGTGTGAAGTCATGGTATAGATGTGCTATGTTTATACTGTGTCGATGGAATTTCACAACATGATCTTTATCCCCAACAGCACCAGGGCCTGAACCACAACACAACCAGCAACACCACCACTCTCATCACCCAGGGAGGTATGCGCTCCAGGAACACATTCAATGGGGAAGAAGTAGCCTGTTTGGAGGGCCTTGTTCTCGTCTCGCATACCATCTCACTCAACGGATGGAGGTATAGTGTATGTTGTTTGTGTGTGTGTGTGTATGAGTGTGTGTGTGTGTGAGGGACAGAGAGGGGTTGGGAGGTGCATATGTTAAAGAACGATACAGTATATAATTATGTCAATGGTGTAAATGACGATGGTATGGTGTAAAACTGTGTTTGTGTGCGTGTATGAGAGACAGACAAATGGAGATAGACAGCGATAGAGATAGAGACAGACACAGCGAAACAGATAGAGCCAGTGAATTTGGCAGAGTAGAGCTGTGAATTTGGCGTAGTAAAGCTGCACGCCAGACCTCACACTACGGAGGTCTGGCTGCAACTGATGTCTTTCTCGCTGCCACACGCCCCGACTTCACTCTGAGCCCAACTCTAAGGATTTTCCAGTCTATTCTCCGTAATTTGCTTGTAATTCCACTTGATTTTCCACTATAAGGTAATACACTAGCGATAAATTAATGTTTTTAGAGGGATTTTGATAATTTGGTAAAGTTATTGCGTTATGTATACTGTACGATCGAGTGCCTGAAAGATTGGTTTGCCAGACGTACAACGGAAGGTTGGATCAATAATTGACGTATTTTTTACTGTTTATATTTATTTAATGGGTAGTTTTTGTCCCAGCACAGCACACCATATCACCACACACACAATACGTGCATCACAACACACCCCAGCACACCACAACAGGCGGTGCAGCTGCCAGGTCACATAACCATCCTTAAACGCCCCCTATCTCCCTACAGGAGGACGGTGGACTTCAGGAAAGGGAAAATTCAGCCTGCAGTCCACTGGGATCACGTCCAGACCAACCGACGACCACAAGAACAGCAGGAGCAACAGCAACAAGGGGTGATTAAAACGAAGTCTACGAGTGTGTAATTGACTTTATTGCAATCTAATAAATGGAATACACCACAGAGTAACATTCATTGCACCCTCAGTAGCGTAGGAACTCGAGGAGAGGCTTTTAAAAACAATAAATTTACCCTAGTTACCCCTTTATTAATCATAGAAAACGGTTGGATCGGAAATTTTAAGGGTAAAAAAAAATATTTGGGTCTCCCCTCATCACCATCATCATACGACACATGATATCCGAAGCAGTGTCGACCATAGCTAACGATAGGTGTGTGTGTGTGTGTGGGTGGGTAAGGGTGGCGATGACATGTCGGTTCAGAGGTTATGACAAACAGCTTAGTTCTTTGACAGACGTAGACCAGATTACTTGGCCTGTCACTCTGGTCTGGCTCCTCTCTATCGAGGCAGGTAGTGTTCTTATAGGATTATACAGTGTCCCAGGATTTATTTTGGGGAGTTTTGTTTTTCCGAGACCCATCAGTTGTGCCCCGTATATTCTATCAGTCCATCTTTGTCTCGACGTTAGTACAGTTAGTCCTTTTGATTATTATTGATAAATCTACAACTTTTCGTGTTTTCGTAAAATCTAGCCAATCTGACCTTTTTTTCGATACATCCAGAAAGTCAGGTATTCAGGTATTGTCGTACATGGGGGTCAATAACATACTCAGAACTCGGAACATAAATTTTATTGGTTACAATTACTCGTACATCTGAATGTAGTGACTTAATAATTACATGTTGAATTATGGCTCACGTTTTCACTAAGTAATTAATAGACTCAGATCTGTACCTAACAACTGAGGCTCACATAGGCTTCAGAGATTTGAACTGAGTGAAGACTAGCATAATTTACTCTTTCCTGATATAAAATACATCACTATAACTATGCCCTTCTAGCCTTGGGTCCCTAAATGTTAGACTTATTCACTTGGTTTAGTGTGGATATAAGGTACATATTCCCGTTGTCTGAGACTCCCTAGCACCTCTTTCTTGCCTGTTTTGCATATTACACATTGAGATACACTAATAACATACGTAGAAATAATCTTAAGAAAAAGGTGCTACAAGGAATAGTGCCAAGATGGTGATAGCCAATACCCTCTTCAGGCATAAAATGATCCACAGGTATACATGGCGAGTGATGAGAAGGGTGGGTGGTGAACTGAATGAAAGGAAGGCAATGATTGATTATGTGTGTGTGGATGAAAGGATGCGAAGATGTGTAATGGATGCAAGAGCTTATAGAGGTTGGGGGAGTAGACTTTCTGACCACTACTTGGTGGTGGCCAGAATTAGGATTCAAGTAAGATGGAGGAATAGAAGAAGGGAAAGACGAGAGGAAGGAGTAGTTGCAAGGAGAGTGGAAAGGTTACAAGAGGATGAGAAAAAGGCAGAGTATAAGAGAGAAGTGGAGGAACGATTGGGCAAATATGAATTGGAGCAGATGGGAGACGTGGAAGGTGTGTGTAGGATATTTACAGAAGAAATATGTGCAGCATGTGATGTGGTGTGTGGAAGGAAGAGAAGACGAAGGGGGGTGCAAGGAACAGCGTGGTGGACTGAAGAGGTGAGACAGGCTGTGGCACAAAAGAAGAAAGCATACAATGAATGGATGAGAAATAGGGGCGTGGAAGAAGTTGAGAGGCGGAAGAGAGAGTTATATTTAGAAAGAAAGAGAGAGGTGAAAAGATTAGTAAGAGAGAGTAAGAAGAGAGCGGATGAGGAATTTGGAAGGAATTTGAGTGTAAATTGGAGGGACTGTAAGAAAATGTTCTTGAAAAGAGGTGAAAAGAGTAAGACAGGGTGGAAGTGAAGTTAGCAGGGGAGTGAAAGATAAAAATGGTAGATTACTAGTGGAGAAGGGAGAAAAAGTGTGCAGATGGAGAGAACACTTTAAGGAATTGTTGAACATAGAGGATGGAAGTAATGCGAGTATAAGTGGCTGGGAGAAGGAGGGAGGTGAGAAGACAGAAAGAAATCAGTAGGATAGAAGTTGTGGAAGCAATGAAGAAAGTTAAATCGGGGAAAGCCCCAGGAATTGATGGAGATTGTGGTGAAATGCTGAAGCATGGGGGCGAGATAGTAGTTGAATGGATGTGGAAGATGTGCAGATTGGCCTGGGAGGAAGGTAGAGTCCCGGAGGATTGGATGTCAGGTATAATTATCCCCTTGTACAAAGGAAAAGGGGAAAAAGAAGTGTGTGGTAATCATAGGGGCATTTGTCTTCTTAGTATAATAGGAAAAGTGTATGGTAGGATACTTATTGACAGAGTTAGAGAAAGAACAGAGAAATTAGTTGAAGAACAGGGAGGCATTAGGAAGAGAAGAGGTTGTGTAGATCAGATATTCATTCTTAGATCTTTAGTGGAAAAGTTTCTAGAGAAGGGAAAGAAGTTGTATGCGGCTTTCATGGATTTGGAGAAAGCATATGACAGGGTGGATAGACAAGGATTGTGGAAAGTGTTAAGAATATATCGAGTAGATGGAAAGTTGTTGAATGCTGTGAAGAGTATGTACGATGGTGCGAAGGCTGCAGTGCGTGTGGATGGTGAACTAAGTGAATTTTTCTCTTTGAAAGTTGGGTTGTACCAGGGATGTGTCATGTCTCCATGGTTGTTCAATCTGTACATGGATGGGGTAATAAAAGAGGTACAAGGTAGGGTAGTGGATGTTGGAGTGGCCCTGGTGAGAGAGGATAGTGTTTGGAAACTCCCTGTACTGTTGTTTGCAGATGATACTGTGTTGTTGAGTGAAGACGAAGGGGAGCTGCAAGGCTTGGTGGATGAGTTTGGGAGAGTGTGCGAGAAACGGAATGTAGGGAAGAGTAAAGTGATGGTCTTTGAGAGAGGTGAAGTCAGTGAATGTACAGCGAGGTTGGATGGTGAGGAATTGGAAAATGTAAGTACGTTTAAGTACTTGGGTAGTGTGATGAGTAAGGATGGAGGTTTAGAGGGTGAAGTGCTTGAAAGGGTACAGCAGGGAAGAAAGGTTGCTGGTTCTTTGAAAGCAGTGATAAGAAACAGGGAAGTGAGCATGGAAGTGAAAAAGTTACAACATGACAGTATTGTGATACCAACTCTAACGTATGGAAGTGAAGCTTGGACGTTGTTGGAAGGACACAAGTCAAGAGTGAGAGCAGTGGAAATGAGTTATTTAAGAGGAGCCTGTGGAGTCACATGGAGAGACAGGCTGACGAATGAGGGTATAAAGGAGCGTTGTGGTGTGGATGTGGATGTGATAGGAAGCGTTATGAGAACACACTGAGGTGGTTTGGCCATGTGGAGAGGATGGAGGGTGAAAGACTGACGAAGAGAGTGTATGTGAGTGAGGTGGAGGGGGGAAGAGGGAGGGGGAGGCCGAGGATGAGATGGAGGGATGGGGTGGAGAGGTATATGAGAGAGGGGTGTGTGAGTTGGGAGCAGGCAGTGAAATGGCGGGGGACAGGGCGACTTGGAGGCGATTTGTTTGTGGCCACCCCAAATGGGATTGAGGCGTCTGGCAATAGACAGAGATAGATAGAAGATTAAATAACTAAAGGATATCTCTATCTATCTATTGCCAGACGCCTCAATCCCGTTTGGGGTGGCCACAAACAAATCGCCTCCAAGTCGCCCTGTCCCCCGCCATTTCACTGCCCTGCTCCCAACTCACACCCCCCTCTCTCATATACCTCTCCACCCCATCCCTCCATCTCATCCTCGGCCTCCCCCTCCCTCTTCCCCCCTCCACCTCACTCACATACACTCTCTTCGTCAGTCTTTCACCCTCCATCCTCTCCACATGGCCAAACCATCTCAGTGTGTTTCTCATAACGCTTCCTATCACATCCACATCCACACCACAACGTTCCTTTATATCCTCATTCGTCAGCCTGTCTCTCCATGTGACTCCACAGGCTCCTCTTAAATAACTCATTTCCACTGCTCTCACTCTTGACTTGTGTCCTTCCAACAACGTTCAAGCTTCACTTCCGTACGTTAGAGTTGGTATCACAATACTGTCATGTAGTAACTTTTTCACTTCCATGCTCACTTCCCTGTTTCTTATCACTGCTTTCAAAGAACCAGCAACCTTTCTTCCCTGCTGTATCCTTTCAAGAACTTCACCCTCCAAACCTCCATCCTCACATCTGGTCCACAGGTCGTGCTGGAGTCTGCTGCCTTGACGCTGCTTCCTTGCCACACAGGTCATACCCTGCTGAAGTTTGGTCTGCCCTGCCGTGAGAAGCCTGACGGTGGTGTGGTGTCTTCCCCTACTCTGAGATGCCTGGTGGTGGTGGTGGTGGCGGCGGCGGCGGCAGCGGCAGCGGCAGGGTGTCGTGTCTTCCCCAGCCGTGAGATTACTTGCTGCTGCTGCTGGTGATCTGCCCTGACCTGCCAAGAGAAGCCTGGTGGTGATGGTGTGATCTGCCTTGCAAGTCGGGTCGCTCCCCTCCAGGATGTTCTGTGGACAAATGCTACTTTTGAATGCATATTTTATATTCTGTCTCTGTTAATGTATTCTATACTGAAGTATTAATAATGAAAACTTAAATTTTCTGTCTTGTTTCATTACCTTTTTAACTGTGGCTTTGACTTAATATAGGTGATAAGTATATTGCGTGCTGCTCTCTTGTGTATTGTGGGGACGGCTTTTGTGATGAGCTAAGACATTCTGATCGCTTCACCAAATTACTACTCAGCCTTGTGATCAGTGGACATAAAAGATTATACAATACAATGATATACAGCTAAGCATAAATAAGGTTATGGGAATTCTCCACCATGCAATCAGTGGACCTAAATTAAAACCTATATTATAAAGCTAAGCCTGAAGAGGGTTATGGGAAGTAGATAATGATGCAGGATAGACACTGGTAATGTTCACTGAGCCGTGCCCGCAACACACAAGAACTGGATGGCGTAATATATGGACCACCTTGTATAATGAGAGGCCGTAAGTGTGTGCTGACTCACAAACTTGCCATCAATGCCCCATCATAACTATTACTGTGTCTTGTAGGAAGCACAAAGAAAACAGGCCACAGAATACCTCCTTGTCTCTCGTTCCTCCTACACAAACATAAACGCCTTTCACTTTAACTTGGCATAGAGTTTCATTTAAAGCATACGAGACTGTCACCCAGATCAGTAGTAGAAACAGCCAATACTACAATTCTACATCCTTTCCACAGCACTCATTCGTGACTAGCATCATATTCTAGTGATAACTATCGCTACTACTCGGCATGTGGAAACTATAAGCTATCTGTCTATCCATCTATCTATAGCCAGACGATTTAATCCCGTAAGAGGTCGCCTCTATGCCACCCTGTTCCCTGTCATTATGCACCACTCCCCCTAATTCACACACACCCTCTCTCATATACATCCCAACTCCATCCTCCACTTATAAGCAATTCATTAAAACAACCGTGAATTATTGTCGCACAAGCTGAGCCTTAATCTTACCCAACACAAACACGAAGAAGCTTTAAAGAACAGAAAACAATACCTTGATAGCAGAAGACACTAAGACCACAAGTACTGACAGCCTACACCAAGAAACATAACTAATTTCAGTCAGAGACCAAGTGAATATCAGAGGCACACAGTTCATCACTTCAGCTACAGATCCGTCCCACCCTTGTAACCTTACGTTGCATCATCGTCTCCACAAAGAAACAAAATCGAACAACCGCCCAACACTACACAGATTATCTTAGCAACATATCCCCTCCTCCACCCGACTCTACACTTCCCAGACACATACATAAACTCACAAACACCCCAGTCAGCCAAAACTTTCTGCCAAACACATACATAAACACACAGACACCCCAGCCAGCCAAAACTTTCTATACCAAACACATACATAAACACACAGACACACTAGCCAGCCAAAACTTTCTACCAAACAGCATCCTTCATGTGCCACCACCAGCCATACACCCTTCAGACACTACCGAACCCAGAGACACGAGTACACCAACTTTCCCTGCTACAATACTAACACAAAATATAACACACATACAATCCCCTGTGCTCATACTGCAAAGTGGCACCCCCACACCACAGCACACCCACTCACTTCCTACACCACACCACCACAACACAGACAGTCCTTCAACATAGCACAGGGTTCACATCCAGAGGAGCCTAAGATGTAACAAGAACAACAACAACAACTCAGGCCAAGTAAGAGTGAAACGAGTATAGTTACGAAAGGAAAATTATTTCGAGTTATTTTGTAAGAGCTTCGGGTACATAGAGTTACAAGGCCGCAGGGAACGGACTGCATACCGAGGGTTATAATACTGTGGCGGCTTAGGGGGCTTTATACCACCTTTTCTTCAGTGATTTATTGTTCAAGCGAGCGAGCGTACAGAGCAAGCGAGCGAGAACACTATATGACATGGTATAATAGGGTGGCAGAGAACAGCGCCAAGACTGTGTTGTCTAGGGAACTATTAAAGCCACAACGGATCTATGGACTAGAAACCTAGTAAAAAAAAAAAAAAAAAAAAAAAAACAGGAGTTACTTGAGGGACTTTTCTCAAAATTTGCCGCGCCAGTTCTGATCAAAGGAAAATAAAAGTACCAAACTGAGCACCAGAACCGAGTTATTTTAGAAGTTTTTAAAGCTACTGCAGATCTGTTCAGACAGCTGGAAAGCTTATGAAGAAGCAATTGGTACTACTTAAGTTAAATAGACTTAGCTTTTAACACCAAGCAAGATTGGACGGATGTATGGATGGATGGATGGATGTGGAATCGTGGATGCTTGGACCGATGGTAGAGTTCCTGCTGTTTCATCCTTCCACCTGCCGACAAAAATCATCATCAATATCCTCCTCCTCCTCATCATCATCATCATAGCTGTCGTCGTCATTATCATCATCATTATATACACCGTCATTCTTATTATCATTACCATTCTCATCATCATCATCATCAATATCATATTATCATCATCACCTACCTATCTATCTATCTATCTATATCTGTTTATCTATAGCCAGATGCCTTAATCCCGTAAGGGGTGACCACAAGCAAATCGCCTTCATGATGTACTGTCCTTTACCATTTAGCTCAAGTATCCCACTCATATGTTTCTACTCTTTCCCTCCATCTCATCATCGGTCTTCCCATCCCCCTCTACCCTTCCAAGTAACTCATATGCACTCATCTAATCATTTTCTTATTCGCCATCCTCTCCACATGGCCAAACCATCTCGAAGTGTTTCTCTTAACGCTTTCAGTCTCATCCACATCGGCATCACAACGCTCTTTCATCTGCCCATTTGTCTGTCTGTCTCTCTATGAAACTCCACATGCTCCTCTCAAGTAGCTCATTTCCACCGCTCTCACTCTTGACTTGCGTCCTTTCAACAAGATCCAAGCTTCACTTCCATACTTTAAAGTGGGAATCACAGCATGCAGTGCCCTTTTTTTTTTTTTTTTCATACTTTCATCTTCAGTTCCCTCTTCCTAACCACTGCTTTTTAGAGAATAAGCAACCCTCCTTCCCTGACGCATCATTCCAGCCACTTCATCCTCTAATCTACCATCCTTATTCATCACACTACATAAATACTTAAATGCACTCATATTCTTCCATTTCCTGACTATGCAGCCTCACTGTGCATTCTGTAACCTCATATGTTGAGATGTTAAAGCATCACCACCATCAGCATCAACATCATTATCACCATCAATATCATCACCATCAGCCTGTGACACACCACTGCATGATAAGAACCCTCTCACCTTTCTCCACTCTGATCCATTGATTGTTAGTCTGTTCCGTCCTTGCTCCGTAGATCTGCATCATATGATCTCTCTATCTTGTTCCCTGTGCACCTCTTCTTCTCACTCCATCTCTGGCTTGCCATTCAGTTACGCTCGCTCTCCTTCTGTTATCTCTTCTGTGAAAGACGTGACCTGAGGTGTGTGTGTGTGGAGTTACCTGGAAACAAGCTCAGAATTTCTAGATACGGGAGCTTCAGGCCCCTTAGGTTAATCTCCTTGGTGTGGTGTGGTGTGGTGTGGTGGGAGGGTTGTGTGGTGTGGTGGGGGGGTTGTGTGGTGTGGTGTGGGAGGGTAATTTTGTGTGGTGTGGTGTGGGAGGAGGATTTTTTGTGGTGTGGGAGGGTGGTTTTGTGTGGTGTGGTGTGGTGTGGGAGGGTAATTATGTGTGGTGTGGTGTGGGAGGAGGATTTTTTGTGGTTTGGTGTAGTGTGGGAGGGTGGTTATGTGTGGTGTGATGTGGGACGGTTATTTTTTGTGGTGTGGTGTGGTGTAGGAGGATGATTATTTGTGGTTTTGTGTGGTGTGGGAGGGTGGTTTTGTGTGGTGTGGTGTGGTGTGGGAGGGCAGTTATGTGTGGTGTGGTGTGGGAGGGTGTTTTTTTGTGGTTTTGTGTGGTGTGGGAGGTGGTTTTGTGTGGTGTGGTGTGGGAGGGTGATTATGTGTGGTGTGGTGTGGTGTGGTGTGGGAGGAGGATTTTTTGTGGTGCGGTGTGGGAGGGTGATTTTGTGTGGTGTGGGAGTGTGATTTCGTGTCGTGTAGTGTGAGAGATTGGTATGGTGTGGTGTGATACGGTGTGGGAGGGTGGTATGGTATGGTGTGGTGTGAGAGGGTGATGGTGTGTGACTTAATGTGTGGGACTGGTAGAACGTAACTTGGCTTCACTATAATCTCTCAAACCTATATGAGTACAACACCTCTCATCCGAAAATGGTTAGTGAGAAGCGGACGGTCAGGGCCGGTGTAGCGTTATAATGTATCCCATCGGTATCGGAATGAAAATGTAGACGCTAATATTTTTAAGAACAATCATTTTTTCTGCATAACTAAGTTAAGTAATTTCATTGTACCATAAAATACCCATTAATTAAAAATGAACAATTTATTCATTGTTTTAATTGAAAATTTGCCTGTACGATACTTTTAGGGTACGATACCATAATTTTCATGCTACGGACGATATATTGGGTCTCTGAGCAGAACATCCATGCAAGTACACATGTGCACTAAGCCGAGAGTGGCATCAGCGTCTGTTAAGCTAGTATATTGCGAGATAATTATCTAGTTAAGGTTTTATTCTCTACCATATACTGTGTTGTATTATCTGCTGTTTTTGTCCTGTGTCTGACTGTGGTAATATAAGTGTAGAGGCTATTGCCTGGAGTTTTTGTGTCCTACCTGTCTTTATTGCACCAAGCCCCGGTCTCGAAAGAAGACCCCGCTACACGTTAGGTGTTCTAGGACCGAGGAGTCGGGCCTTTTTCACTCAGCATTACACAGGGATACTCGCGGAGTATTCTTGAAACCCCCAAACCCCTTGTTTTATACAGCTAGATAATTTGGCTATTTTCTTATCATCCGCCTATTGTTACCCAACTCCTCGTTTTCGACCCTATACCCTAAAAGTAGAATGGTGGATAGCAAAAGACCTGCTTCACCTGCAATCCATTGACTTTACATCCAAATGAGACTGAGGCCACAACTCGATTGTAAGAGATGTGACCTGAGAAAAAAAAATTATAAATACTGTATGCTGCTGTACTGTATTCCGTATATATTATTGGTTGCAGTGGTAATGCTTATGCTTTTCTCTATTGCTTCAACCTTTACTCCATCAGGAACATGGTAGCCTTCGTATGGTAGGATTATTTTTGGTGTGGCCCAAGCTCATCTGAACATGAACCAGGTGAACTGCAAGCTGAAGATGTCCTTCTGCAATCAACCACCCTCCTTTCTGGAAGATTAGGAGGGAGCTGAAAGATGTTTGTTGTTGTTGTTGTTGTTGAACCCTGGTAAGTCTGGCTGAGCAAACTCTTACAACCACAGGTAAGCAGTTGCTTCAGTGGGACTGTCCCATGGAACAGTACTGTATAGTACTGTACTGTAAACAAACCATGTAGGAATCTGGAACCTCTTTATGGTAGACAGCATCTAATCAGGGTTGGACCAGAGTCCTTCCCATGGTAAGGCGCAGGGAATTTGAGGAGATTTGGGTCCTGGATGGACTATACAGCACCACCAGTTGTAGGTTCCTCACCTGCATCAGAATGGGCATAACCAGATAGCATAGCAATCTGGTTATATCAGTCCTATCACAGGAAATAGTTTCTCTTTTCACCACTGATGGAGAAGGAAAAGAGTACAGAATACTAGACTACAGTATACACTATTAACTATTTACTAAAAAATGTTGTGGATCCATGACTCCCACACTTAAAAGGATTCTTGGGCTACCCCCAAGCATAATCTGGTCCTAACCGCAGGCATATTTCATTCAACTGAAGTTGGCTATGCTTGCTAGAGTCAGGAGGATAGGACTAAGAAAGGAATCACGATTGTGTGTACATTATGAAGTGAAGTTTGAATGAATCTTGAAGCAACAACAACAGTGTAGAAAAATTCATTCATTCATTCATCATCCAATCCTATGTTGCTCCATGAGGAGCGTAGGAGCACGGGGCTAGGCAAGTTGGTCCTGACATTTAACCCGCCCCATCCCGACCACTTTTCCACCACTGACTCCCACCAATCCCGACCATTTTTGGATTTTTTTTTTTTTTTTTTTTTTTTGGCTCAAACCTCCGCTTTTGGTGAGAAACATCGAAAATTCATAGAGAAATCACTCACCTGAGGTTTAAAATACTCGATATAGGTAGGAGTACCTCCTTACCTTACTGGGTTTTCTAACAGGCTGGCACCAAAGAAAACGAGTTTTATGGGAGGATAACTATTCCACACCACTCATAAACGGTATTTATTTATTTACTTGGTACGAATTTATATGTAGTACGAGAGTATATTGGTTTTCAAGCAGTAATACAGGCATTATAAGCATTGTTTCACTCACTAACTCATCACCATACCTGACCTTTTTCTGCCACATTAGCTGATCATCATTTCTGACTGTTTCTTCCTCTAATGCTATGTAAAGTTTGTCCTCCACATTGTCACTGATTGGGGAATCACTCTGGCCTTGAATTTCGTACCGTGGCATGACATGGCTTTACTGGCCAGGTCACTGATAACAGATGAATTGCTGAGAAAATGGCGTGCAGGGGGGGGGGGAGGAGGTCATGCTGGGTAAGGCATTGTCCCTGCCTGGCATCTTGTAGAGGAAGGTGTCATGTGTATACGTACCAAAAAGCACTAGCGAAAATTGAAAATTGTGCAAATTAGAGACCTTGCAATTGATTCGTGTTTATGTACGTCGACGGGATTGGCAGACAAAACGTGTGGATGTTAAAGAACGTCGACGGGACGCCGCGGGTTAAGATGAGAGTGACCAGCCTCACTCATCCCTGAGTGACATTACGTGAACAATAAACCCCAACCATCCCTTGGATATAAACCTTCACTGGCTCAATCCAACTGGAGCGCCATAATTACCCACTAAACCACCAGGCGCCAAAATTTGACTATATGGTTACCACCCAGCATAGTAAATGGTTTCCTTGTGTACAGGAAACCATTTGGCTTGTCACTCAGTGTAGAGTCACCCACAGGCAGAAGGAAGAGGAACGAATGAAGGAAAGAAAGCCAGAAGAGGATGGATGGAAAGAAGGATGGAGGAGAGGAAAGACACCCGAGAGCAGCACTATGTCGAGTGAGTGGATGGTGAGCACCCCCACCTACCACAAACAAGGATATTACATATAATGATACCCCTGCTTTTCTCATCAATATTTAATGTGAAGTCGCTCTTCCACCAAAATAACATTCAATTTTATAAATAAATGAAACATGAAAATAACAACAATGTCATCATAAATAATAAGGATGATTATAGTAACAACTTTATGAGGATGTGGCATGCTTATCAACACTCAACAGCGTGGCATTGGTGGGCAGAAATGTATTGAATAACTTGCTATGTAAAATTTATCACTATATTTCTCCAGTAACCCAAACATAATTTATTCATCCCACGTACCCTTAGATATGCTACTCTTTATAAAGTGCTGCCAATTAGGTTATGCATTAATCTTTACTCTCCAGCTCTGAGGGGGAAAAAAAAAAAAATGCTTCTTAGAATACACTTCAGTACTGTATTACTTATTCCCTTAAATCTACAAAGATAAGTGAAACCTACAAGATATTCCACTACAAAGATCAAGAAACTGTGTTTTTCATTATTGCAAAATTGAAATGCTATACAGTATTCTATATATATTACATATATATATATATATATATATATAATCACCTTACCTTCATCTCGCAACAAGTGCAAATACTGTACATCATTTATAAGCAATAAAAAAGTTTATACAGTACTGTTCTAAGCTACCACACATGCTTTAACAGTTGCTGCTACTGCTCTGCCCAAGCCAACCCCACAGCTGTATGTGCCAGCAAAAACACGCATACTAACATTCACTTACCGATGTAAATGAAATCTCGTCCACGTAGTGTGAAAATATAATGGGGAATTACATTTGCATATACAAGGTACCTTATGCAATCTTACAGTAAAATGTACAGGTAGAGACTAAACTGTTATAGTGTACATGAGAGAAAACAATGGTTCAACAATGAGAAGATATTTAAGTCATTTCTAGGGTGCAGTAAGAAGTTGTGTATCCACAAAAAAAAAAAAAAAAAAAAAAAAAAAAAAAATTATATATATATATATATATATATATAAATATATATATATACATAAAGGCTGACAGCATGGGCGGGAGAAATATAAACTGCTAGCCCATGAGCCTTTTTTGTTTATATATATATATATATATATATATATTTTTTGGGGGTGGTGGATTGGGATGAAGGATTTTTATTTTTATTTTTTTATTTTTTTTATGACAGGGAAGAAGTAAGTGGTTAGCTGTACTGTACATCAGGCTAGGGCACCAAGCCAGCCAATGGGCCTTATTCTCGGTTGTTAGGAGGCTTCACAGTATCTCTTCCTTCCCAGTTATTTGACATGCTACATTATTTTCATGTACGACTATCTGTTAACTCATCCTTTATCATTTACTTTGTATACTGTGCCACATTCTCTTGTATAACTGCTAATTCTTCCACACCATTTTTTTCACATACTATGCCACATTACTCTCCATACAACTTTCTATTAACTCTTCCTTGATTATTTACTTTGCAAACTGCATCACATTGCTACGTTGTTTTCCTGTATGACTTTCCATCAACTCTTCCTTAGTTATTTATATTGCATATTACACCTTACTACTTCTCTTCTGTGGATCTGTAGCTCTCTACCTTACTGATTAACTTTCCGGGCATATCTTACTACCCTTTTGTATGGAGTCTTGTCACCTTTCTTATAGATTTATTTCCCATACAATGTCTTACTGTTCCCTTGTATGGCTTTGTATAATTATTTCTTAATGATCTGTTAAGTATACCATATCTTACTATTGTACTTTCTTGTCCAGTAATTAGTCCAATTGTTCCGCTTTCCATGGATGTATTACGTTATCTTACTTAGGCTAAACCAATATAATTATGTTAAGGGAATTTCTATAAGTTAAAGGGCTGAAAACTGTCTTGATGAACCCTTGTAATCACTGAATTTCCCTCTTTTCCATAAACAGTCTGGATTTGGCCAAAGTAAAATACCAAGGTGCATCCATGGAGGCAAAATAGTTTAGCCTTTCAGTTCCATGATGTATAATTTTATTTTTGCTATTTTCAGATGTTTTGACTGATCTTGGTAAAGACATCTCACTTGGATGGGGTATATAAAGATTACACCTAACCCTTCCAGTTTGAAAAGTCTCTCATATGTAAAATAAAATCATCTGGAGATGGCAAGAATAAACACACACATTTCAGCCTTCTAAACAATTTCATAGCTACCAGTAAGCATGAGCAACTTTAATCAAGACAACTTTACATGAGAACTAACTGTAGATAATTTGTGTCTTTTGAATACGAACATTGTGTAGACTACATTTATAACATACTGTTCTGTACAAAAGACAATCAACACAATACATGCAGATGTAAGCTGGTAAGGGAGAAGTACAATGCAGCCTCCTTAACTGATAAGAATCTGGCCCAACGTGTTATTGAGCAAAGGTGGTGTGTGATGCAGACAGAAGAAGGGGGATGGAAGAGGAGGATGGGAGGCTATCTGTAAAAGACATGCAGATAAATTCAGAAATAATAAATATGAAAGGTCTGAGGAAGGAAAGGAAAAAATATATACAGTAATAATAATAATAATAATAATAATAATAATAATAACAATAATGATGATAATCATTATTATTATTAACACTGTTATTATTACTGTTACAATGGGAAGTGGAAGATTATAAGAAGACATGCAAGCAAAATAAATTTAAAAAACAATGTTTGGAGTGTTAACAAAAATGGAGATCAGAAGGATCTGAGAAAGATATGCAGGTAAAATAAATCTTATTTAAAAATAAGTACAGTAAGAGGAAGAAAGGAGAGAGAAAAAAAGTATGGTTGGAGAGGGGTGATGATACAGAGATGCAGGCACAAGCAATTAAATTAATCCAGTAATACATCATAGTAAAGATGTTAAAAGGGATATATATATATATATATATATATATATATATAAAAATATAAAACCAAGAGGAGGAAATAGGGCTAAGAAAGCTAAGTGAAAAATGATCAGTACAATATGTATGACAAATGCCTAAATCGAACAAAGGGGAAGAGAAAACACAAAAAAAGATTAAAAGATTTTATGGCTAGAAAGTAAGGAAGCAAAACAAGATCAAAACCAATACTGTAAACAATAAGATAAAGTCACCTAGTTTCACCTACTCAAATGTAAACACTCACCACTCCATCATCAGTCAGAACTGAAGGCCAGAAGTCCAAACAAAGCATAGAATATAACTGAATATAAAAGCACAAGGAAACATAAGGAGGAGGAAATGGGATGTGTGTGCCAATTTGACAAAGCATTTAGGAAACAGGAATGATAATTAAAAAAAAAAAATCTAAACTTAAAATACTCTAGGCACTTAACCCCTTCAATTAGTGTTTTTTTTTTTTTTCAATGCTCTCTACTCTCTGATTTATTTACTTCTGTGGACATTTTTCTTGACAAAAGAGCTTCGTGGACATAATTCCAATTTCCTTCAATATGGGAGAATGCCCTGCTGTAAACTATAATCGTCCAGAGGTAGTAAGAATAAAACATAAACATCTTCCTAATGCTGAGAGGGTTTTATAATGAAATTTAAACACCTTAAAGGAAAAAAAAAAGCATCAAGCCAATATTTGTCAAAAGAGATCCATATGTTTAAAAGTTCATTACCATACATTTCCACTCTTACTGTGTGTAACTAACTTGGTATCCTTATACTGTAAATAATAGGAACTCCCAATACAGTAACAGTATAAATTATCTGAGATGAAGTACGAGTACGAGTAGGTTAATCCCCTCACTCCAATAATGTTTTCTTTTCTTTATGTTTTTAAATTTATTCTTGCTGGTACCGGGTTACATATTTTATCCCCATTGGCAGGATCTCTAGTGTAGTCCTTTCACCTTAACTTGGCCCAGATTTTGTCCTGTTCCAGTTTATTTTACAGAGTTAGTAGTAGTAGGTGGGGGTGCTCGCCTTCCACGCACTTGATGTAGTGATGCTCTTGGGTGTCTGCCCTTTCCTCTCCTCCAGCCTTCTTTCCTTCCATCCTCTTCTGTCTTCCTTTCCTTCATTCTTTCCTTGTCCTTATGCCTAAGGGTGACTTTACACTCCCTCTTCTGTCTTTCTTTCCTTCATTCTTTCCTCTTCCTTCTGCCTATGGGTGACTCTACACTGAGTGACAAGCCAAATGGTTTCCTGTACACCAGGAAACCATTTACTACGCTGGGTGGTAACCATATAACCAAACTATGGCGCCTGGTGGTTTAGTGGGTAATTATTGTGCTCTAATCAGATTGAGCCGGTGAAGGTTTATATCTAAGGGGTGGCTGGGGTTGATTGCTCATGTAATGTCACTCAGGGATGAGTGAGGCTGGTCACTCTCATCTTAATTGTCGGGACCAACCGCCTAGTCCTGGGCTCCTATGCTCCTCTTGGGGCAGTGTAGGACTGGATGATGGATGGATGGATGGATTCAATGGAAAGACAGCACTAAAGCTCTAAATGTACAGTATGTCCTCTCCATATCACTTCGTCATGACTAGTATCATAATCTTGTGATAAACTCTTTGTTACAACTCAGTATTCAAGATGGAGAGATGGCAGTTATAGGCCAAGTTCGAGTAAAAGGGGTACAGGGAAGGCATTAGCCAGCCCTTCCAGTTCGAGGTCTATCCTGAGGTAAATAAAATCGTCTGGAAGTTGCAAGAATGAATCAAAACATCATCAGACTGAAGGGGTTTTGAAGTATAGTATATTATAATTAAGTCTGCGTAGTGTCTGAATATATATATATAGATATAACAGAAAGACTTGATATAGTGAAGCAAACTCAACGATTAATATATGACAATCTCATGAAATAATACAATATTTTACAACCATAATAACAGCAATATACATATGCACAAAGCACATGTAGTTACTTATCAACTTACATAACCTTCATTATACAGTATCTACAAAGATTTATAATATCTACAAAACTGATGATGAGAAAACAATGTGAAGGATCTTGCTACAGTTAAGAGTAACTATACAGCAACATACCTACTGATACCAGGCTCTTACCAGTAGACTTAATATATGCTATACATGCAGACATAGTACATGTATGCATAAAACATCTGTGCATAATATAACATATTATATACAGAATATTTACCCTATATACATACACATCACACAAACTCCAACCAGACTCCCCATAACACTATGTAAACTACCAGCAAAGGCTAGATTTATGATATTTGTTCTTTAAAGCCTTAGTATAACAAGGAACATTTATTTTTATCTGATATCCCTTTCCCTACATTATACTCATAACAAATTTTGTTTATATTCGACTCCACTTCTAAAATACCCATATGAAATAAATATGATGATGATGATGATGATGGTGATTATTACTACTATTATTAATCTGCATGCCTTTTCCTCCTTTCATGAATCTCATTATCAATCTTACACTTCTCATTCTTTACGCAGACACAGATATCAGGCTTATAAAATGTCCTACCACAAGACTCAACCACACTAGCTCTTACTGATGGTCAAAAGTGTTCTAGGCAAGTCGTAACCACTGGTATGGAGACTGGACTACAGTAGTTCAAGTTCCGAACAAAATAGACACACAGAAGCAAGGGAATGTGTTTAATGGATATATATGAAAAAGTTCACAAAGGTTGAGTTTGGTATCACATTTGTACAAAAAAACACATGATTATACGTCAGTTCAACAGACACAAGTGCTAACTTAGGTTTTAGTAAGGCTACAGATACAAATGTTAATGTTAGTAGACACCAGAACTTGGGGTTGCTTAGAAAAGACAGTTTGGTGATTATCTGACTGATAGAGAGAAATTTGGGGCACAATACCCCAAATGAAAAAATATCAACATGTTAGAGTCCAAGGCTGGAGAGAGACGAAACATTCATTAGACACTGCTTCAAAAAACAGGGTGTGATAAAGAACAGAGGGATCAGACTTTATGTTACACTTTATGTTTCAATGGGTGTTGAACAGATGACAATAAAAAATGCTGGTGAAAACTATTTGTTGCCTGACATAACACAGACTGCATGTGGCTGGCTGGGGTGCGATCAAAGCCTATAGTTCATCCACCTTAACTTGGCATTGAGTTTTCGTCATTTTGCAGCTTATTCCACATGGGTCAATGGCAGAATAAGATGACATTATGGTTTTACATTCTTTCCATGGCACTTTTTGTGAATAACACCACATTTCAGTGATAATCTCTTGCTGTAACTCTGCAATCAAGATAGACAGGAGGTAATTTTAGGCCAAGTTAAAGTGGATAGAGGATAGTATAGGTTCTTGGTTGGCTTAATCCTCTCCAGTGGACGGTGGGATAGGCGGGCAGTCCACAGCAGCATATGGAGTGATGGGAAGTGCAGGAAATGGGGCAAGGGAGGCGAGTAGGGATGAAACAGTTTGAAGCAGGCATGGATGAAGTGAGAATGGGTGAAGCTTAGAAGGCAGGAGAGAGAGAGGATACAGTGCAGAAGAATGAAAAGGAATAAGGTGAAGTGGGATAGGGGAATGTGTAAAATTATGGAGTGGGATAGCGGATAAGGTAAGCGCTAACTAAGAAGGAGATTCAGGCATAAGACAGTGAACAGGGAAAGGCTGCAAACACAGGCCAAGACAGAGAGATAGTCGGAGAGAAGGAAGAAAGAAAAGGAGGGGAATGAAGGAAGAGAGAAAGGGATGAAAAAGGAAAGAAATGGAAGGAAATGAATGGAGAGGAAGAGAACAGGAAGGAGGGAGGGAAAATCAAAGAAAGAAGAGTCAGATGGGACACAAAGGTAAGGAAGAGAATGGGAAGGCTGCAAAGGAAAAGGATGTAAGGAATAGGGAAGGTGCAAGAAGGGAATGGATACTGAGACTGAAAATTGCAGAAGAGGGGCAGTGACAGGGGAGGGGGGCTCATGAAAAGCATTTAATTCACCTGAGTTACCATAGTGTTCCTTTTCTTCAATCTAATAATATATTTAATTGTAAGCAAAGCAATATGCAGCTTATTTTTAATTCAAATGTGATAAGGCTACTTGAGTATATACCTACATAATATAATGAGTTAGTAGGACTAGAATAGGCTTAGCTCTAGTATAATTTCTTGACCTCACTGATAAATTGTCAACATGATTCAAGGGGCCACATTTGGACTGAGGTGGTGCTTTAATACTTCTCTGGGAATCGATGTCTTAAATTTGTTAACTCTGCTCTTTAAATACAAATATTCAGAACATATATATTTTTGCCACTGAACACAACACTGACACTTTCAACTGCTCTCCAATGTTTAAGGGTATAGGTCTTGTGCAGTGCAAGCTTCAAACAAACTTTTGGCAAATCATGGCTGAGGCAGTTCAACATATCCTTGTCTCACAATGAGCTGGACAGAGTTTGTAATAAATAAAGGCAACAATTCAAGACACAGAGTCACAGTGCACAAGTTAGAAATATAAAACTTTGACAATGATCATGAAGAGCAGGTCTAAAGGAGGTGATGGGTTGCAATGTCAACATCAACAACACTAATGGTCCCATGGAATTTTCTCAAATGACTGTCAGTGTCTGTGTGTATGTGAGTATGGACAGTCAGGGATAAAAGTTCACCTACTACTCCACTGTGTCTACTTCACACTTAGGGTATGTGCATCAGTTTCCTCCCTGATGTATCAAGGAGAACCATTCACACTCAGAGAAATATGCCATGCCTCTTTCAGCTTCAAAATATAAGCCAACTGAGAAGTAGAAAAGTGAAATATTAGGCCAGCTTTTCTCCCCACCTACGTGTGTGTGTGTGTGTGTGGCTGCCCTGCTGTTGTGTGACACTCTTGAATCATTATGCTTGGTTGACATGTGATCTTAATTCAATGTAAGCTAATTTATCTTTAGGGTGTAGCATGACAAACTTTCACCTTAGTTTTAAGTTGCATTGATTAAAAACAGTGCCTATAAGTTACTCTATGATATACAGTATGAGTTTATAAGCTTAAATGATAAAGATGTACTTAAACATGTGAAGATGTTGGGGTAATTATAAAGCTTAGTTGCTTAGCCTTATTTCTGAATATTAAACAAAACAAACTTAGCAAAACTTAATCATGAAAGTCACATAATATTCTTTTTCTCCACCAAGGCATGGCTGAAAACTACCAAGGTTAAGACCAAAGGATGCAGCCTTCACAGTTAGGTTAGGTTAGGAAGGTTAGGGAAGCCCTTGTTAGGCTAGGTTAGGTTAGGTTACATTAAGTTGTGATACGTAATGTCAGGTCTTAACAGGTCAGGTTAGGTCTCATTAATTAGATTAGATTAAGTTAGGTCTAGCTAGGTCTGGTGTGTATAATATTCATATGTGAGGCTTTGCAACTGACCTTACTAATTACCAGTGTTGAAGCTGGGACCCACTGTCGTAGAGACCCTATGGTGTACGAGAATGGACAACCCTCTCATATTGGCTGCATATTCGCCCACCTTACAGAGGCTTGTGGTGCTTCTGAGAATGCTTGTGAGCTGTAGCAGGACACATCAATAAGCAGTGCAATGTTAAAAAAAAAAAAAAAAAAAAAAAAAGTAAGTCTTCTTTGAGATGTAGGGGCCTAAGGCTAAGCTACCACACTCCAGAACTAAAGGATAGATGACCAGTCTAATCCCCGTGGTGGCATTACTTTTCAAAAAACATCCTGTCACCTCTTGGGGATCAAACTCATGCACATGGCACATACATCAGTTTGACTAGGCATTCTAAACATTAGACCACTATACAGTAGTCCTTTTATCCTAACTTGGCCTAGATTTGTGTCCTTGTACTGTTTATTTTACATAAATGCAGAATAAAACAAGACTACAGCTTTACATCATTCCACAGCATTTCTTCATGACTAGCAGCATATCCAAGTGTTCATCTATTGCTACAACTCGGCATTTAAGATGGAGAGATGGTCATTCTAGGCCAAGTTAAATGGGTATAGTTGACAATTCAGTTTTACAAGTGTTCAAAAAAAAAGGGGGGGGAGGGGGGGGACTGATGACAGCTTTCGTACTGTGGGTGAATTGGCAACCAAGATGACTGTGCTCTCCATTTAACTTAAACAACTGGATCTCTAGGGTTGCGTCATCCCTCGTGCACCAACCACTTTCTCTCTCCCTCATTGTGGCTGAGGCCCAGAGCACAAGTCTTAAAGAGAAGCACCTTTCTGGGCTATATATGTACAAGTATATACAAACTGCCATTCACCTAACATCACTAGTGCACCAGTGACAGTTAAATGTGTATATAAACATAGTGACAATATCTATCATGTTAGCACGGCCAGGTACATCTCTTCTTGCCAGGACAAGGGCGAGTTATAACCCTAGGTCTGTACAAACCCAGAGCTCATGTAATTATGTACAGGACCCAAGGCAGGTCCAAGGCAACCAGGGGCATTGGGGCTCAGAAGGAGGCATGGGGCAATGGCAGAAAAAGTTACTAAGTACAGTAAATGAAATGAGCTTGGGGAAATATGAGTAGAGTAAATGAAATAAGCTTGGGGTTTTACAACGTGGTTAGTTGTCAAAGAAAAATTCAAAGCACTGAGGAGGATAATCACAAAGAACTGGAACATAAGGGACTTAGACAATTTAAATGTTCCTAGATGTGAGGGAGCTGAAAGCCTGAAGTTGCATTGGGAACATGGTGAAGTCTTGTCAAATACCAAAGCAAACCTCAAGTTAAAGAAGTAATGAAGTCTACAAGCTCTACTTACAAACAGATAAACAAATAAGCATAACAGGAGTTATTAGTCGAAGCTCTATATACATGCAAACCAAATAAACATAATAAAATTACTGATGAAAGTTTCATCATTATTATCCCTGGGTATTAAATGATGAACAGGTTTCAAGAGAATAATTTAAGAGGGATATAGGTGTGTCACAATCATGGACATAAAATACTAGATTTTATAATGAAAGTGATTTTCTGATGAATTTTAGTGCAAGGTACTGCTAATGGGAAAAAAAAAAAAAAAATCAATGTGGCATTAGAATCAGTGCTGAATGCATCAAACAACTGGGGAATATTTTTAAAAAGATAAATTGTACAGAAGATTATGACTCAGGAAACAATTTTTTTTTTTTTAAGCAGTATGAAAGCAATTATATCTTAAGAAATGCTCATACTATCAGTGGTGCCTATAATTTACAATAAGAACTCAGAATAGAAATGCTAGAAATAAAGCTCTGCCATACAGGATCTTCACAAACCAACTAAAGCACACAACCAAGAATGAATATTCCCAAAACACACCAACAACAACTGCAGAAACACAGCCAACCCACAGGATATGAGAAAAATAATCACTTTGTGTCACATGCTTGTTGACAGGGGAGATTTCATAATGTCACTTCCTTAGCAAATTTTTTTATACAGTACTACACCTTATGTCTATGTTTAGAGACTACTGACCATGATGGCATACGTAGGTTGTATTAGTGAATGGCAGCTCTCCATGTGATGAGATCTTATGCCATTCCCTTGTACAGTCCCCTCTGCAGGGTTTTACCTATGACTATGCCTTCCTCAGTCTGCCTCTGGGCAATCTGGACACTGCTTCCTCCACCTTAATATATATATTTTTTATAATGTATGTCTTTCTAATACTGACATACTTTGCATCAGTAGTGGAAATGGGGATTCCCACCTCCATATTTACTTTGTACACTATTTATGTTTTTCTAATATCAACATAGTTTGCATCAGTAATGTTCATGAGAATTGTAAAGGTGTAATATGCAAAGGAAATCATTAAGAAGGAGGCAGTACAAAATATCAAGTCATCAAGCACACGGCCCAAAATGTATAACCCAACATAGTATCAACTGATAACAATAACAAGGTCAACAACAGTGGATAACAAAGAGGAGAGATATGGAGAATAAGGTCACATTCTTGCCAGAACAGGCAGCTTCATAGTGCCTTTTCCCTAGTGATTTATTTTGCATACTACACCTTAATAATCACTGGCATGTTATGTATGTCTTTTTTAACATCAGTGAAGTTTGCACTGGTAATATATGAGACATTCTTAAAGGTGTAATATGCAAACTATGTCAATGAGGAAAAGACAACATGAAAGCCCTAAAGCCAGGGAGAGTTTGGGTCATTTTCTAAAGGCATTTGAGATTCTGACACCTCCTCTTTAGCATTTAATTCTGCACATTACATCTCAATATCCTGTTGTATATGAGAATGAGAGACTGACTAAAAAAGCATATGTGAGTGATATGGGAGGGAGTGGAGGGATGGGGAGGCCAAGGACGAGATGGCAGTATGGTGTGGAGAGATATATGAGGGAGGGGGGTGTGTCTGAGGGTGGGCAACCAAATGACAGAGGACAGGGCAACATGGAGGTGATTTGTTTGCGGCCACCCATTATGGGAATAAGGCATGTGGCAACTGATAGATAAATAATACTGATGCAAACTATGTCAATATTAAATACAATATAGATAAAAGACAAGACAATGATAGGGTGTAATACGCAAAATAATTGCTGCAGGGGAGATGGTATAAAGCCTCCTATGTTACCCAGAACATGACCCACTGACCCAAAGGCCTACAAAATGATGGGAAGGCTGAAGGCACAGAATTACACCTTTGACACTGGGCAAAATTTCGCCGACCCAACTGGGAGGGCATGCAACGGTTGGGATGTGAGGGGATGATCGATGCTTCAGTTATGGGCAGTCCTGATTATAAATAAATTTTAAAAGCACTTATTACTATTTTTTATGCATTTCTTTTTGCTCATTAATCCTATGTAAATTAAAGAAAAATTGCCTATCAGACAACTATTGATATCTACAGCATGAAGCCATTTTTCAGTTTTTTTTATTTATACAGCAATACCCTGTTTTTATTCTAACATGGGATAGAATTTTGTCCTTTTGTAATTTACTTTGCATAGATCACTGACACAAATGACAAAGCTATCATTTGACATGCTTTCCATTGCACTCTTTGTGACTGGGATCATGGTCTAATGTCAATCTATTTTTACTACTTAGTATTCAAGATGGTGAGATGAGAATTTTAGGCCAAGTCAGAGTAACAGGAGTATAACTGCATGTAAAAAATTGTCATAATTTTGAACTCAACTTGTATTTATAATAAGAACTGCCTGTAATATTAATGGGGGATGTTGGGCCACTTGCTCTTCAGGAATTCAACATTTTTTTCACGAGCGGAAAGGTGTCTGATTCACGGTTTTCCAGTTAACCCCTGCATCCAAAAATGTACTCTATCTTACTCCTTCTGTCTCCAGACAATATTTTTCAGGTTAGGAGAGGCTTTTCAAACTGGAGGAGTTATATATAGCCCTCACCAACTCCTTCACAACCACAAGGCTCTCATGATAGGAATAAAACTGTCTGGCTTCAGCTGGAAGAAACTAAAATACATCACCATGGTGAAGAGGTTAAATATCTTTCCACATAACAGATACCTGATGTTATACACTTCCATACTCACTCCCTCTCTCTTTTTCTCTCTCTGCATCATATCGCTACCTTGTACAGAAAGTCCTCAATATATGTCTTTTTTCAAGTTATTTTTCACTCCTAATTCCTCACTAAATTTAAAAAATGTTGTCAATTAAAGTTTCATTGATACCTATGAAGGTGATTTGTCCAATTTATATCTAAATTAAGTACATATTCTGAAACATCATTGACATATAATATGGACCCTTTACATACATCATGAGGCTTAAATTTCTTAATGACTTTTGCTCCATCACAGCTTCCACTTATCAAAATTTAACTCCTTACTCAGTAAACATAACATTATATCCAATTACAGTTTAAATCTAGTTCAGACCAGAAAAGGAAACTGAACCTCTGTAAACAAAGATGTATATGAGCAAGTACCAGGTATTCATATGTATGCAGTAAGTATCAAAGTGCATTAACAATATAAACACAAATAATCAGTGTGTGCATATGTTTGTGTGACCATGTGAGCTGTCACATCTGTTACAGTACAGTTTCATCAAAATAATTTATAAATACAGCACTGTACATCAAACTAATCTATAAGATGGCAATATGAACATAAGTATATACAGGGTGGTTCATATATGACACACCCCTTACCACTCTCTGGAGAAACTTCTGTTATGGCAGCAGCTCTGTCAGCATTACCAATATATATCCTACGTCATTTTCAACCTCCCACAATGTTTTCATGTTTTCTCTCTCTCTCTCTCTCTCTCCCCCCCCCCCCTTTTATTCTCTATCATGTTTGCCTTTAATTTTTTTTCAGTGCACAATGAATGCACAGCTGCTAATTTTGTGAAGCAACCAACATGTCTGCTTTACCCACACAGCAGACTAAGCTATATCCACAACAAACAAATTAAGGGGTGCAATATACAGACTACCCTGCAAATTATGAAAGCAAAATGAAATTCTTTACTGAAGCACAATAGTCTCAATACAAGATAGCCTATATATAACACTATCTTTCCACTCCGTCTGGCAGTTTCTCGTGTGTTGCAGGGATGGCTTAGTCTGTGTAATCAGTGCCTATCCTGCATCATTTATTCATTTAATACTCCCACTGCCACACCCACACCACCAGAATCAGTCATCCCCCTAACACACTGGATATCAAAGTGAGTTCCTGGAGAAGTGCTAATTATGAACCACCCTGAATTTTACTGATCACACATGCAAAGTTTCATTTAACAAACAATACAGTGCTCATACAAGTCTATACGGTACAGAACTTAAAAAACTATCATTAACAATGATAATAATTTTCAAAAGTTACCTAATACCAACACATAATAATTTTCAAAGAGAATTTATAAAAAATATAATAATAACTTTCAGACTTTCAGTGCTATAGTCTTTTTATCTTAACCTGGCCCAAATTTTTGTCTTTTTGCTGCTTATTTCTCATAGTTCAGTTCCAGAATAAGACAATACTACAGCCCTATATCCTTTCCATAACACTGTGACAAGCATCATATTCTAGTGTTAATCCAACATAAAACAATGCTATGGCTTAACATCCTTTTCACTGCACTTCTTCATGGCCAGCATCAAATTCTAGTGTCAATCTATTGTCACAACTCAGTGTCCAAGATGGACAGGTGGCACTTCTAAGCCAAGTAAGAGTAAAAATGGTATAGCATAATCAGTCAATACCAAAAAATTACTGATGATAATTGATAATGAGGGTCACACAATAACAAATTCATGGTATCATAATTATTCCGACTTGACGGTACTGTATTTCCGTAACAGTCAAAGGAAATAAGAGTAAAGTGTCTTAGGCTTGATGAACAATGTTTGTGTACAAGGTAGATTTAAAAAGGTCCAAGAACAACTTTTAAAAATTTTCTCATTACTGTTCTTACACATATGTAACATTTCTTTCAGTGTAGTGACCTCCATGCCAGCATTTGTATACAGCAGTTACATATGTAACATTTCTTTCAGTCTTTCAGTGTAGTGACCTCCATGCCAGCATTTGTATACAGCAGTTGACCAGTAAAATTTCAGATGCCATTTTGTGTCATCAATCCAGTGTTGCAACTGAGGCAGACTGCAGCTCTTCACTATTTTTTGTAATTTTCATGGTATTTTATTATGCAAGAGCTGGTATGAAAGGAGGATGCCCTATCACTGTTGTCCCAAGTTTAACAAAGCACTATCTAAGGAGCATTATCATAAAGAACTCCTAATCTCTGAACCATTACCCTGCATTTTCCCTTCTGATTTTGCCTAGAAACAACCAGTGCCATATCATGGAATAGCACCAAGTAAATTGCAGTGGACAGTATGTTTCTAAAGCTAAAAAGAATGTGAAAAAGTGGCATGAACAGTTGCCAGGATTATCTCAAATTACTTTACAAAGCACATGTTTTGTTGTAGCCCCAAACCACTATGCTGAAAGGAATGAAGCATAAAAGTAATCAAATAGATATTTCCTATGGAAATAGTCTGGGAATATTTTCAATCTACCTCATAAATGTATAAACATATCGCTGAACATAACAGTATCTACATGTTAACTACAGTATCTGCATACATAAAAAGATTATTGCATAAATGACAACCTAACAAGAATGTTTTTGTGAGAGATTCTGAGCACTGATTCAACCAACAAAACTCACCCAGTGTACACAGGATATAATCTATTACAAATTAGGTTAACATTCTTATACAACTCACATCCTCCTATACCTACCCATACTCCCTCACACCAAAACCATTACCTGTAACTATCTGTATAGTTCATTCCAAATTAGAATTCTAGTTACAGGTGTTGAAATCTAAGCAAGAGAGTATCGGGAAATGCAGGGTGTAAGTTCTGGCTGACCATAACTCTAATTTGGAATGGATTATAAACACACGTCTCCCTTGTAACCGCAGCTTAATGCACTAACCTCTGCCACAAACAGATGTGAAGATATACCACCACCATATCATTCCAACAGTAACAAAGAACATCACAAACTATCACAATTATGTGTTGGCATCTTAACCCCACACTGTGTAAATAATCTACTCACAACCACATCAGACCTTGCGCTGCAAATTAACTCAGGATATATGAGTCACCAACATTCTGCTTTACCTCTGATTCAACTCCTTCAGTAAGGGGACATTAATTTTATTTGGTTCTTGCTATTTCCATATGATTTTAATCAACTGAGGAAGGCCTTCTGTACTGAATGGCTTAATAAAGTCTGTATCCAGGCCCTCATAGTTGGTAAAGTCTCTTCTAAGCTGATTAAAAATGCCCAAAGCCAAGAAGAATAAAACAAACAGCGAGTCATTTATGTAGTGGATAACAACCATTGCTGTATCATTTTCTATTCTGAAAAAAAATTTGTAACACAAGAATGCATTCTTAGTTTTAACTTTTATCAGTACATATGTGCTGGAAGGACACAAGTCAAGACTATGAGCAGTGGAAATGAGTTATTTGAGAGATGCATGTGGAGTTACATGGAGAGAGAGACTGACAAATGAGGAAGTGAAGGAACGTTGTGGTGTGGATGTGGATGTGATACAAAGTGTAAGGAGAAGCACATTGAGGTAGTTTGACCATGTGGAGAGGATGGAGACTGAGAGACTAACTAATGAAGAGAATGTATGTGAGTGAGATGGAGGGGGGGAGAGGGAGGGGGAGGCCAAGGATAAGATAGAGGGATGGAGTGGAGAGGTATATGAGAGAGGGGGGTGTGAGCTGAGAGAAGAGCAGTGAAATGACGGGGCACAGGGCGACATGGAGGCGATTAAATTTTGGCCACCTCTTTCGGGATTAAGGCGTCTGGCAACAGCTAGATAAAAAAGTATCAAATTCTTATCTTTACCTTTTGTTAATATATTGACACCACAAGATTTACTGTAAATATTCACTCTTATCACTGAATATTTCATCATATCTCTGACTCGTTCCTTTTACATTCCAACATGATGCCAATTTTGCAAAGAAATGGATGAAAATACTGATCTACAGAAAGCCGCCAGTGTTTCAGGCTTGTTTGGTATGGAGAGGGGGAATTAACCCACTGACTCTAAGGATAACTTTTCAATTTTATTCTTGTCATCTACTGATTACTGTATTTTCTGTACCTGTCTTATGCTCATAAGCCATTCACTTACTCTCTCTAACAGAAGCCTAGAATAGTTGAAACAGCCTACAGTACCATAGTTATCCTATGGTATATTCTTCTATTTTGAGGAATGATTTTTTGAATGGGGGAGGAGGTAGATAAAGCTTTCATTAACCTTTCCATTATAAGAAGCCCTCCCTAAGTTGAATAAAATCATCTTGTAGCAGGAAAAAAAAAAATCACCCAGATTCACAGGCTTTACAGTGCTCTGGTCCTCTACAATATTGCACTAAAACTAGTAATTTCATTTCCCTAGTCAGCAATGTGACTCAGACACCTTGATGATGCCAAAAATACTACCGAGATCCATGGATTTCAACAGAACCTTTAATGCCTATGAGTATGGATTTCTTAACCCCTCCAGGTTGAAGATAATTTTATTTTATTCTTGCTGCCTACATATGACTTTTCTTCAATTTAGGTGATAATTCTTGAATTATGGGAGTTAGTTTTCATTGATCCCGTCACTACAAAATCCCTCCCACAAGATTATCATCTGCTCCATACAGGCAATTTTGCTTTTCTTTTTTCCAGTTTAGGGGGGAATTCTGGCCATAAAGGATTTAATTAGGAGTACATCTCACCCCTCCAGCTTTAAAAAATCTCTTCTAAGCTGAATAAAATCATTTGGAGATAGCAACAATAAAATATGAGACTGCTGCACCAAGGGGGTTAAATATTACAAGAGAAGGTCATATTAAGGTGCAAACATAGTCACAGAGTTTCCAGACATATTCACAAGACATTTGAGAACTCCTGAGTTCTTGTAAATTACAACTAAAGTGCTTAGCTGCCGAATGACAAACAATTTAATGGTCTTGTACAAAATCTCATCACCAAAAATTTTATCAGTGAAGTCATAGTATCCACCAAATATTTTATCACTTCGCATTTTCTCTTCTGGTACAGTAGCTAAGCCTTTCAGTCACTGTCTTAACCCCTTTCCACCAAGTACGCCATTTTTATTCTAGTCAGCTGACGATGATTTTATTCAGGCTGGAAGAGATTTTTTCCAACTGATGAGGCTAGCTATAGTTTTCTTTATGTCCTTAACTGCAAGGTTTGCTACAGTCTTCTTCAACCCTCTTCCCCATGAAATGATGAAGTCAGCTTTAGACTTCAATAACTTCCTTCACTGTGGGGCTAGCTAAAGACTTCACTAACCCCTTCACTATGAGCTAGAGAGCTTTAGACTTCAAGAAAACCATTCAAAATGTCTCTCCTCCTTCTCTCTCTCAGCTATACAGTACATCTCTCCCTAAGCTGAATAAACTTATCTGGAGACAGCACGAATAAATTAAGACATACATCGCCAGATTCAATGGGTAAAAAGTAACTGCACTTCACCAGTTGGGTCCAACGAGTTTCTTGTCAGATGTCATCAGTAATAAGTACTGTACTTAGGACCATATCTTCAAAACTGAGTGTACAAATGTCTGGGCAAACTCCTAACTTTTGATGGTCACTTAATGAATACCTGTTGGGTGTAATTAGCCTGCATCCCATATCAGAAACCTGTCAGCAGTGATATATGAAGGTTGGGCATGTCCTATCATTGTCACTTGCATCAGAAATTATCATACAGAAATTTTGGTCAGTCCATACCTTTGTGCACTCAGTTTTAATAACGTCCCCTTGACAGAACGTACACATTTACTAAAAATTCATGCATATGCACTTGCCAAAGTATCCCCTTCAATCCCATGATATATTTTTATTTTATTCCAGCTACCTAATGATAATTTTATTAAGCTTAGGAGAGACTGTCTGAACTAGAGGGGTTAGGTACATCCCTCATCAACCTCTGCTCATTCACTTTATCTAGGCCTAAATTTTTGTCCTTTTGTAACTTATTTCACGTTGTTCAGTGGCAGAAAAAGACAGTGTATTGGCTCCACAACCTTTCCATAGCATTATTGTTGTAGTGTTAAGCTATTGTTACACTCAGGATTCAGGGTGGGGAGATGGCAATTTTAGGCCAAGTTAGAGTAAAGAGAATATAGCAGGGAACTTCCACAGCTGAATTAAAAATATGCGGTAGCAGCAAGAATTCAGTAAAGAGAATATAGCAGGGAACTTCCACAGCTGAATTAAAAATATCCGGTAGCAGCAAGAATTCAATGAAAAAATACATCATAAACTGAAAAAGTTAATGATACTGTAAATAATAAAAGAAGGTGCTACTTTCCTTAACCCACTAAACTCAAAAATGTCTTTTTCTCAGTTTACTCTTCCCATCCCCTGACAATGTTATTCAACTTTGGACAGACTTTTTGAACTGGAGGGGTTAGAAAGAGCATTAATAAACCCCTTCAATACCTGAGGCCTTTCCTAAGCTGAGTAAATTCATCTAGTAACAGTCAGAATAAACTAAAAAGAACATTAACCGGGTTCAGAAGGGTCAATTGTTGTTGGAAAAAATCAACACCAGCAAATTCCGAAGTCGCAGCAAAAAACGCAAATTTTCAGTAAATATTATTGATGAAGACTAACAAAGGACTTCTTGGACACAGCCAGAGTACAGGAGGCCCTCGTTATAAGGCAACATCTCCTAACACCTTCAATTCTATGATGTGTTTATTTTTGTCTCCTTGCTACACCTAGACAAGTTCATTCAGCATTGGAGACGTATTGTTGTGAAGGGGTGGTAGAAGTAGTACTGGTGGTAGCCCCAGGTTCATCTGAACATGAACCCAGTGGACTGCAGGATGAGGTTATCCTCACCCAACAGTCCACCATCCTCCTTCAACTCATCCTGCAGTCCAACATCCTCCTTTTGGGGGACAGGGAGGGAGGGTGATGGGGTACATGAAGGCTATATCTAACACCTTCAGTCTGGAAAGTCTCTCTTTAGCTGAAAAAGGCAAAAATCAGGATATAGCAAGGGAAAAATAGATACTACCTCATAATGGTGAAGGGATAAAAGTAGATCTGCCATTATTCTACAATTATCAATACCAATTACTGTATATGTAAAAATTTGTGACATTTTTGGAACATAACCCTGGCTTATAATGTGGGCTCCCTGTAAATGTTCTGTTTCCTAAAAAATGAGAGGCATCACAGAAAACCTTAATCTTAAAAATTAATTACCATCGTTCCCTGGACGTTGCAGTATTACCGAGTCAGAAAGCAGATGACTATCAGGTGCAGGTTCACAGTTTATTTATTTAATTTTTGCATCTCACTTATGAAGCTACGCACCAATGAATTGTTCTCTAGGGCCTGTACCCTTGTCAGTTTAGGAGGCTGTCAAGCACCTGTTCCTTAGCAATTTATTCTGCACCTCAATATTCTTTTGTATGCTATTTATTTCAATATACAAACAGTTTACAAAAATAACATATCACTGAATATTAACGTACCATATCGAGAAATAAACAGGTAAGGAGTAAATGCTGGGAAGCCTCCTCCTCTGACTAGAATTTGGCCCTGTGTTCATCTGCTTAGAGCCAGACTTAAACTCACTATAAGTCATGGATGAATATATTAAGCATTAAGAATATTTAGGAACCCCAATCTTAACTGCACTGTAGGGCTTTGAATTTAAATCAGCAATATATCACTAATGAAATGGTGGCACTATTATCTAAGTCAGAACTCTCTTACTTAGAAATAAAGTTTAGTTCCCTAAGTTTTCTTATCACTTCTGAAACACTAGAGCTAGCTAGAATGAACTTATCAACGAACCCACGTATTGTTTGCAGGTCAGTATACTAAGTTATTGTATAGTTTCTTGGCGGCAAAATCTCAGCAGAAGATACTGACTACAGTACTTATGGCAGTTGTGTTCTCGTGTCTTTCCTTCTTCAAGTTAGGTTTTCTGACTCAGTATTATTTCTTCTTAATATACATGTGCCTTACTTATTCTCATACATTTCACACTACTAAATAACAGCTATGTATCTTCTTGCCTTAGATTTTTCCCGTTGTAATTAAAAAGATTCATTCGTTGCAAAAGCTTGTGGACTTGAGAAGCTGAACACTGTCATTCTCAATCTGACCTGAGAGGCTAAAGATTCACACTAATATTGCAGCCTTTCCTTGTATTCTTTTCTAGGCTGGGGAACAAAGTGACTTACTGTACACTACTTCACTATCCACTCTGAGAATTCACCAATGCACTTCACAGTTTCCTTGTGGGTTTGTATCCCCCCCAGTTCCTTCTAGACATCTGACTCGGTCTTTGAGGGGTCAGACATGCTCACTCTACTGGTTCCAGGACTTGCTTCCCGAGACCGTTCCTGGAAGACAGAGAAAAAATAGCCTTAAATTTTGACAGCCATTAATTGTTCAAATGGTGGAAAATATGCCTATTCAGTACTCTTAAAGCTGTGTTACTGTGAAGATACACTTTGGTCAACCAAAACACTGTATCTACTATATTTGCATCTTTAATCTGTGGACATAATTTGTTCCATCTCGGTATGATAGTGATCCTATGACCATTTAGTTATAAATACAGTATTGTACTATTACTCAAATGGTTGTGGTGGTCCCAGGTTCATTCAGGCACAGTGCCAATGAATTATATGAATTTGGCAACTTCAGCAATCTATTGTGATGGTCATGTGCTGTCATAGTGAGGCACAGGGGTAGGTGAATAAGTGTGTTGTGGTCTGACGGGCTATATTACACTGAGGGTATCATGGATGTATCTGTGTACTGTATTCTGTGCTAAGTGCAAAAGTAGAGAAGGGTAAAGGTCACACTGCTACCAGCAAAGGTGAGCATGTGTCTGTTTCTGTGGGATGAATATTTCAGGGGGACTCAAGATAGATGATGTTTGACTAATGGGTTTAGATGAATGCTGCAGTTGTCTGTGTACTGCAGTGTTGGGCTGAGGAGACAGGATACTTTTTATACACTTTATATTGTGTAGGAAAGCTGTTGTGTTAGTGAGTATGACTGTTTAATCTAACTGCTCTGCAATAACACGTCCTTGGCTGTCTTGTGTCGGCATGTAGAGCAAAGAAGACTTCTGCTTCCAAAACCATTCATATCCTAAACAATAAAAAAATATTCAGTTATATTCTTAACTCTAGCTGGTTTTATTCTTGCTACACTATCACTGACCTATTTCATTCAGCTTGGGGAGATCCCTCCAAGTCAAATGGTTCGAACTTATCTCCACTATCTCATTCACCGAGAATAAACTCCCTTACACTGAACAATGTCTGATTACAGCAAGGATAAAACACAAAAGTCATCATCATACCGAAACAATCTGTGATTGCAATGCTCATATGTTTCAAAATGCAGTTCAGTGCAAAACCAACAACTTACATGTACTTTTGTTCCAAAAGGAGATTATGGAAATACCATATGGATAGCTACAAGTCATCTCGAAACTAAAGAGTGGTAGGTGAAGTGACCATCAACAGTCTACAAAGGTGTTTTGACTCCCCTATGCACATAAAATGAAAAGAAACGATATTTTCTGAGAGTTTGCTGACTAGGTTGTAAGGCCTGGATTCAGCTCCCACACTGACACACAGTTCTTCCAAGTCTGCTAGCCACTGAATGCATTGTGCAAAAGTAACCGTAAGTTTCTGCCTTGGATGGGAGAATGAGAGAAACAAGGGCTAGATGGAACAACTCCTCAGGGCAGGAACGCTAATCAGGTGTCTTCATGATATCCTACTAGAGGAAATCAATATTTGGCTCAACAAAACTTGCCATTCCACACCATGAGATATCATTGCACCTTACACATGTTGTATGGTAGCGAGGCTTGGGCTGTGAGAGTTGAAAATATAAGCAGACTGGGATGCACAAAAATGATAATGCTGAGATGGATAAGTCAGGTACCACAAAGGGACAAAACTGAAACAGTAAGGGCTCAGCCTTTGGTTGCTTCTTCCTCACATTTAAAAAAAAAAAAAAAAAAAAAAAAAGCATTAGAGAAGCAATACAAACTGATGGGTTAAGAAAGTCTGGACATGGTGTGGGGAGAGGGAGTGGGATAGTTGAGAAGAGTCACAGTTGCAAATGTGAGGGAAAAAATGCTCTGAGGCAGACCATGAAAGGTGCAAGGAGGGTCTTGCATGGAGACCTCTGGGCATGGTGACTCAGGAGGGAAACAGCTTCAGGCTGCAACACATAGATAGTAGTCATCAAGTGAAAAGATGTACACATCCCTGTATGGTCAATAGTCTTTAAATATAAATATGTGGATAGACTACTCAAAGGAGAACAAGAAAAAACAAAAAAATCAAGTAGGAGAGCAAGATGATATGATACCACAGAGGAGTTATGGCATTGACATACAATACTACAGATGCTGTACTAGCATTTTCAGCCTCAGGATGTACTTGCATTACATCTGTCCTATCTCCAGATTATTTTATTCAGCACAAGAGACTCTCGAAACTTGACACAACAAAGACAGCCTTTCCCTTGTTAAATAAAATTGTCCAAGCACAGCAAGAATAAAACAGAATGTTATCACAATGAAATGGTTAAAGAATGACCAATCCATATACTCCCCATCTGGAAAAAGCATGATTCAAAAGCTCCCCCCCCCCCTTTGCAAAACCTTGGGGGTGGTTTCTTGTGACTATATATGCCTGAGCTGGTATCAAGAATGAGATGTTCCATACACTCACAATGTATGCTGGTGATCGTCTATCTATCTATCTATCTATCTATAGCCCGACGCCCTAATCCCGCAAAGGGTGGCCGCAGACAAAACGCCTCCAAGTCACTCTGTCACCCACCATTTGACTACCCTCCCCCAACTCACCCCCTCCCTCATATACCTCTCAACTCCATCCCTCCACCTCATCCTCGGTCTACCTCTCCCTCTCCCTCCCTCCACCTCACCTACATACACCCTCTTAGTCAGTCTTTCATTCTCCATTCTCTTCACATGTCCAAACCACCTCAGTGTATTTCTCTTAATCTTCTCAATCACATCCACATCCACCCCACAGCGTTCCTTCACTTCTTCATTCGTCAACCTGTCCCTCCACGTCACTCCACATGCTCCTCTCATGTAACTCATTTCCAATGCTCTCACTCTTGACTTGTTCCCCTCTTGCAAGGTCCATGCCTCACTTCCATATGTCAATGTAGGGATCACAATATTATCATGCAGTGACTTCTTAACTTCCATACTCACCTCTCTATTTCTCATCACTGCTTTCAGTGTACCAACAACCTTCCTTCCCTGCTGTACCCTTTCACGCACTTCATCCCCCAAAGTTCCATCCTTACTCATCACACTACCCAAGTACTTGAATGCACTCACATTCTCCACATCCTCACTGCACACTCTGTGACTTCATTCCTCTCAAACACCATTACTTTTGTTTACATTAACTTTCAGATTCCTCCTCCTACACACTGTCCCAAATTCATTCACCAAACCTTGCATCTTTTGGCTGTCTTAATTATATAATGGAAGTAAATGTTCCAGGAAGGAATCATATTTAACTTTCTCTTCCACAGAAGAGGATTCTGCAACAAGCTCACATGCCAGACCCTTCATATTCTTAAGATCTATACAAACACAGATATGAATGCACTAGAGATGCAGACCCAAACACCAACTGCAGTGCTACTGGAGTGTCTGCTTTAGATTATGAAATGAGCAGCCCTAAGCTCATCCCTCCATCACATCCATATTGACATGATTAAGTCCCCAAAAAACAGCCTATCACATCTGGTTACACACCCTGATGCACCAAAACCATGTGGGGAAAACCATACAGTCCAAAGCAAATGTCAACACCCAAGCCTGCTATCAGACCAAAGCAACTTTGTCAGCTCCATCTCTACAACAAAAGTACCACTGGAGGTAACCAAAGGAATAACAGAAAACTGAAGGACCCTGGGGAGTCTTCTGGGTGAGACAAATTGTGAACCAATGATTGGCCTCGACACAGAGAGAGGTGGGCAATGTCCCTTCCTAGCAGCTACAAAGAAATTCAAATAATGGCATATGACTCAATACCACAGACCTCTATTATGCCTCGCACATTCCCAACCACAGTCAATTCTGGATATACAAGTTTTGCAGTAGGGTACTAGAAATAACCACACTCTAAGATGTCTTTCATCCTCAATCTTGTACTTGTATCACCATCAGTTTTCCCAAAGCTAACCCTAGTGGTCCAGAAGGAAGCAGTACAATGCATGGTAAAACTCTTGTGTTATCTAAATGACTAGTTCATCTTGCCTCCACAGCAGACCAATGTTAAACAAATGCATTCAGTATTGCCATGCAATACAAAGTCCCCTACCTGATGATAACCAAACATATGTAATTGACCTTGGGAGTAGATGGCTCGTTGTTCCACATGACGCACCATCATGATATAGGGAACAACTGTGCGAAGTTACATCAACATCTGTCCATGCACGTGGAAGTTGCAGAGTGGACACGAATGTAGGTATGGCTGTTAAATATGACAGCAACTGACCTTATTTGTGCCCCAAGTATGACCTTGACCTTGGGAGCAGATGACTGGGTGTTGTGAGCGACACACCATCATGGTATGGGGAACAATTTATTGTATGCAGTTATATCAAAATTTGTCCATGCAAATGGAGGTTACAAAGTGGACACGAAATTGCAGAAAGTGCAGACTGACTGACGTACAGATGGAACCGTGCAAGCCTACAGTCCTGGACCATTTTCACCGGCAGGTAGGACTAACAAGTACAAAAGCACTATCTAAAGTACGGGACCAACAAAGCTGTGATATGTGGCACTGCTATGGTGTACAAGAGTGAAGCATCTCCCATCTCAAAAACATGAGGGAATAAGTGACTGATGGACAGGGTCACTCAAAGAGATACTCCTATACCTAAAAACTGTATATAACAGTTAATCTCACATTCATATATTTAAGGTCACAAGGCCAGACTACCACAGTCCAGGAAAATCTTAAGGTTAGATGACCAGCCTACTTCATCCGATACCAGTACATAATAAAAAAAACTCCAGTCACCTCTTATGGGCTGAACCTATGCAAGGCAGTCACTGCACCTGGGGTGCTCTGTCCACCAGACTCTGATGCAACCAAAGTACTACCATGATAAACATCACTTGGCCCCGACCACAGACAAGGTGCTCCAACTAAACACATCAAAACCACTCCCGCAGCTGAAACAACTTTACAACAAAGCTATTGGTAATAATCTCATGCTCATGTGAACTGAAAACCTATTGTACCGCAGGGTGAAGCTGTCCTCCTTCTGGGGGTGTGGGGAGGGTGGTGAGGTTGTTTGTATATCCAGGTAGAAGAACTATCTATCTATCTATCTATTGCCAGACGCCATAATCCTGTAAGGGGTGGCCATTTGACTTTGAGTTATTTGTTTCAAGGGGAGGGGCACTAACCCTCCACCAACCCACTGCTGACACGTAGGGAGCACGTATGATTTGGTTATATGGTTACTACCCAGTGTTGTAAATGGTTTCTTGACTTACAGGAAACCATTTGGCTTGTCACTCAATGTAAAGCCACCTGTAAAGGAAGGAAAAGCAATAAGAAGTGACAGGAAAGATGGGAGAAATAGGACGAGAGGAGGACAGGCACAGAAAAAGAATGATAAAGGCTAAGAAGTAGGTAGCACTACATCAAGTGAGTGGATGATGGTCGCCACCACCTACCCAGTCATATTGGTACTGCTGTGTGAAAGCATTCCTCTCCAGCATCAAAACATAGATTACATGGGATTTTAGTCTGGCATGAATGTCTTCAAGTCCTACTGTCATATTTCATTATACAAAACCAGAATGGTGTCATCTGGCCAGTTTACACTCTCCATGCCTCAGTGACCTGATGCTAAAAACAAAATAAATCCTTTACTGTGAGGGTGATGATTGGGAACAATGTAAGTAGTATATTAGTAAATGATAAATATGGGTATTACTAGTGAACCCATGCATGTATTCTCAAATGGAGAACATTTCTTGACCCTGGAGTGTAATGGTATTATAATCACATATACCACTTTATTTCAGCACTGATACTGTAGTGATGCTACCCATTCTTCCCGGACAAAGACGGACCTCACATAGTTATATAAGAGACAGATTCATAATCACATATACCACTTTACTGCAGCACTGATAGGGATGTATACCACTTTACTGCAGCATTGACAGTGATGGTACCTACTCCTCTTGAACAAAGATGGCCCTTACATAGTTCTATAACACAAACAGATCCATGGTCTGTTATACTATATTATCAACTGTGATACAACTAACCATGTCTGTATAATGTCTGTGTTATGTGATCACGAAGTGCATGTGATAATCGCTACCTGCCAGAGATGAAGTTGTGTTGGACCTGTCACCTCTAGATGCTCCCCTGTGTTACTGCCCAATTACAGTACTTCTTGATAGTGGCTTCCCTGTGGCAACCCCAGCCTCACTACCCACACAGTCACTGGCCCTCACACGCTTCCCCATCAGTGTTGCCTCTGTAGGCTGTGTTCGCCACCACTTCCAATCACTGTAAATAGATGTATATAAATGTATTCTGTTTACAGTACTGTATATGGCTTGTTCTCTATCTCTATGTACTCTGTACTATATACACTTTGTCCTGGATTTCAGTTAGAGCTCATGTCCTACACCCTTACTGAAGTTCCTACAAACTACATCCATGTGAGCTGTGAGGGTTACAAATGCATAAATCCTAGAGTGTGATAAATGTTCACATTCCACACCCTGACCTAAGTTCCTATGACCTACAGGATACCAGTTTCCAGTTGTATGGGTTAGTGCTTTACGACTCACTGTATCATGTGTGTATAATACATGTGTCAAAAATATCCCAAGAACTGAGATCCTTACCTCTGATATGGTTATGTAAGCAATTTATAATGTTCCAAAGATGACTAGCACTTATACTCAGGATTACTACAGTACAGTACAGTGAATATCCTTCTCCCCCTCAATGAACTCTATATTATGTACACTCAACCCCCTGCTATCGCGCCTAATTGGTCACAGCAAACGCGTGTAATAGCTGAATACGCGATAGCTGAACTGAACAATCAATGGGAAAATTTCTAATTGGTTTTTCGGTGGCCCATTTTTCTAACTTTTAACCACTTTATGCCTGCGATATCCTGCCAATCTCTCCTCCAACATGAGATAAATTATTATTATAATAATAACAGTATAATGAATAAATGAACAACATAAACAGCCATCAAACTTTTATAAGGATTAAGGCTTGGGTGGTTTGATGGGTTCCGAGGCTTGGGAGTGGCTTAATTGCCACCAGATCTCTTTAGCTGTCTCCATGATTTCTTAGTGTCCACAGCTAAAGGGGGTATCACACGGTACATCGTATCAGGAACGGCCGAGGAAGATTTAAGTGGAACAAAACTTGCACGCTCTCACACACATTCCTCCTTATTCCGTTGCCAGAGCCCCGCCTCAGTTGTAAACACGTGATTACTTTATTGACATCACAGTTTTCTCGGCATAGGAAATATTAACTCTTTATAAGGGTTTCAAAACAATTGATATTTATTCAAAAATACAGTATTAATAAGTATTCAGTGTTAGGCTAAATTTCAATGCTGTAGTACGATATATTCTTTCGAGTCGAATGGGTTTTGTTCACACTGTTTTGCCTGTCGTATCCTCGGCAGGAATCCGTTCAGATGCATTCCAAATGCCCGTGGTATCGTCGGCAATTTTACCACGTTACCGTTCCGATTGACCATCGTATCCTCGGCAAATCTCGTATGAAGTGCCGTGTGAATAAGTTTCGCTGCCTGTCTTCAAACTCGACGCGTGATAGCAGTCTTGGGGTGCGTGATAGCATGTATGGTTGTGCATTTGATATGTGTGTGATAGCAGATAAACGTAATAGCTGAATGCACAATAGCAGGGGGTTGAGTGTACATGGTGTTTGCCTGTACCACTAGATATAGGCTCCCTGTGACAGCTTTAGGGTCTGCCATATAAAGCCCTCTTTGGATTTGACCAAAGGCTAAGGGTATCTCTGTCAGTTTCCCTATGCACAAGACCTAGCTAAATGTGATATCATTCCTTCATGACTGATACCTCACACATTTCTTGTACCACTGACAGATTACTTCTAAGCCATGATGTCAGTTCTTTGTAAAGTCAGCTCCCCCTGTGAAATGCAAGGCATCAGGCTCAGAATGGGCACTCACCCTCCAAGGAGGAAACAATGTGGAAAACAGAGGTTTTTGCACAGCTAAAAACCTACTTTTCACTTGAAGTAACTAAACTTGGAGGCACTCACTTTGTCTGATCCTATCTAAGGGAGCTCAATTACCTCCCATGCCCTGTGTTGCACTGGGGAAGTCCACACATACAAAGCTGTGCCAGTGGCTACAAAAAAAAAAAAAAAAAAAAAAAAAAAAAAAAAAAAACTGGACATGCAAGCACTATCCAGAGGAACCATGGCATGCACAATGCTGAGTGGTTGTTGTAAATGAGCAGACAAGACATCATCAACCTAGGAGGGTCAAATGCCTTTTCCATCTACCTATCTAGCTATCATCCAACACTTTATAACCCCATCAAGAGTGTAGAAGCCCAGGGCAGGGTTAATCAGTCTTGCCATTTAAGGTAAGACTAACCAGTCACTTATCCCACAGTAGGCTAATATGAGCAGTCAATCACAACTACCACTGGATGTTAATGCTTGTGGGTATGGCAACATTAACATGAAACATGTAACTGACAAGATGAAATGACGCACAATGTTTTATTCGTGCAGCACTGAGAAAGTTTGAGCCTGGGAAGGAACCCTGAGCTTCATTTCCTCTCGTCAAACACATGCTTCGGGGGGAAGTGTAGTTGTACCTTATGGGTCACATCCAGTTGCAACACCTGCAACCACCAAACCACCAGGCATGTGCAAATACAGTGTGTAGTTATATCACTACCCACTGTAGTAAGTGGTTTCCTGAGCCACAAGGAAACATCTGGCTCACTGCTTAGTGCAGAGTCAACTGAAGGTAGCATTACATTAAGAAATGGATGGTAGGTGCCTCCACCTACCACTTACCACATATGCCTTGTACTGCAATTTGATTGGGGACAAGAAATAACACATCACATCCTCAGCTCTGAGAGTGAGATGACTTCCCTATTGCCATATAAATGCCTGGATGATATCATAGAATAGATATAAGTCTTCTTTCTATGGATGTCTCCAAGTTCACTTTCTTTGGGCGAAGAAATATATTTATGGCCTTGTAAAGCCCTCCCCCTCCCACTTTTTTTTTTTTCCTTTATCAGAAAGTAGGGGATGCATGTTACTTGACATCTTATCTGGGCCGCTGAGACACTCCTCCTATCCACAGCTCACCCTTCTTGAAGAAGTAGGGATGTTTAGTACTGTACAATGTTACACTGAGATGATATCTGATTAAGGTCATAAGGAGGTAAGGAGAGCTATTTTGTTCACTTACAGTACTTTTCTTTTCTTTGGGGAGTAACTGAAAATGGATTGTAGGAGCTCAGTGGATAAAAATTACCTTTCTCCGTGGCTCTGGCTGTATCATGATGAAATCCTTCAATCCATGAACTGGACGTAATTGTGAAGGGCTTGCCCTTCTTTGTTCTATCCACAACTTCCTACGGAAGCAATATGGATTTCTGGCAACGCAATAAACTAGATTACTGTGAAATATACTGCACTGTACTGTGTTTTAGTGGCATGCACATGTGTCAATGTACTGTACTATAACTGTCCCATAAAGTGAGGTGGAGGCTTCAGAATGTTACCACAGTGCAAAATGCTACATGAAATCCTGCTAACATACACTGAATATTACATATAAGTACAGTATAACAAATACATATTTCCTACACACAAGAACATTATGCTATACTCCTCCACCAGCTTTTAACCCATTAACTGCGGCATTAGGTTTTGTGGTCGATCCCCCCATGCACAAAAAAACAGGATTTCTTTTCCTCAAAAATAATTTTTGCTCCAATAGGCTAAATGAAAGAGTGCATGGACAAGAATAGGAGAACCAAATATGAGTTCATTATTTACCTTAGTTTGGCCGTGGTATGCTATTTATGGACATTGGGGTGAAAAATGTAGCGTGGAAAAAAAAAAAAAAAAAAAAAAAAAAAAAAAGCTTAATCATATAATCTACGTAGCAGTCACGTGCTATTCTTCATATGATGTACGTAGCAGCTATCAGGTTAATTCATCTTTCATAACACCAGTAAACTTGGCATTTTTTTTCCCCCCGGCTAACTCACCACCCAGCCGTTTCACAGGACCAGTAAAAACCATGGGTTGGTTACTGTGTCTGACCCAATCTTAATGACGTAAGGAAAATTCAATTAGCACTGGAGTTCATAAACACTTACCCTACTGGTCCATTTATTCAGCATTCATCCTACAAATCTAATTACACATATTGAATATGATTTCTCCTAAGGTGCAGATGTGATATCTAACAATCTTCTTATAAACAACAAGCCTCTTTAATTCCGCGTCACCTTATATTCTGCTGCAAGGTGGCCCAGACTTCACCTCGCACTACACTCTTTCATATACAGTACTGTACTTCTATGCCCCATCCCTATACCTCATTCACAGTCTCCACCTTCTCCTCTCCCTCTCCTCCTCATTCATGGTCTCTCCCTTCCAATCACCCTATCCACCTTATTCACAGTCTTCCCCTTTCCCCTCTCCCTCTCTGCCTCATTCATGGTCTCCCCCTTCCCCTCTCCCACTCCATCTCATTCACTGTCTTCCCCGTCCCTCTTTCCCTATCCACCTCCTTCACATACCCTCTCTCCTAATCATTTTCTTACTACCCATATGTTTCACATGGTCACACCATCAGAGGGTACTCCTCCTAACACTTTCCAGCACATCCATATCAACACCATAATGTCCCCAAACTTCCTCACTTGTGTCTCTCTCTCTCCATGTAACTCCAAACACTTCTCTCATATAACTCATTTTGACTACTTTCACTTTTGACTAAAAACCACAAGGGCACTCAGTGGAGCGCATCTCTCCGACAAGAGCAACGTTATTTCCAAACCACTCTTCATAATGGGTTAGATTTTCTCATCACTGATTAGGGTTTCATAAAAAATGCTTTCCAGATCCAGAATCTGTAATACAATCCAGATCGGTCCCAAAAGTTAATCAACTGTTCCCTTGGGCATGGGCTATCTATCCACCAAGTTTGGTCCAAGCTCTCTTTTAGTTTTTGCATAATCCTGCTAACATACAAACTAACATGCAAACAAACAGGGGTGAAAACACACCATCCATGATGGAGAGAAATAGATACAATTAGCAACTAACTACAACAGACACGAATGTATGAAACAATGCAGGGACTTAAAGTTTTAGTATGAGAAATGTACAAAATTGGTCAGTTCATTACTGCCAAACTGTGGCTGCCATGACTGCACATGTGACACTCTAACTGCAATTATGGAAAGTCATAGCTGAAATATACTCTAAATACTGTATTTGTTTACCTACATTCAAAATATCTAATTTTTGTCATTCCAATGAGGCACTGTCACTTTGTTCTTATTTCTTTCTGACAAAAACTGAACTTATAATAATGGCAAAGATGAACATCATCATAAGTCCTAACTAGAGCTGACTGGCTGTTCAAAGTACACCTTCAATGTTAAACAAAAAGTACTAGATGAATTTTAGTATTTTAATTAAAGATCACCTGCCCTTCCAGTGAGATTTATATTTTCACAATACAAAATAGTTCCCAAAATACATCATGTACGAGGAGACCATTAAAACTGGAGTGGGACACCTTCTTGTGGTGATGCCCATATAACCAGGCAACTCAACCGTCTGGATATAATCAGGACAAACATGCCTCAAATTTTTACTTATCCCCTAAAAGGAAGATTTTGGAATGCAGCAGAGCAGCTTCAGCCTGCAGCCCACTGTGTGCACACCCAGATGAGTCTGGGGCCACAACAGCAAAAAATTTTATTTCTTCATTAACATAATACTGTACATCCAGTATATAAACTGTACTGTACTTTCCCTTGGCATGCTCATGACTTTAAACAGGAAGGAAGTAAAAAATTAACTATATACAGGAAGAGTTGAAGACTGATCACTACTGCTGCTATTATCATACTGCAACACATCTCACACAGACCATAAACAAGTCAGTGTCAATGTTGGTTTTATGAACATCACTCAAATGTGAATATCCACTTGAAGACTTCATTTAAAAAAAAAAAAAAAAAAAAAAAAAAAAAAATGAGATGAATGTGGAGTAAATAACTTGGTTCTGTACTAATGTATACAGTGCACCACATCAATGCAAACTATATGCAGTAATGAACTTTTATGCATTGCAATGGAATAAAACTACAGACAACATTACCCATGCTGTACTTTTAGTCCTCCTTAAAGTCATGCAAATATTGATGACAGAGACTCCTGTATATGGGATGACATGACCAGGTAAGCAAATGAAGAATGCAAAAACTTAACTTAAGTAGTACGACTAATGCTGGCAATGATGTAAATGTATTGTACCTTCCCATCTTCAGATAGGAATGAGGTCCTTGATGAAGATGATTTTGATAATGATGAAGTCTAATCTGCTAAACACAGGTATCCTCATAAAACATGACATCATTAAACTTCTGAACATAACTTAAAAAAAACTGAGCTCTCCCAAATAAGCCAAGTGTTGAACTAGTGATCCTGTCAGGGTTGGTGTTTCCGTTTCCCCCCATTTCCACAGCTAAAACAACAACAGGTTCATGAACGTCATCCAGGAAACTAACATTACTTAAAATAAAAGCAAGAGTAACAGTTCTATGCTTAAATCTTCAACTGGAAGGGGAATGGCAAGCCCACAATTCCTGACAATAATTTCTGAAGCATCAAGTGATGACAGAATGTGTCCACCTCTCAGTACCACTGCTGACTGCACTCTCTAATATGGGATGCAGGCTGCCAAACATAACCACAGGCCCTCCACAAAGGCCTATAAAAATCAGGAACTTAATTACCCACTGGCAAGTTAAGTTTTTAAGCATAAGGCCAGTACTCTTCAGCAAATCCACTTCTACTTTTAATATAGAGTAAACTACAGTGCCAGCATTAAATCATCAAGTAACTGTACCACACTTCAAGTAACGGTGCAGAATCCCACCAACAAACCATTCAGTAATCAAACACCAAGTACAGTATGGTATTTTTATATGTATACCATCTGAAAGTGGTCTGGAAATACAACAACTGCAAACTACATTTTCCAAGAAGCTGTGTTGCAGGCAAGTACACAACTTCAGTAATTTAATATGCATCAGCTGTGACATAACTGTGAGGCAGGGTTAAGAGAGAGAAATTCCCTGTCAACACTAAGATGTAGACCTACTGAAAGAAGGCTTGGAAAGAGGTTCTACAAAATGACCTCTAGGTTATGGGACAGAACAGAGATGCTACCAATGAGCATGTAGCAAGGAGAGCTGCCATCAGGTGAGCTAGGCAGACTTGTGCAGGCATTTACAAAGCTATGACTGATATATATAATTGTGACAAGGACAATATGGGTTGGAAAGAAATACAGAAGTGAGCTTCATTTTTTTTTTTAACTTCTCTAACATTTTGGGTTAAACAGAAACCACCTTCTAGGACTCCAAAACATCAAAAAAATAAAAACTTAACCCCTTCAATCCACTGCCGTATTTTGCATCTATTATTGCTACCACCAGATTATTTTATTTAGCTTTGGAAAGACTTGCTGAACTGGAGGATATAGATACAGTGTTACTTAGTCCCTCTCACTATCAGAGTTGAATATCATCTTCATTAATAGAGGTCTGCTTAAATTGAGACTGTGTGGTGGTGACAAGAATAAAATAAGAAATACATCATCAGATTAAATGGGTCAAGGTCTTTCCTGTGCATCCCTTCCACCCATTCCATCTAATTATAAGGCCGTTCAAAAATGAAACATAAGGAAACTGTGATGCCTCATGCGACCGAGCTATGGGTGCTTACGTGGAACCCCTGAGTGGAAAGAGAGAGAGGAAGGGCAGGAGTGTCACGGTTCGCTGCTCTTAGAGGCTGCTAGCTGTGGGGGAAGGAAGAGGGAACCACTGCCAATCACCATGCCAAAACAAAGTCACACAATATAACACATACTCAGGGACAAAAGTTTGCCTGATATTGCACCTCATCTACTTCACACTTTACTCTGCCTGTTAATATTCCTCAGCTGAGAGAGAAATTGCATGTTTCTCCCTCCTCAAACTTATACTTCCCTTTGCCTGTTAATATAAGATATGGCTTGGTATGCTTCACCCCTTCAGCCTATCATTTTTCCCTGCTAGTTAATATTCCTCAGCTGAGAGAGCCCGGTATGTTTCATTTCTTTTACATCTCACATTATCCATGAGCTGAGACAGGTTTACTTTGTCCCTAAGATTTCACATCATCAACTTCTCACTTTTCTCTGCTGGCTAATATTCCTAGAGCTATGAAAGGCTGAGTATGTTCCAACTACTTTCCTGTGCTGGCTAATACTGCTAAGCTGAGATAGACTTGGAATGTTTTTCTACCCTTTAATAATTCTTACTGCTATGATGTGTCAGGGAACAAAGTGACAAGCCATTGGTGTGAAGCAGATGCAGTGAAATGGTGGACAAACTTTTGTCTCTCACTGTACAAGATTATAATGCAACCCTGGTAGTCATCTGGAACTCGGCTGTAACTACCAGATACTGCAACAGGCTTATCATCATCCTAAAACAAAGCACATACATATCTACTGTCTTTTCCTACATAATCCCATCAAAAGCATAGGGGCTAAGGGTTATGCTACTCAATCCAGACATTTTACTCTTAGATGCCGGGTTGTTTATACCACAGTCATCCTCTCAGGACGGGCAATTTTCCCAAAATTGCTTATTTTCAAACCTTATTATCTTGGAAAGTATAGCAGTTAGGCAAATAAATTAAAGACCATATTACTCACCAACTCCTTGCGAATGAAACCATCCCCAGGTCTGCAGGTGGTCACATCGATGAATAAGAACGTGAAGATGACAAGTACCTTTCTACGACTGAAGAAGGTTGTCGCCATGCATGTGTGCGAGGCCTCAACTCTGGCTTCACTCACAACGGGATAACTTCTCCACTACCAGATATGCTAGACACAGTGGTGTCCAAGGCATGCCCTATGGCACTATCACTGAGCCCTTTCCTAGTATCTTTGGGGAGAAGCTTGGCAGGGGTGCATGAGGCAAAGGGTCTGCATGATGTGAGAATGGAATCGGACGAGGAGGAACCTGAAGACATCATTCTACACCTGGTAAAGTCATGGGACGGACTGAAGCACACTTGCGTGCACTGTCCTTACCCTTTAGTGGCAAGATCAAACATGAGCCAGCTCAAACAATGGCGGGAAGGAACTTGTGGCATATGTCATCATCCGGCAACCTCGGTCCCCGGCGGTTGGTGATTAAGGCAAGAATGACCAATCACTGCTCCTTGGGTGGCATATGTAAGCAATACATCCCATTCAAGTCTCAGATTTAAATTCTCAATGGTTACACTTGGTTGGAGTCCCTTGACCCACTAAAGTACCAGGCATTCTTTCGCAAATTATACAGTGACCACCCAATGCATCACATGCCTTCCTAGGTTACAGGAAACTATTTGGGTTGTTATTTAGTGCAGAATCACCTAAAGATAGCATCGCACTAAGTGAGTAGATTATTCAGAATAGAAGACACAAAATATCTTAATCGCACACGTCTATCTATCTATCTATCTATCTATCTATTGCCTGAAGCCTCAATCCTGTTTGGGGTGGCCACAAACAAATCACCTCCACGTCACCCTGTCCCCTGCCATTTCACTGCCCTGCTCCCAACTCCCACCCCCCTCACTCATATACCTCTCCACCCCATCCCTCCATCTCATCCTCGGTCTCCCCCTCCCTCTCCCCCCTTCCACCTCAATCACATACACTCTCTTCGTCAGTCTTTCACCCTCCATCCGCACCTCATTACCCCTGGGGGTAGGGGGATTTTTCAAAAATACTCCCCCAGTATCCCTGCTTGTCGTACAAGGCGACTAAAAGGGTTGGCGGAGGGTTAGTGCCCCTCCCCGGAAAACAACTAACTAAAAAAAGGAACAAGAAGCCTCGGACAAGGACTGACCAAAAGATGATGACCAAAGACACACAAGTACAATATGAAAAAACTATATGTACTGTACTATAGTTGCTAATACAGTACAGGTAAGCCCTTAATTCACGCGAGGGTTCGGTTCCCAGACCCTTCGCATATGTGGTAAATTCGCGTATATGTTCTGCCCTTGTGTGTACATAATTACGCATGTCTATACGTATTTTACATCTGAATAATACTGTTTATGCACTACATACACCTTATAAACTAGCATAAAGTATTAAAAACAACAAAAATATAAGAAATTTAAAACTGAAACCTGACAAGCACAGGCGTAGGTGGAGACACTTCAGCAGTCTGGTGCACTAGCCCTCACTGCCTCCCGTATGCTACATTCTGCCTTCTTTATTGTATGAACAGTTGACTCATTCACTCCAAACATGCGGTTCCAAGACAATTCACAGGCGTGGGTGGAGACACTTTAGCACAGTCTGGTGCACTAGCCCTCACTGTCTCCCGTATGCTACGTTCTCTTTCTTTATTGTATGAACAATTGACTCACCCCAAACATACGGTTCTGAGACAATTCACCATCAAGTCAATTCACCGTCAAAACATGGACAATTCCCCGTCATTCTATTAATATACTTATTATTGATTAATTAATACTTTAATAACTAATTTTCAGGGGGATTTTATAACTCATATAAGTAAAAAACTAGTGTACTGTACGTGCTAAATAAACTGGTATGTAAATAAATGACGGGGAATCGTCATCACGGAGAATTGTCGCCAACATTCCACCCTGAAGTTTGTCCAACACTTTAACTTTGTCAGTGACACCACTTTACCAGCCCGCTTTGGTGTATAACCACATGCATCACTAGCACTACGCTTAGGCCCCCTGTTGGCAGACAAGGCAAGCAATCACTGGAAGGCAGAAAAATAAGCCACAAATAACGATTCTCGATCTCGAGTCACACATGATTTGACCGTCGGATTCAAACTGACTGTGTGGTGCGTGGTAGACCGACCTCCCAGGCTCCCACACACACATACACACACACACACACATATATGTGTGCACACGGGCAGCAAGTAGGCATTTTTTATATTTTATTTTTTTCTCTTGTATATTGAAATTACTTTTTTGAATACTATAATTTTGTTTTAATTATTGTACGAAAAATTCGTGGATAACCGAAATCGCGTGAAAAAAGGTCGCATGAATTAAGGGATAACCTTTTTTTTTTTTTTTTTTTTTTAATGCGAGGAAGAAGGAACCAAAGGCCATGAGCCCACAGTAACAGTTCCCTCCAAGAGAAAAACAAAATACAATATAGAGCCAAATTCAAGATCCGATCATTTTGAGATGCCTGGACACACTGCATTTGAAAGACTGGAAATCATAGGCAGCAGGAAATACAGACAGAGGGAGACAGTTCCAGAGCTGACCTGTTGCATAAATGAAAGACTGGGAGTAACGGTTAACTCTTGCATTAGAGAGTTGGACAGAAAAGGGATGAGAGTTTGCTGCCAGACGGGTGCTACGCGCCCGTCATAGAGGTGGAGGAATGCAAGCAGACAGTTCAGAGGAGCAGTGACCATTAAAGTAGCAAAGAGACAGAGGTTGAAGGGAGTCAGTAAGAGGAGGAGAGTTAATGAGACGAAAAGCCTTTGACTCCACCCTATTGAGAAGAGCTGTATGTGGGGAGCCTCCCCACACATGAGAGTTGTACTCCACACAGGGGCGGATAAAACCCCTGTATAGAGTCAACAATTGTGCAGGGGTAAAGAAAGAGCGGAGTCGGCTTAGCACGCCCAATCTCTTGGAAGCAGATTTTACAAGAGATGTAATATGATCTTTCCAAGATAAGTCCCAAGTAAATGAAACCCCAAGCATGTTCAAGGATGATGCAGGATTAAGCTGAATATTATTAAACATTAGTGGGTATACCTGTGGAAGATTTTGTCGGGCTGATAGGTGTAAGAACTGAGTCTTAGATGCATTAAAGACAACCATATTATTTTTACCCCAGTCAGAGATATGAGCCAAGTCAGACATTAGGTGTGCCATAGCCTCATCCCTTGTTTGTTGAAGTAACTGTTGAGATGGGCGTTGCGGGAACCGAATGGAAAGGTGAAGGGTGGAGTCATCAGCGTATGAGTGGATAGGGTTAGATGTACAGCTTAGAAGATCATTGATGAATAAAAGGAAGAGAGTTGGTGATAGGACATAGCCCTGAGGAACACCACTGTTGATAGATCTAGGAGAAGAACGATGGCCGTCTACAACAGAGGCTATAGAACGACCAGAAAGGAAGCTAGCGATGAAGGCACAGATAGAAGGATAGAAACCGTAGGAGGGCAATTTGGAAATTAAAGATTTATGCCAGACTCGATCGAAAGCCTTTGAGATGTCAAGTGCAATGGCAAAGCTTTCGCCAAAGTCCCGAAAGGAGGATGACCAGGAGTCTGAAAGGTAGGTGAGAAGATCGCCAGTGGAGCGTCCCTGACGGAACCCATACTGACGATCGGAAAGAAGGTTGTGATAGGAAAGATGCCTTAAAATTTTTCTATTAAGAATTGACTCGAAAACTTTTGAAATACAGGACGTTAAAGCAATTGGACAATAGTTGGAGGGCTGCGAGTGGTCACCCTTCTTTGGGACTGGCTGAATGAGAGCAAACTTCCAGCAAGAAGGAAAGGTACAAGTTGACAAAGGCGAAAGAGTTTGCCTAGGCAGGGTGTAAGCACAGAAACACAGGTCTTGAGAACAACAGGAGGGACCCCATCAGGCCTATATGCCTTGTTAGTACTGAGGCCAGTGATGGCAGAAAATACATCAACTGAAGAAATTTTAATGTCAGCCATGAGGAAGTCAGAGGGGGGAAGTGATGGAGGAACAGCACCGGAATCGTCTAAGGTGGAATTGGAGGAGAAAGTCTGTGCGAAGAGATCTGCTTTATCAGTAGAAGAAATAGCTACAGAACCATCAGAGTAGAAAAGAGGAGGGAAGGATGATGAGGTAAAGTTGTTAGAAAGATTTTTGGCAAGGTGCCAGAAGGAGCGGGAAGAATTCGAGTTGGAGAGTTGAGAGCATTTAGTATGGATGAAATTATTTTTAGTAGAGCGAAGAACAGACTTAGCACAATTCCGGGCAGAAATGTAAAGATGATGTGATTCAGGGGTGGGTTGGCTCCGGTACCTTTTGTAGGCCCTCTCCTTGTTACTGTACATTAACCCCTAACAGGCGGGCGACGTTAGGTAACGTCTGTGTGTGAGGAGGCGGGCGACGTTACGTAACGTCCAGCCATTTTCGGTCCTAATTTATTGGTGAAATTGGGTGATAAGGCATCTATGTCATCTACTGTCCTGCCCTCTACTCTCCCAGGCCTTGAAACAAGTAAAATAGAATATACATATAGAAGTTGTAAAGTTATAATTGTTCAAGTAAAATTGTACAGTAAACTCGCCCGGAACATGTTCTCACCGAACGCGCTCGCAATTATACACGGTTAGTGCTGGGATATGTATAAGATAACGTAAGATTAAAGAACCATTACGAAAACCATTTATTTATGCGAGAGGCCTTTGATAGGCCAAATCCTCGAACATCAGCTCAGCAAGCACGGTTTGTTTTGATCATGTGATATGATTCGCTGTACTGCTTTTCCTCAGTGCTGTATTTGTAAGTTAAATAGTTACAGTACTGTTCTGGTAAGTTTATGTGCAAGTTAAAGTATTATTAAATAACGTTCTAGCCAGAAATAAAGTCTTATAATCAGTTTTCTGATAGGCGTCAGAATATTACCTTTTTTACTTGTTTGTTAAATATTTGCTGTACTGCTTTTCCACAGTACTGTATTTGTAAGTTAAATATTTACTATTCTGGTATGCACTTGTATGTTAAAGCACTTAAAGAAAGTTAAAGTATTAAATAAAGCCTTGTAACCAATTATAGATTACACACGAACGGTGGGTTCCAAGACAATTCGCCATCATGTCAATTCCCCGTCAAAACATGAACGATTCCCCATCAGGACAATTCGCACCCTGTATGATTCCCAGTCATTCTATAAATATATTAATTAATCAATACTTTTATAAATATACTTATTATTAATTAATCAATACTTTAATAACTATATTTCAGGGGGATCCATCAAAGTCTACGGTGTCTTGTTATTGTTGTGATGGCGAACTGGCTTGACAGCGAATAGTCCAGAAACCATTTTGCTTCCTAGACTCCCTAAACGTGGTATTTTGCTGTTATCTGCCACTGGTAATCAATATGAAGCACTTTAAGTGGTTAGAAGGTTTATTTAATGTTATAACTTGCAAATACAGGATTTCACAGCAAAACTTCGACATACAAATACATAAACACAAGGCAACATTCCGACACCGACTGGTTTCGGCATCGGAATGTTGCCTTGTGTTTAGGTATTTGTATGTTAAAGTTCTGCTGTGCAGTACTGTATTTGTAAGTTATGACATTAAATATACCTTCTAACCACTTAACCCCTTAAACGCGGATCGTCGCGTTTGTGACGCTCGGCGAAAAGGACATAACGGCAGATCGTCGCGTTTGCGATTCTAGTTAATTTTGAATAACCGCGGGCAAGCAGGTTCAAGCTGGTATTGTCTATCAGTACCGCCACCCTTTAGCTACTATTAGCACACTTGACCTTTGTACCACTGACCTCCGTTGTTGCCAAGTATCTTTTTTTTTACCCACCCACGCACCGCGGCCCGGCCACCCTTGCCGTGATATATGGGAGCGCGCAGACTGCTCAGACATGTCAATCTGCGCCTTCCTCTTGCAAGCACTTTATGCTAATTGGAAACGCTTGTTTCCCCAGTTGTCACAATAGCTTTTTTTCACGCGGTTTGCCCCTGTTTAACGTCAGTTTACCGCATTCTTTGAAGGTGACACCATGTCAAATTCTAGCTCTTTCGAGTCAGTGCCTTCCCGACCTCCGAAAAAGGGCTTTGTGACCTCTACCCCATCCAAACCCTTACTAGGGAGTGCAAAGGGCCTGAGTGAGTCTGCTATAGGCCTAGAATTACTGAAAGCCTCTATGGACTATGGTTGTGACGTTGCGGTGTTATCGAGCCTTGCTGAATCAGACACTTTATCCAGTGCTGAGTCTGAGGTGCAGGAAGAGACAATTCCTGTGCCTAGCACCTCATCAGGCAAGGCTCCAGTGCAGAAGGGAGTGGCGTATGTCAAGGGGGCCAAGAGGAAGCGAAGTGGTGACCCCAGTTCCCAGCCATTGTTCTCCTCAGGCCGGCCATTGTCCCCAACCTCAGGTCACGCCGCCACCATACCGCCTCGCACCCCAGCCCCATTTTCTTGTCATCTTCGTCTGCTGTGCTTTCTCCTGAGTCTTCGGAGTCTCCTTCACCACCTCGGAAGGGAAGTAGGCAGTCTGGTTTTCATAGAGGTTTCCGTAGGCCCCGTGTTCGTGCTGGCATGAGTAGGAAAGTGTCTCCTAGTGGTAAAATTAGTGGTAAGGTTTACTGCACTAGGCAACTCACCACCCAGGCTACTGTGAGTGACCTTGAACCTTCTCCAACTCTCCCCACCACCACCACCACCACCACACAGGCACGACCTAGCTCACCCACTGCCACACGGCCTGCCTCACCCCCCGCCGCACCCACCCACTCCCAGCCTAGGCAAGGCACTCTGGACGCCTTCGTGTGGTCTGAGGGCTCTGATTTTGTGCCAGAGGATCTGCCCTTTGATTCCACTGGGTGTGGGATCCAGGCTGACTTCCCTGTCCCCGAGGGTGGTGAATGCTTGGACTCCCTGTTGGCCTTCCTGGATAACGAAGTCATGGAGCAGATTTGTACCGAGACGAACAGGTACGAAGGACAATGTGCTGCAGTTCGTCAAGGTGAAGGTGCAACGCCATCCACGTCGCGGATGGCAGCATGGGTTCCTGTGACGATCCGGGAACTATTTGTATTCATCGGCTTGATGCTTCTCATGCCACATAACTGGAAGCACAAGCTCGAGGAGTACTGGAGTGCTGACGATCTTTGCCCCACACCCATCTTCAACAAGTACATGACTTGGGATCGTTTCAGGCAACTCATGACGTACCTTCACTTTGCCAACAACGATGAGCCTTCCCGGACTGACCCCCTATGGAAAGTGAGGGGAATCCTGAACATGATCAAGGACAAGTTTATGACGTTCCTTCGGCCCTTCAAGAAAGTAGTGATCGACGAGTCCTTGGTTTTGTTCAGGGTCCGTCTTCGGTTCGTGCAGTATATTCCAAGCAAAAGCCACCGCTTTGGAATAAAGTTTTTCGTGATGTGCGACTGCAAGACGGGGTTCATCCTAGACTTCGTTATCTACACCGCTAGCAATGTGGACTTGGACAAGACTGACCCCCTTGGATTCTCTGGTTCTGTGGTGAAAGTGCTTCTGGAAAAGTACTTTGGCGGGACTCATGTCCTGTATACGGACAATTATTATACAGCTCCCAAACTCGCCAAGTACCTTTCAGAGCATGGCGTCGGATCCTGTGGCACTGTCAGGAGCAATAGGGCACACTACCCTGCCTTCCCTGAGGCTGAAAGATCAAAGCGGGGAGATGTGCACCTGAAGAAATCCGACAAGATGCTGGCGAAACGGTGGCACGACAAGAGGATCGTCAATCTGCTCACCACAGTCCACAAGGGGGAAATGCAAGCCACAGGGAAGGTCGACAGAAGGACTGGCGATCCTGTGATGAAGCCTGATGCTGTAATTGACTACAATGTCAATATGCGGCTGGTGGACAGGTCCGATATGATGATCGGAGAGATTGACTGCCTGAGGAGGAACCGTCGCTGGTACAGGAAGGTGTTCTTGCACTTGCTGGATATGTGCATGCTGAACACCTTCATCCTGTATAAGATCAAGAACAGGAAGCCAACTAACTACTCTCTCAGGCGATTTTCTAAGACTTGAGTCTATCAGTTGCTTCAGCGTTTTGGACAAGTACTGCCATCAGGTCCCAGGCGCCACTCACAGACACCTCCAGACCACCTACAGTGCCAGGACTACCTTCAGCGACACTGCCTGGAGCCACTGCCTAGCACTGCCAAGAGGGGGAAAGCACTGAGGAGGTGCCATGTTTGCAGCCACACTAACCGGCAAGAACAAACTTTTAGACACACCTCCTTGCAGTGCAAAGAGTGTCAGATTCCCCTGTGCGCTTACCCGTGTTTCTTTGACTACCACAGCCTGACTAGATATTGAAAATAAGGGTTAAAATATGTAAATAATACTGAGAGTGACAGTGATTCTAGTGTTTAGTTTTCTTGTACGTACTGACAGTGACAGTTTGTTGAGTGTAAGTTAGTGTATGTAGTTGTAAAAGCACTGACAGTGACAGTGATTTGTGTAAATTATTGTACATAGTAATAATATAAGTACTGAGAGTGACAGTTATGCCAATGTAAGAAGTTGAAAGCATATTTTTCTATGTTATGACAGTGACAGTTTGGTGTGTAGAAAATATTATTTTTACAAGTAATGACAGTGACACTGATGAATAAGGCACTAAACTGATAGCGAGAGTGAAAGTGAGCAACAGAAATGAAGTGCGAGAGGCCGACAGGAGCGAGAATAAAGTGACTGGCGTAAGGCAGAATAAAATCACGTCACGGTGGTCTTTCTCATTCCCGCTTCACAATACTGGCAGTGACAGTGATTTTTATGGCCGTAATAGTGCCATGCGAGCCTTTGGGAAGTACTATGAAGGAAAATAATGTAGTATACGTGTTTTTAGCTGTGAAAAGGGAAATGTTTGTTCAGTGACGGGAAGACCGCTGCTGCGCTGCATGTCGGCCGTACGCTTCGTTGATTGTAGCCTTATTTTCAGTGCTTATTGTACAAATACGGATTCCAAACTATCCGTATGTTGTCGTATAAAGTGTACTGTGACAGATTGAGGCTGTGGTAGAGGGGAAACCGGGTTGCTGGAGGTGTGAAAGTGAAGATTTTGTTACCCAACTTTGCAAGTCTCCACAAGTCCTTGGGTAGTCCATGAAGGCTCAATACCTGTCTCAGGAGAAAGCTGAATGTAAGTACTATCTGCCATAAAAATTATAATGTTCTAGGGTTAATCTCTGATTTTTGGCAAATATTTTCCTACAGGTACTCAGACTGCGATACAACCCCGCCACACGGGGGGGGGTCGGCTGTCGACGGCCGTGCTTTAGGGATTAAAGTGCTTCATATTGATTACCAATGGCAGATAACAGCAAAAGACCACGTTTAGGAGATCTAGGGAGCAAAATAAGGAGTAGTTAAAACTTGCGCGGTTTCGCGCCGAACGCGCCACATTAGGAACGAAACCCACATGTTGGGGGCGAGCTTGCTGTATATACATACGTAGGTTTTATTGTTATAAGTCTTCAAGTATAACAGAAAACACATACATAAGATTTTGAAGACAATGAATAGTGTAAGGAATGCATAAAGGATAAATATAGTGTTCAGTGGTGAAGAACATGCAAATGAGTGAATAGTTTGCTAGCCTCGCCCCAGGCGTGCCTGGTGATAAGCTGCCTGCCCGCACTCCTCCCCTCCTCCTCCCACAGCCAGCAGAGACATATTACCACGCATGTAACATCTCTTACCTTCGTTTTGCATCATTTTCATTGATTTTTGCATGTTTGGGCTTATTCCTTGATACATTATTTTTCCGAAAATATGCCGCCCCACATGGTCGTATATTTGACACGTTGCCTGTCCATAAGGGGTTAATAAGTCAAGTCGTCTATGGCGTGTGCTTCTATGCCACAGTTTTCTACGAAATGGCAAGGTGCCAGACCCCCCAAAATGAACCATGCGCATAAACTATACCTATGGCGCGGCCGCGGCAAGGTTTGAAACATGCGGGCAAATTCCCCTGGCAGCACACTCCCCTGTTTGTAAACAAAGAAGATGGTGACCACTTCAGCTCCATACTACTAGTGGACTTTTTTCTCTCCTATGTGGTTAAACTTCACCAAATTCATTGTGTTAAGTAATGAAACATTGAAGATTCTTTGGGTATTGTGAACAGTTTATAGGTTTGTTCGAACAACCACTATGCAAGGGTTAGTGATGAAGTACCTATCTTTAACCTAAGACAAAGTATAATGCCTCCCATCATCATCATCACGTATATAAGAACGATTATTAATGTGTTAAATGTGAGTTTTGTTAGCACTTGAGCATACAAACTATATCAAACAAACTTTTCAGTTAGTGCTTGACCAGGCAGCCTCCACCATCTTTCATGTTTTGGTCGGTCAGCTGATCTGTGTCTACTTGGCCAAGCTTTTTTTCACTTGATCTGTAGCACGTGGTATTGCCCAAGTAGACACAAGGCTAATCACCCTCCCGTTTTTTGGTTCTATTGTTACATGTAATACATGCACTGAATGATTGCTCGTGTGTGTGTGTGTGTGTGTGTGTGTGTGTGTGTGTGTGTGTGTGTGTGTGTGTGTGTGTAAAGTGGGGAAAAATGGGGAAAAGTGGGGTGAAAAGGGGGAATTTGGGCAAACATCCAGAACCAAATTCCATTTTTCCCATAGGTTTAGTTATTTGTGTAGCACACTTTTCTATGGCACAGGCGCGGTCCACAACCAATTAGCCGCATCTTAGGCAACTTGACTGTATAATATGCAGTGAGTTCTAGATGAATGTCAAGAATAATACTATAATATATGAGGTGCTACCCAAAAGTTCCAGTAATTTGAACAGAGGGAGCCAACCGTCTGCAGTTTTGCTTTTTGCCACTAGGAGGAGTCAGCAGCACCCCTTATGCATCAGTGTGGCCCCAGCTGTGTTTGTAAGCAGACATGTTGTTGAGCTACACGTTCTATTGTAACATGGTGTGTAGATGCTTTGGCAGTTTTGCAATGGCGGACCAATGGCGCAGCAATGTCAAGTTGATGTTGATCGTTTTCTTCTATATCCAAGGAACTGTTCACAAGGAATTCGTCCCACCCGGTCAATCTGTCAGCGGAAAGTTTTACTGTGAAGTTTTGCAGCGTCTGAGGGAGAACATCCGCCACACATGTCCAGAACACTGGAAACACAAGGACTGGATCCTCCATCATGACAACGCCCCTGACCTCACATCAACTGTTGTTCGGCAGTTCCTGGCTTCCACTAACATGGTAGTCATTCCCCACCCGCCCAATTTACCTGACCTTGCCCCCTGTGACTTTTTCCTGTTTCCCAAGCTGAAATTACAACTGAAAGGGCGTCGATTTGACTCAACTGAGGAGATCCACACAGAATAGTAGGAGATGCTCAAGACCATGACGCCTCAAGCCTTCCAGGGATGCAGGGATTTGTGAAAAAAACGCTGGGACCACTGTATACATGTCCAGGGGACTACTTCAAAGGCGACAGTGAAAACTAGGAGGTAAGGTAACTTCTTTTCATACAATATTCAAATTACTGGAATTTTGGGTAGCACCTCATATGATCTTGTCTCATGGTACATTTAAAAATATTTTTAATCCTTTCAGTTTTATAACATTCTCTATTCTATTTTCCTGTTACTGACAAAGTTTATGAATGGCCCACCACCTACAGCAGTTACTTATCAACACACAGGTAAAGCAATAATTCAGTGAAACTCATTCAACTGCAAATCAAAGCTGACTACCACTAAATCCTTTCACCTCAAGGACACATTTTATTGCAGCAATCTACAGCCAAGAAACCCTTTAGAACGCTGCGTGATAACCATATAACCAAACCACATGTGCTCCCTATGTGTCAACAAATGGGTTGGTGGAGGGTTAGTGCCCTTCCCTGTAAAAAAAAATAACTCCAAGACAAATGGCCACCCCATACGGGATTATGGCATCTGGCAATAAATAGATAGATAGATAGAATCTACAAATTTCATTCAGCATAAGGAATGCTTTTCTAATTTGAAGGCTGAGATACAACCTTCACTAACCCCTTCACTCCTATGGTGCTTCCCTCAGCTGAATGAAATAATGAAATCATCTGACAGCAGCAAAAATTTATTCAAAATTATGTCCTTGGGTTTAGGTTGACTGACTGATTGATTGACTGAATGGTCAAACAGTTTCTCGGCACCGCAACAGCAAGGTCATATGGCGCTGTATAAAAAGTACAAGTTGAAAAAAGAAAAAGCAATTATAAAAATACCAACAATAGTAATAACAATTATAATAATATTATGACTATGTCAAAAACTATAGCATATGGAAAAGGCCAGCCTTCTTCATAAAGAGAAGGACCTCTTGTCTAGGGGAGAGAAACATCTCTCCCAGGAGCAGAGAGAGTCTGAAAGTTCCGTCTTCCCCCCAATAACGGAAGAGATATCACTCACGCAGCTCCCTGAAACTGAGACACTCGACCAGCAAGTGCTGGACAGTCAGGGGGACCAAGCAGTCATCACAGTTGGGCTGTACTACCCAGGACATGAGGGAAGCATGTGTAAGATGTGTATGTCCTGTCCGCAGATGGGTTAGTGCTGTTTCAGCGTTACAGCCTCGTACACATGTGTACAACCAGGGACACATAACTCTGGTCGTGATCTCCCCCATCTTGGCAGTGGCCATTACTGCTGCCCATCTTTGTACCCAAGCAGTGTGAATGGCAGACCGAATTAAGGGAAAAAGGTACCTAAGTGGGAGAGAATAAGCAGGAGCAGGACGAGAAGCAGCAACTTTGGCCACCTCACCTACCTGCTCATTTCCCTTGACAGAGATGTTTGCAGGAACCCAGCAAAAATGAACTATATGGCCACACCTATGACATACAAGGATCCATATAAATACTGTATATCTGTGACTAGCAGGTCTATCTATCTATCTATCTATTGCCAGACGCCTCAATCCCGTTTGGGGTGGCCACAAACAAATCGCCTCCAAGTCGCCCTGTCCCCTGCCATTTCACTGCCCTGCTCCCAACTCACACCCCCCTCTCTCATATACCTCTCCACCCCATCCCTCCATCTCATCCTTGGCCTCCCCCTCCCTCTTCCCCCCTCCACCTCACTCACATACACTCTCTTCGTCAGTCTTTCACCCTCCATCCTCTCCACATGGCCAAACCAACTCAGTGTATTCCTCATAACGCTTCCTATCACATCCACATCAACACCACAATGCTCCTTTATATCCTCATTCGTCAGCCTGTCTCTCCATGTGACTCCACAGGCTCCTCTTCAATAACTCATTTCCACTGCTCTCACTCTTGACTTGTGACCTTTCAACAACGTCCAAGCTTCACTTCCGTATGTTAGAGTTGGTATCACAATACTGTTATGTAATAACTTTTTCACTTCCATGCTCACTTCCCTGTTTCTTATCACTGCTTTCAAAGAACTAGCAACCTTTCTTCCCTGCTGTACCCTTTCAAGCACTTCACCCTCCAAACCTCCATCCTTACTCATCACACTACCCAAGTACTTAAACGTACTCACATTTTCCAATTCCTCACCATCCAACCTCGCTGTACATTCACTGACTTCACCTCTCTCAAAGACCATCACTTTACTCTTCCCTACATTCACCTTTAGATTCCGTTTCTTACACACTCTCTCAAACTCATCCACCAAGCCTTGCAGCTCCCCTTCGTCTTCACTCAACAACACAGTATCATCTGCAAACAACAGTACAGGGAGTTTCCAAACACTATCCTCTCTCACCAGGGCCACTCAAACATCCACTACCCTACATTGTACCTCTTTTATTACCCCATCCATGTACAGATTGAACAACCATGGAGACATGACACATCCATGTTTCAAACCAACTTTCAAAGAGAAAAATTCACTTAGTTCACCATCCACAGGCACTGAAACCTTCACACCATCGTACATACTCTTCACAGCATTCAACATCTTCCTATCTACTCCATATATTCTTAACACTTTCCACAATCCTTGTCTATCCACCCTGTCATATGCTTTCTCCAAATCCATGAAAGCCGCATACAACTTCTTTCCCTTCTCTAGAAACTTTTCCACTAAAGATCTAAGAATGAATATCTGATCTACACAACCTCTTCCCTTCCTAAAGCCTCCCTGTTCTTCTCCAACTAATTTCTCTGTTCTTTCTATAACTCTGTCAATAAGTATCCTACCATACACTTTTCCTATTATACTAAGAAGACAAATGCCCCTATGATTACCACACACTTCTTTTTCCCCTTTTCCTTTGTACAAGGGAATAATTATACCTGACTTCCATTCCTCCGGGACTCTACCTTCCTCCCAGGCCAATCTGCACATCTTCCACATCCATTCTACTACTATCTCTCCCCCATGCTTCAGCATTTCACCACACACTCCATCAATTCCTTGGGCTTTCCCCAATTTAACTTTCTTCATTGCTTCCACAACTTCTATCCTACTGATTTCTTCCTGTCTTCTCACCTCCCTCCTTCTCCCAGCCATTCCCCAGCCACTTATACTCGCATTACTTCCATCCTCTACGTTCAACAATTCCTTAAAGTGTTCTCTCCATCTGCTCACTTTTTCTCCCTTCTCCACTAGTAATCTACCATATTTATCTTTCACTCCCCTGCTAACTTCACTTTCACCCTGTCTTACTCTTTTCACCTCTTTCCAGAACATTTTCTTACAGTCCCTCCACTTTACACTCAAATTCCTTCCAAATTCCTCAATTGTGGAGTTTCAATTGTGTGTTTTCAATTGTGGAGAAAGCTGCTGTGCAATCACAATGAACAACGTAACTCCCCCCCTGTAGGGGATACAGCAAATGAAGAGCTAGCAATGTGGCAGACAGCTCAGTGATAAAAATTGAAGCACACCAGGTAAAATCCGGAAAAATGGCTCCAAAGCCAACGGTACCATCAGAGTTCGAGCCGTTTGTAAAAATTAGAATGCAGCCCTCATGTTAGGATGCATGATCCAAAAAGAGAGACCTGGTAACACATACATCCTAGCACTTCAATCTCAGGTGCTGGTAGTGATCAATCAAAGTCCATCGCCAGGAACCTCCATGGTGTCACAGATAGATGAAACTGACCAACCTCACTCATCCCTAAGTGGCATTATGTGAGCAATAAACCCCAACCACCCCATGGATATAAACCTACACAGGCTCAATGTGGCTGGAGCACCTTAAATACCCATTAAACTACCAGGCGCCATAATTTGGTTATATGGTTACCACCTGGTGTAGGAAATGGTTTCCTGGTGTACATGAAACCATTTGGCTTGTCACCAAGTGTAGAGTCACCCGTAGACAGAAGGAAGAGGAAAGAAAGAAGGAAAGACAGAAGTGGAAGGAAGGAAAGAAAGAAGGAAGAGATAAAAGGTCAGTCATCCAAGAGCAGCACTACATCGGGTGAGTGAATGGTCAGTGCCCCCACCTTCCACCAGTACAAGTGTCCATTATCAAAAATAAAATGAACTAAGCACTCTGTGAGTGAGCAATGCACAATATGTGCATCACTCAGGTTGTAAACAAACATCATAGCTGATCCCCTGCTATGCAATGTATGACGGTGGTGAAAGATGGGTATATTTGTGTAGTTTTTTGTACATAAATAAATGAAAGGAACATAATATTCCCTTACAAATTCATGATTGATGTTCAACATGAATACAACTACAAAGTATTTTAGAACAGGTGGACATACATTAGATAAGGAAGGAGAAATATGCAAGAAAAATACATCATGGTTTGTAATGATTATTGTACTACTACAGTAATTATCATTACCTTGAGTTAATCGAGGTAAAAAATAAATGGCAGTGCCATAAAAACACTGGAAAATTAGATGCCTGAAGCAAGCTTATTAGCCCATACTACAAAGCTCGTGTCAAAGCATGTCTAAACTACAAAAATTATGACAGGGAAAGCCAAATAAATGCTTTCTCTAAAGTTCAAATATTTTAAAAGCCTGAATAGTTTGTGGAGGTAAGCTTTTCAAAATTTAAAGGTTGTGCTGTATAAATCACCATGGTTGCTCTCCAACGACTGACGGCAGTCTGCAGAATATATATATAACATACATTTCATTCTAAATAATTTTAGCATGCCAAATTTAGAAGCAACATACAGCAGAAGCACAATCTAACAGACTAACTCAGCCAACCTCCATTCCGTTCTCAAATTTTCCGCAAAATTGAGTTCCGTAACCAGAGCTTAGGATGAAGAAAAATTTCCTGTTTTTTTCAGCTAAATCCTTGAAGCCAATGGTCACGCTGAATTCCTGACAGAGCATACCCAAACTTTGCAAACTATGCTAACTCTCAATGCTACATACAGCAGTCTGAACCCATAAGTAATACCCCCACCTAAATGCAATATTGTGTACCTGTTAACAGTCTTACATACTGTAATGACTTAGTGATAAAACATGCATACATAAAGAATATGGTGAGAATACTAGTGAATAGGGAAAGTAATCTACAGTAAGGAATACCTCCAAAACTAGGGGTTCTGCACTTGTTGCAGAAATATGCCTGATACAGGCAGCCATACTGGCCCCCTCGAACCTGTGTCAGGCCTGGGGGTGGTTTAATCATTGTCAGAGTCACCCTCCATCAGCACTTAGAGGTGGGACAGGACAGGGGTGACAGAGGGGCTGGTGAGCATCAGGGATGGCGCTCTATCTTCCTAATTTTTTCCTATTTTTGGGCAAGAGAAAGCCTCACCCTCTCCTTCTTTTCCTGAACCTTAGGCAAGGTTCGTAAAAGCTTTGGTTCACTATATATATATATATATATATAAAAAAAAAAAAAAAAAAAAAAAAAAACTAAGGCTGCAATACCAAGGCAAAGCCGCACACGCACAGAATAGTTGTTTGCAGTTGGGGTATCACGTGAAGACTGCATGGGCCAAGCAACATCGCCATGACCCCACTGCTACCAAGGCAACTTGTCTGGGACGTGTGGCAACACTGCACACCGCCGGTCAGGAGAGTGTTTCTGGCATGGGCTCGATGACACTCTAAATTTATGGGACTTTTCCGGTAATTCCTTGGTTTCTGGAATGGAGTTTCCTTAACAAAATTATACTCATTTTAACAAAAATTTTCCTTTAAACTAGGTAAAAAAATACCGCAAAAAATTGATTCCATTATCTCAGGCTTCCGCTAAATTGATGTTCGTTAAATTGTGCTTCTACTGTATACTGTACTGAATTTAGCTGAGTATTTTTGAAAACCCCCCTACCCCTGGGGGTAGGGAGGTTTCAAGAATACTCCCCCAGTATCCCTGCTTGTCGTACGAGACGACTAAAAGGGTTGGCGAAGGGTAAGTGCCCCTCCCCGGAAAACTGCTAACTCAAAGGACGAACAAGAAGCCTCGGACAAGGACTGATCAAAAGATGATGACCAAGGACCAGACAATGGATATGGTATGGATCGCAACATGGAATGTAAAGGGTGTGAATGATGAGGTGAAAAAGAGAGAGATTGTCCAGGTGCTTGAGGGTGCGAAAGTGGACGTATGTTGAATAGCTGAAACTAAATGGAGAGGAGAGAGTGTGAGCGAATGGGAATATGGATGGGGTATATCTGCAGAAGTAGGCAAGAATGAGAGGGCAAAAGAAGGTGTGTGAATTGTTGTGAGTAAAAGATGGAAAAGAACATAAGAGAGTATGGATCAGTTGGGTCAAGGATTGTGTAGGTAAGATTGAAAGTTGGAATACAAATGTGGGCGATTGTGTGCGTCTATGCGACAATGCAAGATCGTGCAAGCAGAGTGAGAGAAAGTTCTGGACAAATGTGGAAGTGTGCATGGAAAAGTTTGGAAGGAATGAGAGAGTGTTTTTGATCGGTGATATGAATGGTAAAGTAGGGAATGTGAAGGTGGACGGAATAGTTGGTAAGTGGGGGTATGCCCGCTGAGACAGATGAGAATGGCAGTGCATTAGTGGACATTTGTGCCGGGAGGGGGTTGGTGATAGCCAGTACCCTCTTCAGGTATACATGGCGAGCGATAAGAAGGGTGGGTGGTAAACTGAATGAAAGGAAGGCAATGACTGATTATCTGTGTGTGGATGAAAGGATGCGAAGATGTGTAATGGATGCAAGAGCTTATACAGGTCGGGTGAGTGGACTTTCTGACCACTACTTGGTGGTGGCCAGAATCAAGATCCAAGTAAGATGGAGAAATAGAAGAAAGGAAGGACGGGAGGAAGGAGTAGCTGCAAGGAGAGTGAAAGGTTACAAGAGGATGAGAAAAAGGCAGAAGTTAAGTGAGAAGTGGAGGAACGATTGGGTAAATATGAACTGAAGCAGATGGGGGACGTGTAAGGTGTGTGCAGGATATTCACAGAATATGTGCAGCATGTGATGTGGTGTGTGGGGTGAGGAGAAGACGGAAGGGGATGCAAGGAACAGCGTCGTGGAATGAAGAGGTGAGACAGGCTGTGGCACAAGAGAAGAAAGCATACAATGAATGGATGAGAAATAGGAGCGTGGAAGACGTTGAGAGGCGGAAGAGAGTTATATGTAGAAAGGAATAAAGAGGTGAAAAGATTAGTAAGAGAGAGTAAGAAAAGAGTGGATGAGAAATTTGGAAGGAATCTGAGTGTAAAGTGGAGGGACTGTAAGAAAATGTTCTGGAAAGAGGTGAAGACAGTAAGACAGGGTGGCAGTGAAGTTAGCAGGGGAGTGAAAGATAAAAATGGTTGATTACCAGTGGAGAAAGGAGAAAAAGTGAGCAGATGTAGAGAACATTTTAAGGAATTGTTGAACATAGAGAATGGAAGTAATGCAAGTATAGGTGGCTGGGGAATGGCTGGGAGGAGAGAGGTGAGAAGACAGGAAGAAATCAGTAGGACAGAAGTTGTGGAGGCAATGAAGAAAGTCAAATTGGGGAAAGCCCCAGGAATTGGTGGAGTGTGTGGTGAAATGCTGAAGCATGGGGGAGAGATAGTAGTAGAATGGATGTGGAAGACGTGCAGATTGGCCTGGGAGGAAGGTAGAGTCCCGGAGGATTGGATGTCAGGTATAATTATTCCCTTGTACATAGGAAAAGGGGAAAAAGAAGTGTGTGGTAATCATAGGGGCATTTGTCTTCTTAGTGTAACAGTAAAAGTGTATGGTAGGATACTTACTGACAGAGTTAGGGAAAGAACAGAGGAATTAGTTGGAAAAGAACAGGGAGGCATTAGGAAGGGAAGAGGTTGTGTAGATCAGATATTCATTCTTAGATCTTCAGTGGAAAAGTTTCTAGGGAAGGGAAAGAAGTTGTATGCGACTTTCATGGATTTGGAGAAAGCATATGACATGGTAGATAGACAAGGATTGTGGAAAGTATTAAGAATATATGAAGTAGATGGGAAGTTGCTGAATGCTGTGAAGAGTAAGTATGAGGGTGCTAAGGCTGCAGTGCATGTGGATGGCGAACTGAGTGAATTTTTCTCTATGAAGGTTGGGTTGAAACAGGGATGTGTCATGTCTCCATCGTTGTTTAATCTGTACATGGATGGGGCAATAACAGAGGTACAAGGTAGCACAGTGGATGTTGGAATGGCCTTGGTGAGAGAGGGTAGTGTTTGGAAACTCCCTGTACTGTTGTTTGCAGACGATACTGTGTTGTTGAGTGAAGACGAAGGGGAGCTGCAAGGCTTGGTGGATGAGTTTGAGAGAGTGTGTAAGAAACGGAATTTAAAGGTGAATGTAGGGAAGAGTAATGTGATGGTCTTTGAGAGAGGTGAAGTCAGTGAATGTATAGTGAGGTTGGATGGTGAGGAAATGGAAAATGTGAGTAAGTTTAAGTACTTGGGTAGTGTGATGCGTAAGGATGGAAGTATGGAGGGTGAAGTGCTTGAAAGGGTACAACAAGGAAGAAAGGTTGCTGGTTCCTTGAAAGCAGTGATAAGGAACAGGGAAGTGAGCATGGAAGTGAAAAAGTTACTACATGACAATATTGTGATATCAACTCTAACATATGGAAGTGAAGCTTGGACGTTGTTGGAAAGACACAAGTCAAGAGTGAGAGCAGTGGAAATGAGTTATTTAAGAGGAGCCTGTGGAGTCACATGGAGAGACAGGCTGACAAATGAGGATAAAAAAAAGCGTTGTGGTGTGGATGTGGATATGATAGGAAGCGTTAGGAGGAAGACACTGAGGTGGTTTGGCCATGTGGAGGGGATGGAGGGCGAGAGACTGACGAGGAGAGTGTATGTGGGTGAGGTGGAGGGGGAGAGAGGGAGGGGAAGGCCGAGGATGAGATGAAGGGATGGAGTGGAGAGGTATATGAGAGAGGGGGGTGTGAGTTGAAAGCAGGGCAATGAAATGGCAGGGGACAGGGCGACATGGAGGCGATTTGTTTGTGGCCACCCCGTACAGGATTGAGGCATCTGGCAATAGATAGATGGATAGATAATGAAGGACTGACAGCATTATATACAAGACGAAAAGCAATACTGTTTTAGGAAATGGAGTCATTCCTATAAATCACTGCTACATTTAATGGAATCCTGGATAAGAGTATACTGATTATTAATGCTACAATTATAACAAATGCAAAAGCATTAATTAAACTATTTAGCAGTACACACTAGTAAAAGCCTTTTTTTTTCTTTTTTAATATTTAATACCTATTTCTTTCTCCCTTTTGGTACTCATGGTAGCAACTAAAGAGATACAACAAAAGTCACTTGGTGCCACATCGAACATGGCAGTCAGTGGAGGGACCAGCAGAGCACAGCTTAAGAAAAGTGATAAAATTAAATGTGCTAACTAATAATAACAATAATAATAATAATAATAATAATAATAATAATAATAATAATAAAACAATCAAATTTTATGGTAACGAAAGGCAGCACCTGGTAGGTAGTACCAAAGTCTGGATCATTATGTAGCTTAATCATACAATGTCCCATTACAGGGAAGGCTAAACTGTTCTGATCAAATATTTAAGGCAATATGGCCAGTTGCCTGTTCTCAAGTGGCATTGTGTGAGCAATACACCCCAACCAGACCCAAGATATATACCCTTTGGGCAACATGCAGTTGAAGCACCTTAACCCACTAGACCAAGAGATATCCATTTGTGGGATACATAGTACAGTTTCCACACTGAACAGTTTGCTGGGTTGCAAGATTCCATTTGGTTTGTCATGCAGTGTACAGTCACCTCAAGACAGTAAGTGGATAGTGGGCATCCCTGTGTGAACTGAAATGTCCTCACAATATTCCCTTTCACACACCATCTAAACATCCTGAAGATAGGTGTTCTCTGACCCACGCTGTATTGGAGGTGCCGAGAGGGGTAAGACTAAGTGGACATAATTTTTTCTGTAATAGGTTAAGTGCATTACAGCCTTTAAATGCAAGACTTTTTTTTATTTCTTTACATTACACCACATTTTCTTTTCTACAGTCAGTCATGTTAGCAAATAAGTAATCCAAGCAAAGCAGGCAAAGGTCTCCCTCAATGAGGTAATGAAATGACACACTACCAAGTACAAGTCCACTCTAGTATTACATATCAGTGAGGCTAAAATACTCTCACGCATATTCACCCATTTTCATCTGATTCTTACCTTCCACTTACAAATCATACAGTGTTTCACCTAGTTACCTTCCTACATTCTCACCACATGTTCAAAGCATCTCAGCCTATCCATCACCTCACTAAGACTCTCAGATCTGTCTACTAAGCAGCACAGAAGAGTTCATAACACAACCTCTTCAGCAATGTATTTTGCATATTACAATCAAACATTGTTATATGCTGCTTATATTGATTTAATGCTGATATGGTGTTGGAGAGGGACACCTTCATTCACTGGCACCAATATAAACAGACAGCTCCTCTGACTGGTTAAACAAACATCTCTCTAATCCCTCCCCATCCCCCAAAATGAGGATGGTGGACTGCAGGACAGGGCACCTTCAGCCTACATTTCAAGGGGTTCACATTCAGATGAACTTAACTGCTGTTAATATTGATAATTTGCATTATTAACATGCGAGAGGATGTTGAAGAGTAACAAGCACAATAAATAACTATGGAAAATGTGTTAGAAGATATCCAATGTCACTTAAGAATATGACTCTAATGTCCTAGCATCCTTTAAATCTACACACACCATTCCCTCCCTCAGTATGGCAATACACATCTATCTCACTGCTCTCATTTTACCGTACTCTTGGTGCTGTAAATGGATGCCTTCTTGTGGTGACACTGATATCACTAGTCACCTCCCCAGTAATACTGTACAAAGATCTCTCAACTCCCTATTCCCCAACAGGCAGATGGCTGACTGCAAAATGAGGGTAGCTTCAACCTGTACTCCATTGGGTTCACAGTGAATCTGCAAACATCCTCTCCTTTTCCTTTCCATGTATCAATGCCGTGTGCAAGCGAAAATGGCTAGTATTCCACCTGCATATACATAGTAGACACTGATTACATGTTTGGGAATTTGACCTTCCCTGACAGATGAAGTGAATTTTTTTCAACGAGGAAAAATTAACATCAATACGGCCCCATTTACTACTTATAAGGCCTGATAGACTTTCTCGTTAAAAAACAATGCATACAGTACAGTCGAGCCATGAATAACATATGGCTGAGTAACACTTTTTTACTTAAACGATAAGCATTAATGCAACAGGTCATAATTAACAAAGGGAAAATCTCAAGCTTATGTGGAAGTGTCAGCTGACCTGGCAAAGCATTCTGAAAGTCATGCATGGTGATGTCACCCACCAGACTCACCATGACTGACCGGCTTACATCCAGGTACCTGTCCTGGGAACATACCCATATTCACACAGTCCTTTTTCATGTTTCATCAAGTTCTACCCACTCTGTGCATCGATTTTTTTTTGTGCGTTTGAGTGTCAAACGAGGACACTGACTCTTAGCCTTGCTGCATGATCAGCCCCAGTCTCCCAGAAGGCAGCACATCTTCACACAAGCCCAGAAGTATGAGACAGTAAAGGAGTTAGAGCAGGGAACGAGGCAGGAAGAAATGGCAAAAAAGCATGGCATGAATGGAAGCACTATCAGAACGATTTGGAAGGACCAGGAGAATATGAAGATGATTATGTTTAACTAGTTGTATTTACCTAGCTGTGACATACAAGAAATGAGCTGCACTAATGGGGTCCCGTCTCCGTGTCTCAATCAGTCAAACGTTGTTTTACACTCATTTAAGTTTTTGGACTGGACAATCTCTTTGTCTAAGGCTATTCCACAGGTCAATGCATCAATATGGAAAACTGTGTTTCTTGACATCTTTCAAACAACTTGTCTTTTTCAATTTCTTTCCATGTCCTCTTGTTGCTCCCCCATTCCATACAAGCATGTCTTTTCTGACAATTTTATCTACCCATCATTGCCCTGAACACTGCAATCATGTCGCCCCTCTCTTTTCTTTTTTCTAAGGAAGGCAGACTCAGCTTTTCTAGTCTTTCCTTGTACAACAGATCTGTCAGGCTAGGCACCATCTTGTTGCTGTTCATTGCATTCTCTCGATATTGTTTTTATCTTTCTAACCTAGGACAGATCAGAGCCATTATCAATTTTTTCATTTCCTCATCCATGTACTGAAATGACACTCTTATGTTTGTCAAGAGCTTTAATGTCTCTATGACAATCGTGTTAATGTGTTTTTCAGGTGACAAATTATCCTGGATCAACACTCTCAGGTCCTCTTCTCTCACTTTTGTGACTGGTTCCTTTCCCATTGAGTAATTCTGTGATGGTCTCTTAGTACTCTTACCCATTTCTAGTACTTTGCACTTGCTAGCATTGAATTTCATTCACCATACCCAGCTCCAATCGTAAATGCTGTCCAGATCTTCCCACAGCATTTTGCAATCCCCTTCAACTTCATCTCTCTTCATGATCTTTGCATTGTCTGCAATCTCTTCATGATCTTTGCATTGTCTGCAATCTCTTCATGATCTTTGCATTGTCTGCAAACAGGCTTGCATAACTAATCATTCCATCCATCATATCATTTACGTAGATCAGGAACATTACGGGCACTTCCCACCACCCTGACATCCTGTCCTTTATTACTGTCCTAATCTGTCTGTCATGAAGTCTTTTATCCATTCCAAAAGGGTCCCCTTCAGTCCTCCTATGTGCTCCAATTTCCACATTAGTTGCATATGGGATACCTTGTCAAAGGTTTTCTCCAGATATAAGCATAGTAGAAGTCCGATTTTTCGGCATCTATGGGTCCAGGCTAGTGCCGAAAAATCAAAATTGCCGAATTATCAAAAACCCTACCCACTCAATACCTCTTATGTTTCGGTGAACACTATCATCACTACTCATATCATTACAAGTGTGCTTGGAGAGAGTACTGTATACTGTTTGATACTGTACAATACGGTAATGAATACAGTACTATACCTGAATATGAAAAATAAAGAAATTAGTGAACATACTGTATATAAATGTACAGTAATGGTACAGTAGGCCTACAAGTTCACATGCACTTACCTAAACTTATAGTAGGTTCCTTATTTACATATGTACAATAGAAGGGGTTGATTGGAGTCTGCTACTGCTGGAAGAAGTCCCCAGCAGTAGAGGGTCCTCATGGAGAATTTCAAGACTGACGAAAAAAATCGGAAAATCTGCCAAACGATCAGAGATTTTTGTAAATGGGACTATTTCTCAAAACCGCCGAAATGTCAGATTTGCCGGGGAATTGGATGCCGAAGAATTGGACTTTTACTGTATACACAATGCATCCAACTCTCTCTCTCCTGCAGCACATCAACTGCCATTGAGTAGAAGCTCAACTAGTTGGAGACACATGATCTTCCATTCCTGAATCCAAACTGACTTTCTGCCAGAATCTCCATCTCCTCCTGATATTTTATCCATATGTCTTTCAAGATTTTCTCGCACAATTTTGCGACCACGCTGGTCAGGGACAATAGTCTATAATTCAGGGGTTCTTCCTTATTCCCTCCTTTGTAAACTGGTACCACATTGACCCTCTTCCTTTCCTGAGGCACTTTCCCTTCTTCCAGAGAACACACAATTAATCAGTGAATCTTATCTGCCAGTTGTTCTCTGCATTCCTTTAGTATCCAATTAGAGATCCCGTCAGGCCCCGGAGCCTTCCTTACAGATTGAGTTTCCAGTAATTTGTACACTTCCTGCACTCCCATTTTTCTATCTTTTAACACTACATTTCTAGTCACTGCCTCCTCTCCACAAAATCATTTTCTTTGGAAACTTTTGTTCATTATTTAAGCTTGAATTACCACATCTTTGTAGACCTTTCCTTCTACTTTCAGCTTATTAATTTTCTTCCTTGTGATTCCATTTGCCACTGACATACCTATAAAACAATTTAGGCTCCTCCAATTTTGCTCTCACTGAGAGAGGAAGAGGGGCAGATGGTGGGGTCATTTATGGTTTCCCCTCCCCTGGGGACTCCAAGGCTTGGTTATCAGATGCCATTGTTTTTGTTAAATTTTGTATAGGAAGTGAAGTGGGTAATGAGCATGTAGTTTGGTGCTGACAAGGAAATTGTACTGGAGAGTATGCTGGCCTACTATCTCTGTTACTGAAACACTGAAAAAGTTCAGCAAAGGGGGATGGTCGGGAGCTAGTTCCAAAGGCTGATGGAACGGGAGCCCCAGCACTCCTTGTCATTAGCTTTCCATCCACCTTGGGAGTATCGCCCTGTTCAACCATGGTGCTACAGTCTACTCTACTCCTTTGAACAACAAGGGCTGTGTGTGCAGGTGCACTGTCATGGTGTGGCACGCATTTGTTTGTGCACCACTTGTCTGGACATTTTCACCTCACATCGCTGGAAATAATACACTGGCAAGTTCCACCTAATAGGCTAACAATGTCACAAACATCGTGGATTATCCTCCCGCAATCTTCGAGGATGGCTGCATCAACTTTGGGCACGTTGTTAGTTTAACTGGTGGAAGGGCGACCAGAACGTACATTGCCATCTGTTGACATTTGTCAGATTTTAAAACGTTTAAACCTGTCGTAGGGTTGTGTAACCCTCACTGTCACAAAATGCTTTTTTTAACATTTTATGAGTTTCTGCTGCATTTCTTCCAAGTTCCACATACAGCTTGATGCACACATGTTGCTCTTCCACATCCTCCATTTCTGCACTCTAACAAAACAAACACACACACACACACACACACACACACACACACGCAGCAAATGCATCCACCCTACACACCACAACACACTAACAAAAGGTGCATGCACTGCCACCTAGCATCCACACACTGTACAACAAGCAGTTACCACCCTGTTTTGAAATTTCAGGAACTTTTGAGTAACACCTCACATAATTAAATGAAATAAAATAAATAAAATAAATAAATATACAGTCAAGCCTCAGTAAGTCGGACACACACAACTCGGATCCCCATACAGGTCGGACAAGGGGGTCACTAAGTGGGCGTTTGAAAAATTCAAAGTTCCGTTGCCCCCATTCAAATATCCCGCCCCACCACTTCCGCTGTGGAATTTACCCTGCACCAAACTCTCACTGCTTACACTGTGAGCAGTCACGCAGTCACGTGTGTGATACTGCACCCTGCTACCATACTCTTGTGCTGCAGTATTTTCTTGTTATTTTCCCAGGATTTACCTATCCAATGATGTCATCTCGCGGTGCTTCAAAGTCTCGGAGTAGTAAGGGAGGCCTTCAACCTCTGCCAAGGCCTAACCGCCCTCACTGCAGCCTTCAACCTCCCAAGTTGGCGAGGAAGTAGAGCTGGACAACAGCTCTCCATCCAAAGAATAATTCTAGCTTTGGGGAAGTCACTATCCACACGGGAATATTCATCATATCATCGCTCATCTCACGGTATGTAACGTTGTGTAAAACATTTTCCTTTGCACAACTGTTATACATATAATGCTAAGAGACATCTTAGTTTTCATATATTATACTTTGGTGTGCCTTAATACTTGTATGCATAAAAATGTATTGATTTATGTGGATTCAGAGTACAAACTCGTGTAGGTCGGACAACTGCATAACTTGGACCGAGTTACCCTCAATTGGTCCGAGTTACCGAGGCTTGACTGTGCATAAATCTATATCTATCTATACCTATATATCTATCTATCTATATATATATATATATATACTGTATATATACAGGAAAACCTTGAGTTATGATACCCCTTGATGTTATACCCTGGAATAGTGATGGGGGTAGAAATACCATCCTCCTGTGCCTTTTGTACACCTACCCCCAGTTTGCGATGGGCTTTGATTCTTTTTTACCAATTTTGATGATATTTTAGACTTAGATTTCCTGTTGAGGTTGATTTTTAGACTCACATTAATGTGATTTAGTCATAGGTGGAGTGGACAATGTTATTTGAGGTACAGATTCTCACCCTTCAGATGAGGTACAAAACAGTGTGGACAACTAGGAAACGCAACAAAGAATATTTCATGTCTGACCATTGAACTGTCATCTAACATATCATGGACTACATAATAACAATTTTAAATAACTATTAATAATTATGAAAACTTACCAAAAATTTCATGCACTGATGAAAACTGTGATGTCAATAAATCATGTGTTTACATTCGGGCTGTTAAAAAAAAAATGCTTTGATAATACAAAGGAATTTCTAAATAAATGATGGAAATTAAGAGAAAGGAGAATAAAGAGCTTGGCTACCAGAACAATTACTAAAACGACATAAAGAGGGGCCGTTGAAAAGGCTATCCTGATCGCATCATCGATCGATAAATCATGTGTTTTCATTCAGGCTGTTCAAGGGAGAGAGCTTTGAAAATATAAAGGAATTTTTAAAATAAATGTTGAAAAATAAGAGAGAAGAAAATACAGAGCTCAACAACCAGAACAGTTACAAAAACCACATAAAGAGGAGCCACTGAAAAGGCTATTCCGATTGCACCATCGATCACATTCCCCGTCAAAAGAATTCCCCATCAAAAGAATTCCCCATCAAAACATCAAAAATTCTCCGTCACAACAATTCGCACCTTGGACGATTCTGTATCATTCATACATTACAATATTATTATGCATAAGAGATGTTTATTTAACTGCCCTGAGACTGTCTGATCATGAGATTGCATACAATGCTGCTTCATCTCTACCCAGTCTGAATACAAGTCGAATATTGCATTCTCCAGTGACCTTGACTGGGTACAAGTGAGGTGGGCACTGGTTTTAGGCTTAGGTTAGCTTCTTTTACAGCTGTTAGGCCATTTAGACTGGCTTTAAGTTTTTTTTTCTTTTATTCATAATGCATTGGGAAGTTTAGGAATTGGCTGAGGGGAAACCCAAGGCACATCCCTATACTTTACATGTTAAATTCACCCTGAGTATGATACCCCGCCTTGCGATGGGTTTTTACTTAACCAATTGCATCATTAAACAGGGGTATGCCTGTATGTAATATACAGTAAAACCTCGATAAGTTGACCCTGCAGGTGGAATTTTTTATATTTCAAGTGTTACATTTTAGTTCACTATATTCCATGTGTTACATTTTAGTTTAACTGATTGTAAAGAGAAGTAAATAAGTGCAGAACTTTACGAAAATAAGTGACTGTTGCACCCCTCTACCTATGAAACCTCCTGTCCCACCCTAGCCTATGACATGCACCAAATTGTTTTTATTGTTTAATTTTATTGCTTTATCAATGCTTTATAAACTGAGCAAAAATGGCTATCCACCTCCTCACCGAACAGTCAAAGTCTTCCTGCTGGCCTCTCCAGCTGCATGCTGGTAACAGACCCTAACCCACCAACTATGCAAAAATGGCCGTCCGCCCCCTCACCAAACAATCAAAGTTCTTTGGCTGCCCTCTCAAGCCATGTGCTGGTAACAGATCCTAACCCACCAGTTGAACAAAAATGGCCATCCACCTCCTTACCAAATGGTCAAAGTTGCCTGGCCAACTGGTACATTGAGTCAGCACTGCCAGGCATGTCTCCCTCCCCATCCCCCTGCCCTCCCCACACCCGCTAGCGAGCTGCCTGCCTGGCCCGCACTCGTCTACTCTTGCTGTGTCTGAACGGATCTCAGCACCGCACCTCCATACCTTCCTGTATATGTGATGTCTGATGTCCCATTTTATAGCAACAGTATTGTTTATGAAGATAATAACATTACCTATGGTGTTTCTGTGTCTGTTTCTATTGACTGGTATAGTATATGAGAGTGTGGGTTTGGGCCTGGAATGCATCTCTGGCTTTTCTTCGGTATCTTTTGGGGAAAATAGCTTCAATATCCACCAACTCGCCGTCCGAACACTCCCACCAGCACACAACATCCCTGGATGTCAGGGTATGCCTGTATATATAACTATATAATATTTATGTATATATTTCCCCCCTGCCTCCAAGATTAATGATTGGTTATACATGCAGGCATCTTATAACTGTGTGCATTATATAACCAAGAAGATTTAAACCTTAGCAGAATTATATCTAACAGAATCAATCACACAAGATATCAGTGTTACACCTATAAATTTTGTCCCAGGTCTTTATCATACATCATCAGCACCATCAAGTCATGGTATACTAATTATGAGCATCTCGGCTGCGCTTGCTGAGTACTACAAGGATGTATGAAAGATGATTAATCCCGTCAATCCCTTAGTGCAGTGCTGGAGAGGGATGCCTTCATATGACAACACCAGTAAAATCAGGTGGCTCTAATGCCTTATTATACTATACAAATATCCCTAAACTCCCTCCCTATCCCTTCAGAAAAGAGGTTGGTGGACTACCAAGGCAAACTCAACCTGCAGTCCACAAGGTTCAAATTCAGAGAAGCCTACGGCCACATGAACAACAACAACAACAACAAAAATCTCAACGAAATGTTGATCTATTTCTGCTAGGTCCCAATAAAAATAAAAAAAAATACAGGGTGACCCATATACAGTATACTGTAACATTCCTGTTCCACTCCACATGAAGATTTCTTGTATGTTGTGAGGACGCCTCAATTAGTGTTAACAATGTCTAACCTGCATTATTTTTTTAATTCCTACTCCCACTGTCACAACTACACCCACACCAGCAGACAGAGCTTATCACAAAATGTTTTCAGGTGAATTTGTATTGGGGTGCTACTTACAGGCAACACTGTGCAGTATGTACGACCATATTCCTTTACAGCCTTCCGGCAACTAATTTCTCTCACATTGATCATACAAATATACGTTTTCATTATGTGCATAAAAGTAGCACTAATGACTTCATGAAAAGCACTTTACAGAACTGTATATACATAACTAAGTGAAAATGTACAGCCGGGTAGACTCATTTCACTTTCCTAAAATAAAAAAGTTTCAATTTTAAAACACTGACCATGTATAAATGTAGAATATTCAAGTCATATGTATGCTATTTATGTTCTTCAAAAAGTTTTGTGTAAATGAGTGTACAAATTAAATCTGTATTTACTCAATCATTTGATAAACATGTCAAGATATTTTATCACAATTCAGCCATAATATTTACTGTACTACTAATAAATCAGCTATCGATGGAGAGTTAATTTAATGTACCAAATCAGTAATTATTTTTATTATCCAAGTCTGGCTTTAGCATACTTCTGTTAGGCTGTCAACTTGTTTGCTTGCAATGACTATTTTCAGTACTGAACAATGCAACACATATAATGTCAGTCAGCAATGTGAATCAGTTCATGCAAAATTTAGAAACTGTGTGTGGTGGTGTTAGCGGCAAAACAAGCACATGAAGGAAGCTGTGTGTGTGTGTGTGTGTGTGTGTGTGTTTACCTAGTTGTGATATACAGGAAATGAGCTACACTAGTGGGATCCCATCTCTGTCTCTCAATCAGTCAAACATTACTTTAAACTCATTAAGATTTTGGACTGGACGATCTCTTTGTCCAGACTATTCCACAGGTCAATGCATCTGTATGGAAAACTGTATTTCTTGATATCTTTCAAGCAACTTGGCTCTTTCAATTTCTTTCCATTTCCTCCTGTTGCTCCCCAGTCCCATCCAAAAATAAATTCTCTGTTAATTATGTCAACTCCAATCATGGCCCTGAACACTGCAATCATGTCACCCCTCTCTCTTCTTTCTTCTAAGAAGCAGACCCAGCTCTTCTAGTCTTTCCTTATACAACAGATCTGCCAGGCAGGGAATCATCTTGGTTGTTGCTCACTGTATTATCTTAATCTTGTTTACATCTTTCATGTGGGGATCACACTACTGCTGCGCCAAAATCAATTTTTTCATAATCTCCTCATCCATGTATTGAAATACCACTCTTATGTTTGCCAAGAGCTTATGTGTATCTCTGACAATCTTGTTAGTGTGTTTTCCAGGTGGCAAATTATCCTGCACCACACACCCACATCCTTTTCTTCTCTTGCTTTTGAGACTGGTTCCTTTCCTGTCAAGTGTTTCAATGCTGGCCTCTCAGTACTTTTACCCATTTCCAATATCTTGTATTTTTTTGCACTGAATTTCATTTCCCATACCTGGTTTCAATTGCACATCCTGTCCAGATCTTCCTGCAGCATTTTACAATCCTCTTCAACTTTGTTCTCCTCATGATCTTTGGTTCGTCTGCAAACAGACTTGCATAACTGTTCATTCCATCCACCATATTGTTTATTGGCACCAGCACCAAGCCCTGAGGAATTCTTCTTGTTACTTCCCTCCACCCTGACATCTTATCCTTTCTTACTGTCCTCATCTGTCTGTCTCTCATGAAGTCTCTCAATCCACTCCAAGAGGTTTCCCTTCAGTCCTTCTATCTGCTCCTATTTCCACATAGGTGCTTATGGGGTATCTTGTTAAAAGCTTTCTTCAGATCTAAGTACACACAATACACCCAACTATCTCCCTCCTGTGGCACATCAATCACCCTTGAGCAGAAGCTAAGCAAATTAAAGACACATGACCTTCCGCTTCTGAATCCAAACTGACTTCTGCCAATATTTCCACCTCCTCCAGATATTTTGTCCACCTGTCTTTCAATATTCTCTTGCACAATTTTGTGACCATGCTCATCAGTGGTTCTTCCTTATTCCCTCCTTTGTAAACTGGTACCACACTGGCCCTCTTCCATTCCTGAGGCACTTTCCCTTCTTACAAAGAACACACAATTAAACAATGAATCTTATCTGCCAGTTGTTCTCTGCATTCCTTTAGTATCCAATAGAGATTCTGTCAGGCCCTGGGGCCTTCCTTATACCTTGAGTTTCCAGTAATTTATACACTTCCTACACTCCCACTTTTCTAGCCACTCCCTTCCCCTCCACAAAATCACTTTCCCCTGTGAAAACCAACTGGAAACTTTTGTTCATTATTTCAGCTTGCATTACTGCATCTTTGTAGACCTTTCCTTCTATTTTCAGCTTATTGATTCTTTCCCTGTGTTTCAATATGCAACTGACAAACCAATAAAACAATTTAGGTTCCTCCTTACATTTGTCAATTACAGTTTACCTCTTTCAAAGTTTCTTTCTTCCTCTCTGCGGATTCTTGTATATTCATTTCTACTTCTGTTGTTTTTCCTTTGTTCTATTGTTACCTCTCTTTCTCCATTTGTTCCATGTCACATCCCTTTCTCTTTTTGTTCTCATACACCTTCTGTTGAACCAATCCTTATTCCAGTTCTCTCTCTCACTTACTCTTGATATAGTTTTCCACACCCAAGTTGTAAAAGCCTAGAAAAATATCCCATTGCTTCTGCGTCTCTCGTTTCTCTAAATTCTCGACAATCCGCTTCTTCGAAAATTTCCTCAATCCTATAAAGTTTACTTTCCCAAAGCTGTATCTTTCATGCCTGTATAGCTCATCTCTTGGTGCCACATTCCTTTCTATCATTTGGAACCCAGTTACCACATAATCACTTTTTCCTATAGGACACAGTTATTTCAGAGATTCAATTATGTCAGGTTCTTTGGTTAGAATTAAATCTAGTCATGCTGGTGTGTCTTCACCTCTAAATCTTGTCTCTTTTCTGACCCACTGAGTCATAACATTATTCACTGCTATATTTAACAGTATACTGTCCCAAGAATCTTCACTACCTCCTGAGTCCCATTCCCCCCAGTTCACCTCTTTACAATTAATATCACCCACCAGGATTTATACTGTTGCTTTTCTCAGTTACTTTCTGTAGGTGTCTAACTATGTCTCACAACATGTGGCATTCAGACTCATTCCATGTCCTTGTCTTTGGGAGGAAATATGCTACTGTGATGTCTCTCCTGCCTTTCCCTCTGGTTTCTAATTTCATATTTATCACTTCTGCCCTACCTTCTCTCAGTTCCACATTATCTATATTTATGCTGTTCTTCACTGCTATCATCACTCCTCCTCCCGTTTTTTCTTTTCTATCTCTTCTCCACAGTTTATATTTGCCATCTCCCACTTGGATATTAATATCCTCTCTTAACTTGGTCTCTACAAAGCACAAACCAGTAATATCTGGCTCATTTACCCTCAAGAAATCACCGCTTTTCTAGCCTAGCTGAGGTTAAGCCATCTACATTAGCAGATGCCACTTTCAATCTTTTAAAGTTGTTTTTTATTCCATCCTTCTCCCTTCTTCTCTCTGTCAGTACCACTTCCTCAATTTCTGATCCATAACTCTCCAACAGAACTCTGTCTTCTCTTCCTCCATTGTCTGGTCATTTTTTTCCTTAGCTTCCATGACTAGCTCCTTATTTTAGCTCTCCCTCCTTATATCTTCCCAGTCTAAACACCACTCCAGTCTCTTCTTGAGCTCCGTTGTCACCCTCCAGAACTACTGATATTATCTCTTTAGCCCTTCTCAGGTCTTCTCTTTCCCTTTCTGATCTTATTTGCATAGATTTTTCTTTCAATCCTGAAATTATCACACATTTTTTCTTCTCTGCTACATCTCTGATTAGAGACTGTCTACCTTAACCACTTCCTTCTCCACCTTTTCCTGGTTTTCCTTCCTCTGCTGTTCTAAATCTCATTCAGATTTATTTTTCCTTCCTCCTGAATTTCCTTCCACCCCTTGTTCTCTTCCTTGATTTCCCCTGATGTGCTCATCATGCATCCTTGTTTATTATTCATACTCATCAAGTTTACTTTTCATCCAGTCCCCTTCTTTTTCCAGCCTTTTATTTTCTCTTTTGAGCTGTTTTATTTCATTTAGGGGTGATTCATTGCTTGCTTTTAACTGTTACCACTTTCTCTTGGTCTGCACTGTGTATGTAGAAGCTAACTCATTTTTCAACACCTTAATCTCCCTCTCCTGTTCTGAGGCCTGTTTCTATAACTCTCTAATTACTGCCCATACAAGTTGTAATTCCTGGGCATTTCTCTCTGCCACTTTCTCCACACCTGCTATTCTTGTTAGGTTTAATTTAATGCTCCCGTTGCTCCAGTCTTCATTGGAAAATCCCATGAATTTCCTTTCACTGGATGTAGACAATGAATTATTTCCTTCTGCCATGATGCAGAATGGTATGTTTAAACATTTAAATCGCCACTGTGTTGTTCTCCTATTTGACCGATTCCTCCAGCTTTTTTTCATTGAATTCAGACAGGAGCACCACTCACGTATTCAGTTCACATAATTACAATAGGCAGGCCTCTTTTTCGCTGCTGGTTTAGCGTTATTTCACCACGATCAACACAGGGCTCATCTGCTGTCGACATTGTGTGTGTGTGTGTGTGTGTGTGTGTGTGTGTGTGTGTGTGTGTGTCAAAGGGGGGGTGCTGGGGAGGGTGAAAGTAATAGTGGTAAAGTGAGAGGCAACCACAATGGTGGTGGTGGTGGTAATTTAGGTGGCACGTGAGGATGGTGAGTAAAACATGGGGAACAAACCAATGGTGTTAAGAAAAGCAACAACAGGACGCTGAGGGTAACATGAAGTATTATATAGGCAGCACAATAGCACTTTGGGTAGCAGTGATGGGGGGGCAGGGGGGGGGGAGCGAGTGGTAATATTACTCAAGGGGCACTCACAGACAAAGACTCCATTTCGTCCAGTGATTCTAGCCTAGCGATGGGGGCTTCTGTCAGTGATCGGAAGTCCCCCCATGATTCAGGATCAGACCCCTTGGAATCCTCGCGTCGGGGGGCCCAGGGGTCCAGTGCCGACACTCCTCCACCTTGGAGTGGCGAACGACACTTTCGGCGCCACCGAGCCTGAAGCAGCAATGTCAACACCAATCCCCTCACAAACCACCACCAGTTATACTCTTTTCACTTTAACTTGGCCTAAAAATGCCATCTCTCCATCCTGAGTGCTGAGTTGTAACAAGACATTAAAAGAAAAGTATGGTGCTAGTCACAAAGAAGCAATAAGGAAAGGGTACAGAGCCGTAGTACTGTCTTTTTCTACCACTGAGGAATGTGAAATAGCTGCAGAAGGATGAAAGTCTGGGCCAAGTTAAGGTGAAGGAAGCACAGTTAACATATGCAACTGTTTTGTCCCAACAACCTCAAAAGCACACCAAAATACACACACACAAACATCATCATCAACATCCCTTACATGACACCCACAAAGCTCTAACCAAGGGAAGCTTTACTTGTCTTTTGATTCTTTTCTTAGGGCATGACTAGACACTTTTTACTCTAACTTGGCCAAAAATTGCCATCTCTCCATCTTAAATGCTGAGTTATAGCTTTTGATTAACTCTAGAATACACTGCTAGTCACAAAGGAGAGCTGTGAAAAGGACGTAGAGCTGTAGCAATGTCTTTTTCTGCCACTGAGCTACACAAAATGTGCTGCAAAAGAACAAAAATATGGGCCAAGCTAAGGTGAAAAATGAAAAGTCTTTATGTGGTACGATATCAATGTTTCTAGTCAAATGCATGGTGCATAATCATGTTTACATACTGACCAAATCACTCAAAATCTGATAATGTAGTAGCAGTAATAATAATAATAATAATAATAATAATAATAATAATAATAAATAATTTAGCTTCACCCTGGTTAAGTCACCTGCATGCAGCAAACAACCAACAACCTAAAGCCTCTTCAATGTACTTACAGTATATAATAAAAATTTTACAAAAAAGGGATCCCAAAATATTTGGATAAAACGTTTTCCTGTTAAAATGTAACCCTATGGAAAATGCTCCATACTGTTGGCCACACAAACACTGGTTCTCCAATATACAGCAAACCAGGAGTGCACATGAAAACAATAAAAGGAATTGCTAGGCAAATCAGTATAAACAAAGATTTGAGTGATGCTTTGTGTCTGTCATTCACATATACAGTATATTCATTGGCCTAAAAAAATTCCATAAAGATAACATATCAATTCTGTTATCCAGTGAAGAAAATTTACAAAATAAAACTATCTGCATAACATTTGGAGAAAAATAGATAGCCCAGTACAAAATGATCACTACTTTTCATTAAGGAGGGAAAAAAAGGCTTACACATTCTTAAAAGATAATTTTCTACACCAAAATTAATTTCTTCTGATCCTGGAAAACTAAGCAGTAATTTTAGCTAAACATATATATATATATATATATATATATATATATATATAACTATATGCCTGTTCATGGATTAATTACTGTACTATAAAAACTTGCATCCTATACATAAAAATCCAATTTGAGAAATACAGAACATTATACAGTCTAACTGATGACTTTTTTTCTCTCACACTTTTATTTTCTTAAAAAAAAAAAAAAAAAAAAAAAAAAAAAAAAAGCAGGCCCAACAACCTACTTTTCCACCACTGGGAAGAAGACAAACCGTAAAAGTCTTAAGAAAAATAGCCATAACCGACCACAACAAACTGACAACAATAGTCCCCATCATGAATCTTAATCTCATCCTTCAGGTACAGTACTTGGATACAGTCACAAGAGCTAGACTAAAATTTCACATCTTCTTCTTTCCCTTTGCCGCCTGATATTTCTCATCCCCAGATGACAACCTCAGACTACTGCTTCTGGGAGGAAAGTGATGGCCATGCCTTAAGAGTGAAGCATAATGGAATACTGAATTATGTGAGCATTTGTCCTTCACCAGAATGCATTATATCCTGTTTGACTGACCTGTGCACCTGAGATGTATGGGGCAAATAGGGTGTATTTGATTCACGGCTGCTGATTGGATGCCGATGATGTCATCACAACAGATGCCAGATGATCAATAATATTTGTTGTTTCTAAATACAGTGCTTTCTTCGTGTTCGTAGGAATAAAATACTCAGCTGTTCATCAAAAACACAAAGAATATATTTAATCTGTTCTTCTGTTAAACACGATAACAGTTTGTATTCATTAATCATTATAAATAAACAATAAGTACTTGCTCCAACAAATAAATGATCATACATGTTGATGGCAACACTCACCGAGGAATATTTACAATATTATGATTTTGTTTTTATGTCTATCTATCTATCTATCTATAGCCCAATGCCCTAATCCCGCAAAGGGTGGCCGCAGACAAAACGCCTCCAAGTCACTCTGTCACCCACCATTTGACTCCCCTCCCCCCAACTCACCCCCCCCTCCCTCATATACCTCTCAACTCCATCCCTCCACCTCATCCTCGGTCTACCCCTCCCTCTCCCTCCCTCCACCTCACCTACATACACCCTCTTAGTCAGTCTTTCATTCTCCATTCTCTATTCTCCATTCTCTATTGTTTTTATGTAAGTTTGCATTATTTGTGTGATAATGTATGTATAAACAGAAAGGACTGATATAACCCTACAATGACCTAAGTGAAATAGTGGATACCCCTTGTTCAAAAATGTTTGTGCAACAATGGAAATAACTCAGTACACCTATATCCTGATTTCTGTCAGAGTTGTGTACCAGCGGGAAAGTTTGGTCAGCGAGTATGTCAGATGTCGAAGCAATTTTCCCCATAAGATACTGAAGAAAAGCCAGAAATGCATTCCAAGCCAATACCCAAACTCTCATATACCTCACTCAATCAACAGAGATTGACACAGAAACACTCATAAACACTACTACTGCTAAAAAAAAAAAAAAGAGACAGCAAACATCACATGCAGGAAGGCGAGGTGGGTGGGACATGTTATGCGAGATGCTTCAGGGCAACTGACAGGCAGGCAGCTGGCAGTGCACCAAGCAATGGGGGGGGGGGGAAGGCGGGGAACGAGGAGGGAGACAAGCATGGGTGGGAAAGGGTGGGGAAATGGGGAAGGAGACAAACAGGGGTGGGGGACAGTGGAAGGACGGGTGGGAGATAAGCTCGAGTGGGGGAGGGAGACAAGTGGGGGTGGGGAAGAATGGGGGGACAAGGAGGGAGACAAGCAGGGGTGGAGGAGGTTGGGGAGACGGGGAGGGAGACAAGCCAGGGGACGGGGAGGGAGACAAGCCAGGGGACGGGGAGGGAGACACGCCAGGGGACAGGGAGGGAGACAAGCCGGGGGTGGGGGAGGGCAGGGGGATGGGGAGGGAGACAAGAAAGTCAAAGTGCCTTACTACCTCCCCCCCCCAACCCAGTCTCACTCACTCTCACTGACTCTCTCTCTCACTCATTCACTGACTCACACTCAATGACTCTCTCTCTCTCTCTCACACACACACACACACACACACACACACACACACACACACACACACACACACACACACACACACACAGGCAGGGATGGATAATAATATTATAGTAAGAAAAGATCTGAATGAAGAAGAGAAGTTTTAAAATCTTTGAAGGAACAAGGAAAAAAATTAAAAAAGAACAGAGGAAGAATGTAAAACTTTCTTTTGGAAAGTGATGGATATGAATGTAAGGAAGTGGTATGTGAGGAACTAGAAGTGAAGGAAACTAAAGGGGATGGCTATGAATCAAAAAAAAAAAAAAAAAAGAAGTTATTGGAGGGTTGTAGATCAGAAATTGGGGAAGTGATACAGATGGAGAGAAGGAGAGAAGAGGGTATAAAAAACATAAAAAATAACCTGAAGGTGTTATATACTAATGTTGATGGTTTAATATCGGCATGGCTTGAAATTAACGATTTCTTGAGGGTACATGAACCTGATGTCATGTGCTTTGTAGAGACCAAGTTAAGAGAAGATACTGATGTTCATATGGGAGATGGTAAATACAAACTGTGGAGAAGAGACGGGAAAGAAAAAACGGGAGGAGGAGTGATGATAGCAGTGAAGAACAATATAAATGTAGATACTGTAGAAATGGGAGAAGGCAGGGCTGAAGTGATATGAAATTAGAAACTGGAGAGAATGGCATGAGAGATATGGTGGTAGCGTATGTTCCTCCTAAGACGAGAGCATGGAATGATGATGAATACCAGATGTTGTCAGATATGGTGGGTGACTTTAACTGTAAAGAGGTGAACTGGGAGGAATGGGACTCAGGAGGCAGCGAAGATTTGTCGGGCACTAAATTCTTAAATATAACAATGAACAATGTGATGATGCAATGGGTCAAAGAAGAGACATGGGAGGTGAGGACACACCAGCAAGATTAGACTTACTGTTTGCCAAAGAACCCGATGTAATAGAATCTCTGAAATACTTCTGTCCTATAGGAAAATGTGATCATGTGGTCACTGAGTTCCAGATGATAATAGGGAACATCAAGCCAAGAGACGAGCTTTAAAGGCAGGGAAGATACAACTTTGGAAAAGCATATTTTACAGGACTGAGAAAACTTTTCAAAAATGCAGATTGAAGAAAATTCAGAGAAACAAGAGAGATACAGAGGAAGTGGGATACCTTTCTAGACCTCTATAATTTGGGAGCAGAAAAAATTGTACTAAGAGTAAGGGGGAAAAAAACAGGAAAAAGGAGTGGTTTAATAGAAGGTGTATGACTGCAAAAAAGGAGAGAGATAAAGTGTGGAACAACTGGAGAAAGAGAGGTAACAACAGAACAAAGGAAGAGTATAAAAGAACTAGAAATCAATATACAAGAAGAAAGGAATTTTGAAAATGGTATAATAGACAAATGCAAGGATGAATCCAAACTGTTTTATAGATTTGTTAATGGCAAACTGAAACAAAAGGAAGGAATCACCAAACTGAAAGTAGGAGAGGTCTATAAAGATCAAGGCTGGGAATAGCGCCGCTATCAGTAGCGGTGCTATGTATCGCCGCTACTATTTTAACCCTCTAGCGCACGATAAGTTTCGGTAAGTTTCCCGGTGCACAATTTTTTCTGCGAGGCCGCCCAGCCTGGCTGCCCGCGCGTGGCAAATAACACGTATTCTCACCTTATTTTCACCACCCAAACATCTATATACTGCCATGAAACCTATATCATCTTATTGTTCTAGTTGATACGCACCACAAAAAAACACGAAAACACGAATAAAACAACATTAGGCGGCAGTGAATAAACAATTCGCTACGTCAATTTCACTTCCCAACATCACCATTCAAATACTTTCCATCATACAGGAAAATGTTATTTGATGTTTTGATAGAGAATTTCATCAGCTTTCTAAAGAGACAAGTCCAGTTGTGATACGATTTGTAGTTTTCGAGAAAATAGCCAAAAACTGAAAGCCATTTTTGAAAAAATTCAATGAGCTCTCATTCAGAACTTATTTGGCACACCTTATGTTTTTATTGCACAATATTATGCAGACTTTCACGAGCTTTCTAATAAGCAAAGATAGTTTCGATACGCCTCATAGTTTTCAAGTAAATTGCCAAAAACGACTGGGAACTCACATCCGTGCGTCACTTTCACGATGAGTGCACAGCATACGCAATATTCCCGCCTACTCAACAACGAATTTTTATCATAGATATTACATTGTTATGTCTTGTACATACGTAGAATTTACTGCTCTTTATCATGGTTCTTACAGGAAATCGATATGTCCAATAGTTTTCAAGTAATTGGCCGACCAAGTGAGATTATTCCTTGAAGCGCTTTTGACTCTTACCTCATGCGAAGAAAAAAAAAAACATAATCTGTTCCCCTGCCTTTTCCTACAAAAAATGCTCCCAAAGGCTTATATTCTGCAAATGAACATACACAGAATTTACTGCTCTTTATCATGGTTTTTACAGGAAATCAATACGTCCAATATTTTTAGAGGAATTGGACAACAAACGCAGAATACTACTTCTCACCCGCACACGAGATAAAAAACATTCTTTCCCTGCCTCACCCACGACTACATATTTTCGCTCGTTACATTTTATTTATTTTTCTTTACTCAAAGTATACACGTAAAATATCATAAGGTTTTTGATAGTGCTCTCAGAAACTCGACATGATCACTAGTCTTTTTGCTAGGTTCTGATACTGAAGCTGAACTTTCATCCATCTCATGTGTGTGTATGTAAAAAACATTACTTATTTGTGTAAAAAATATTGAACTATAGAAATAGGTCAATATACAAATCAACAAAATACAGATAGCTCACTTCCTCCAGAGGTGTTGAGATGCTGGCAGTAGCTTGAAGATGAGGAGTTGTGTGTGTGTGTGTGTGTGTGTGTATTTACCTATTTGTAGTATACAGGAATTGAGCAATGCTCGTGTTGTCCTGTCTCCATATCCACATTTATCAAGTCTACCTTTACACACATGAATGTTTTTCTCATGCACCACCTCTTTGTCTATGTCGTTCCAAATATTTAAGGATTTACCTAATATACCTAATTGTGATATACGTGGAATGTACTATCCTCGTGGGTTTCCGTCGCTGTTTCTCAATAAGTCGAATTTAGCTTTAAACTCGTTTAAGTTTTTAGACTGGACGATCTCTTTGTCCAGGCTATTCCATAAGTCTATACTTCTGTAGGGAAAGCTATATTTCTTGATATCCTTCAAGCAGCTTGACTTTTTCAATTTCATTCCGTGTCCTCTTGTTGCTCTCTTATCTCATAAAAACAGATCTTCTTTGTCAATTTTATCTACTCCCACCATGGTCCTGAACACCGCAATGATGTCTCCCCTCTTTCTCCTTTCCTCTAACGAAAGCAAATCCAGTTTTTCAAGCCTCTCTCTGTATGACAGGTCTGTCAGACTGGGGACCATCTTGGTTGCTGTTCTTTGTATTCTCTCAATCTTATTTATATCTTTCTTTTTGTGTGGGAACCACACTACCGCTGCATATTCTAACCTGGGGCGGATCATGGCCACTATCAATTTTTTCATCATTTCCTCATCCATATAATGAAATGCTACTCTTATGTTAGTCAAGAGCTTATAAGTCTCTCCAACTATCTTGTTAATGTGCTTTTCTGGTGACAAACTATCTTGGACCAGCACTCCCAAATCTTTCTCTTCTCTCCTTTTTGTGATTAATTCATTACCCCAAAAATAATTCAGTGATGGTCTCCTGGTACTTTTACCCATTTCCAATATTTTACATTTCTTTACATTAAATTTCATTTCCCACATCCGGCTCCAATTGTGTATCCTATCCAAATCCTCCTGCAGTATTTTACAATCCTCCTCAACCTCTATCTTCCTCAAGATCTTTACATCATCAGCAAACAGACTTGCATAACTGTTCACTCCATCTACCATATCATTTACGTAAATCAGGAACATTACTGGCGCCAACACTGAGCCTTGAGGGACTCCACTTGTTACTTCCCTCCATCCAGACATCTTTTCCTTTATTACTGTCCTCATGTGTCTGTCTCTCAAAAAGTCTCTCATCCATTCCAGAAGTTTCCCCTTTAGTCCTCCTATATATTCTAGTTTCCACATTAGTCTCTTATGAGGTACCTTATCAAAGGCCTTCTCTAAGTCTAAGTACACACAATCCACCCAACCATCTCTCTCCTGTACCACATCAATCACTCTTGAGTAAAAGCTCAACAAGTTAGAAACACATGACCTTCCACTTCTGAATCCAAACTGACATTCAGCCAAAATATTCATCTCTTCTAGATATTTTATCCATCTGTCTTTCAGGATTCTCTCACACAATTTTGCGACCACGCTGGTTAGAGACACTGGTCTATAATTCAGGGGTTCTTCCCTGTTTCCTCCCTTGTAAATTGGTACCACATTTGCCCTGTTCCATTCTTTTGGCACTTTCCCCTCTTCCAGTGAGCATACGATTAAACTGTGAATTTTATCCGCCAGTTGTTCTCTGCATTCCTTCAGTACCCAATTAGAAATTCCATCAGGTCCTGGGGCTTTCCTTACATCTTGAGTTTCCAGTAATTTATACACTTCCTGTACCTCCACTTTTATATCTTTCATCACCGGAACATTTCTAATCACTCCCTCCCCTTCCACAAGCTCCTTTTCTTTAGTGAAAACTGACTTGAAACGTTTGTTCATTATTTCTGCTTGCATTGCCGCATCCTTAAAGACCTCTCCTTCTACTTTCAGTTTGGTAATTCCTTCCTTTTGTTTCAGTTTGCCATTAACAAATCTATAAAACAGTTTGGGTTCATCCTTGCATTTGTCGATTGTACCTTTTTCAAAATTCCTTTCTTCTTCTCTACGTATTCTTGTGTATTCATTTCTCGTTCTTTTATATTCTTCCTTTGTTCTGTCGTTACCTCTCTTTCTCCAATTGTTCCACGCCTTATCTCTCTCTTTTTTTGCTATCATACACCTTCTGTTAAACCACTCCTTTTTCCTGTTTTCTTTCCCTCTTACTCTTGGTACAAATTTTTCCACTCCCAAATTATAGAGGTCCAAAATGATATCCCACTTCCTCTGTATCTCTCTTATTTCTCTGAATTTTCTCCAATCCGCATTTTCAGAAAAGTTTCTCAATCCTGTAAAATTTGCTTTCCCAAAGTTTTATCTTCCCTGTCTAAGAAGCTCGTCTCTTGGCTCGACGTTTCCTATTAACATCTGGAACTCAATGACCAGGTGATCACTTTTTCCCAAAGGACAGTGATATTCCAATGATTCTATTACATCGGGTTCTTTGGTGAACAGTAAATCTAACCTTGCTGGTGTGTCCTCACCTCGAAACTGTGTCTCTTCTTTGACCCATTGCGTCAAGACATTATTCATTATTATATTTAATAACATAGTGCTCCACGAATCCTCGCCGCCTCCCGAGTACCATTCCTCCCAGTTCACCTCTTTACAATTAAAGTCACCCACCAAAATTATATTATTGCTTTTCTCAATTATTTTTTGCAAATAGCTAGCCATATCTGACAACATCTCATGGTATTCGTCATCCTTCCATGCTCTCGTCTTTGGGGGAGCATACACTACCGCCATATCTCTCTTAACATTCTCTCCAGTTTCTAATTTCATATATATCACTTCAGCCCTGCCTTCTCCCATTTCCACAGTATCTACATTTATGTTGTTCTTCACTGCTATCATCACTCCTCCTCCCTTTTTTTCTTTTCTGTCTTTTCTCCACAGTTTGTATTTACCATCTCCCAAATGAACATCAATATCTTCTCTTAATTTGGTCTCTACAAAGCACATGACATCAGGTTCATGTTCTCTCAAGAAATCATTAATTTCGATCCTTGTCGATATGAAACCATCAACATCAGTATACAGTATATCACCTTCAAATTATTTTTGACTTTTTTAATACCCTCTTCTCTCCTACTCTCTGTCCGTACCACTTCCTCAACTTCTGATCTTTCACAACCATCCCCCTTAGTTTCCTTCACTTCTATTTCCTTAAATACCATTTCCTTACTTTCATATCCAATACTTTCCAAAAAAAAGTATTACGTTCTTCCTCTGTCCTCTTATCATTATTTTCCTTTACTTCTTCCTTTAATGATTTTAAAACTTCTCTTTCTTCTTCATTCAGATCTTTTCTTATTATAATATTTTCCATCCCCGCCTCTTTGCTTAATTTCCAGGTCACTTTAAGTATCTCATTTATTACACTTTCTGATGTAAACTTGACTCTCATTGGTCTTGTTTCCCCTTTCTTATAAGGCCCTATCCTCCTTACTTCCTCAATTTCTTTTACCCACTTGTCTCCTTCGGGGTCAATCTTGCCTAATATTCCTCTCATCATGTTCGTGTCTCTCTCGAGTCTTACGAACCTAACCTTTTCTTCCTCTTCCCTGTTTCCAAATACTCCCACACATCTGTTCCTTTCTACAGTTTCTCTCACTATTTTCTCTTTTTTCTTCAGTATTTTCACTACATTTTCTTCCATTTCTTTCTTGTTCATTTCCCTTTCTTCCTGGAAGATCTCTCTTAAGCTGACCACTTCTTTCTGTTCTTCTTCTACGTGTGCCCACTTTGCCTTATGTTCTTCTAATACATTACTCACCTTCTCCGTTTTATTAGTACTCTCTTCTAGTTTCCTCCTCAATTCAACATTTTCCCGCTTCAAATTTCTAATCTCTTCATTCGCTGTTTCATTGGACTGGATCAGACTCTGTATGGTGGTTTCCGTATTTACTGACACATCCTTTATCACTAGATTCTCTACTTTCTTTTCGAGTTCACTAATCCTCATAATTATTGTTTTCACCAGGTCCATGACATTGGTATTAGCATCAAATCCTTGAAATTCCATTCCCTCACTGTTTACATTTTTGGCCATGTTTAATGTACCGGTAAAGTACCAAAACAGCTGTTACCGAATAAACCACCAACATTCATGTATACTATAGCCAACAAATCTTTACATTTTTGGTAGTCTACTAACTTTCATTATTTTAAATTTAAAGAAAGACCCTAGGAGACAGGACAGACAAAATTCCTGAAACTACTCAAGGTTAGGAGCGATGGCTGGGACGTGTGTGTGTGTGTGTGTGTGTGTGTGTGTGTGTGTGTGTGTGTGTGTGTGTGTGTGTGTGTGTGTGTGTGTGTGGCGTATTTTCTTCTCTCCTTGCGATACATTTGCCTAAAACACATGTGATCCACACAATAGATTTCTCCACGAACACTCGCTGCACGACATACGTATGCATATGTGGCTGTGGCATATATCTTGTCTCTGACACTTGCGCTATGTTTTAGCTAAATCAGTCAGTGCATGAAATATTTCTCTGTGAACACTCGCTGCACTATATTATATGTATATTTCACACTAAACCATACGCAATATAAAACACTATCACATGATTCCATCCCAACCTCCTCTATCATTCCCGACTCTAGGGCGTTCGTGACCGCCTGTTTCCTTAGCGCCTGTTGCATATCTCTATGGTGTGCATAATGTCTGCTATGGTAGGTCAGTTATTTCACCAATCCAGGCACTATATGTTTCGCAAATATATGTATTGGCTTCACTATATAAAGGTAAATTACTCACATCATTTACGGGCAGGGTGAAGCAGAGTGGAAACCCCGTTACAACGAACCACACTCCTCCCTGTAGGCTTAATGGCTGATAATGGGCCCCAATGATTAACAGATAATATATCTATGTTCCATAAACACAATCACTTCACATTATAGTAAAAAACACTCTACAATCACAATATTTCAATAATGGCTTCTGCCTTGGGTGGGAGGGGGAAAATGGCAGGGATTTAAAGGGACGCTGACAGCTGCGCTACTCTCCTGCCCGGCTGGTCGTGAGATACTGAGATATTTCTGCTACGCATTGTCTCATCAGAGCAGTCATAGTGTTGCCAAATGCTTACCTCGGAAAAGAGATGCACACACTAGAACACATCAAAATTTGACGCAAATTGGCCGAAAACTTTTCTTTTGACGGAGTTTCGTCAGCTTAGGAACTTGATTCGTATGACTGTGCTTCCTTGTAACAAACCACATGGAACGCGAATCACGTGACTGTGCCTGAGAGGGTTAATAGTGATGGTGGTAATGCCATTACATTTTTTAGCCAGTAGTGGAATGGAGAGTGCCGCTACTTTTTGGCTGTACTCAAGCGTTACAGCGCTCTTCGCTACGCACGCAACGAATACAGGTCCGGAGTCGGTGAGTACATACAGATATGCTGATGGTTTGGTTGTACTTATTAATGACAAAAAATAATACTTTCGTCAATTCTGTCCATTAATGATGTTTGTTCTACATTACATCAGTAGTTGATTATTAATAATTAGTAATGTGCAATAATTAGACAGGAATTTGCTAGTTAATTATTGATCATTTAAATTAAGTAAAGATAAATAAGGATGTCAGCTAGATGTAGGCCACACACGTCCCAGGCATCGCTCCTGACCTTGAGTAGTTTCAGGAATTTTGTCTGTCCTGTCTCCTAGGGTCTTTCTTTAAATTTAAAATAATGAAAGTTGGTAAACTACCAAAAATGTAAAGATTTGTTGGCAATAGTATACATGAATGTTTGTGGCTTATTGGTAACAGCTGTTTAGGTACTTGATCGGTACGTTAAAGATGGCCGAAAATGTAAACAATGAGGGAATGGAATTTCAAGGATTTGATGCTAATACTAATGTCATGGACCTAGTGAAAACATTAATTATGAGGATTAGTGAACTCGAAAAAAAAGTAGAGAATCTAGTGATAAAGGATGTGTCAGGAAATACGGAAACCACCATACAGAGTCTAATCCAGTCCAACGAAACAGCCAATGAAGAGATTAAGAATTTGAAGAGGGAAAATGTTGAACTGAGGAGGAAACTGGAAGAGAGTACTAATAAAACGGAGAAGGTGAGTAATGTACTAGAAGAACACAAGGCAAAGTGGGCACACGTAGAGGAAGAACAGAAAGAAGTGGTCAGCTTAAGAGAGATCATCCAGGAAGAAAGGGAAATGAACAAGAAAGAAATGGAAGAAAATGTAGTGAAAATACTGAAGAAAAAAGAGAAAATAGTGAGAGAAACTGTAGAAAGGAACAGATGTGTGATAGTATTTGGAAACAGGGAAGAGGAAGAAAAGGTTAGGTTCGCAAGACTCGAGAGAGACACGAACATGGTGAGAGGAATATTAGGCAAGATTGACCCCGAAGGAGACAAGTGGGTAAAAGAAATTGAGGAAGTAAGGAGGATAGGGCCTTATAAGAAAGGGGAAACAAGACCAATGAGAGTCAAGTTTACATCAGAAAGTGTAATAAATGAGATACTTAAAGTGACCTGGAAATTAAGCAAAGAGGCGGGGATGGAAAATATTATAATAAGAAAAGATCTGAATGAAGAAGAAAGAGAAGCTTTAAAATCATTAAAGGAAGAAGTAAAGGAAAAAAATGATAAGAGGACAGAGGAAGAACGTAATACTTTTTTTTGGAGAGTATTGGATATGAAAGTAAGGAAATGGTATTTAAGGAAATAGAAGTGAAGGAAATTAGGGGGATGGTTGTGAAAGATCAGAAGTTGAGGAAGTGGTACGGACAGAGAGTAGGAGAGAAGAGGGTATTAATAATGTCAAAAATAATTTGAAGGTGATATATACTAATGTTGATGGTTTCATATCGACAAGGATCGAAATTAATGATTTCTTGAGAGAACATGAACCTGATGTCATGTGCTTTGTAGAGACCAAATTAAGAGAAGATATTGATGTTCATTTGGGAGATGGTAAATACAAACTGTGGAGAAAAGACAGAAAAGAAAAAAAGGGAGGAGGAGTAATGATAGCAGTGAAGAACAACATAAATGTAGATACTGTGGAAATGGGAGAAGGCAGGGCTGAAGTGATATATATGAAATTAGAAACTGGAGAGAATGTTAAGAGAGATATGGCGGTAGTGTATGTTCCCCCAAAGACGAGAGCATGGAAGGATGACGAATACCATGAGATGTTGTCAGATATGGCTAGCTACTTGCAAAAAATAATTGAGAAAAGCAATAATATAATTTTGGTGGGTGACTTTAATTGTAAAGAGGTGAACTGGGAGGAATGGTACTCGGGAGGCGGCGAGGATTCGTGGGGTACTATGTTATTAAATATAATAATGAATAATGTGATGACGCAGTGGGTCAAAGAAGAGACACGGTTTCGAGGTGAGGACACACCAGCAAGGTTAGATTTACTGTTCACCAAAGAACCTGATGTAATAGAATCATTGGAATATCTCTGTCCTTTGGGAAAAAGTGATCATGTGGTCATTGAGTTCCAGATGTTAATAGGAAACGTCGAGCCAAGAGACGAGCTTCATAGACAGGGAAGATACAACTTTGGCAAAGCGAATTTTACAGGATTGAGAAACTTTTTGGAAAATGCGGATTGGAGAAAATTCAGAGAAACAAGAGAGATACAGAGGAAGTGGGATATCTTTCTAGACCTCTATAATTTAGGAGTGGAAAAATTTGTACCAAGAGTAAGAGGGAAAGAAAACAGGAAAAAGGAGTGGTTTAATAGAAGGTGTATGATAGCCAAAAAAGAGAGAGATAAGGCGTGGAACAATTGGAGAAAGAGAGGTAACGACAGAACAAAGGAAGAATATAAAAGAACAAGAAACGAATACACAAGAATACGTAGGGAAGAAGAAAGGAATTTTGAAAAAGGTATAATTGACAAATGCAAGGATGAACCCAAACTGTTTTATAGATTTGTTAATGGCAAACTGAAACAAAAGGAAGGAATCACCAAGCTGAAAGTAGATGGAGAGGTCCTTAATGATGCGGCAATGCAAGCAGAAATAATGAACAAACGTTTCCAGTCAGTTTTCACTAAAGAAAAGGAGCTTGTGGAAGGGGAGGGAGTGATTAGAAATGTTCCGGTGATGAAAGATATAAAAGTGGAGGTGCAGGAAGTGTATAAATTACTGGAAACTCAAGATGTAAGGAAAGCCCCAGGACCTGATGGAATTTCTAATTGGGTACTGAAGGAATGCAGAGAACAACTGGCGGATAAAATTCACAGCTTAATTGTATGCTCACTGGAAGAGGGGAAAGTGCCAAAAGAATGGAAGAGGGCAAATGTGGTACCAATTTACAAGGGAGGAAACAGGGAAGAACCCTGAATTATAGACCAGTGTCTCTAACCAGCATGGTCGCAAAATTGTGTGAGAGAATCCTGAAAGACAGATGGATAAAATATCTGGAAGAGATGAATATTTTGGCTGAATGTCAGTTTGGATTCAGAAGTGGAAGGTCATGTGTTTCAAACTTGTTGAGCTTTTACTCAAGAGCGATTGATGTGGTACAGGAGAGAGATGGTTGGGTGGATTGTGTGTACTTAGACTTAGAGAAGGCCTTTGACAAGGTACCTCATAAGAGACTAATGTGGAAACTAGAATATATAGGAGGACCTAAAGGGGAAACTTCTGGAATGGATGAGAGACTTTTTGAGAGACAGACAAATGAGGACAGTAATAAAGGAAAAGATGTCTGGATGGAGGGAAGTAACAAGTGGAGTCCCTCAAGGCTCAGTGTTGGCGCCAGTAATGTTCCTGATTTATGTAAATGATATGGTAGATGGAGTGAACAGTTATGCGAGTCTGTTTGCTGATGATGTAAAGATCTTGAGGAAGATAGAGGTTGAGGAGGATTGTAAAATACTGCAGGAGGATTTGGATAGGTTACACAATTGGAGCCGGACGTGGGAAATGAAATTTAATGTAAAGAAATGTAAAATATTGGAAATGGGTAAAAGTACCAGGAGACCATCACTGAATTATTTTTGGGTAATGAATTAATCACAAAAAGGAGAGAAGAGAAAGATTTGGGAGTGCTGGTCCAAGATAGTTTGTCACCAGAAAAGCACATTAACAAGATAGTTGGAGAGACTTATAAGCTCTTGACTAACATAAGAGTAGCATTTCATTATATGGATGAGGAAATGATGAAAAAATTGATAGTGGCCATGATCCGCCCCAGGTTAGAATATGCAGCGGTAGTGTGGTCCCCACACAAAAAGAAAGATATAAACAAGATTGAGAGAATACAAAGAACAGCAACCAAGATGGTCCCCAGTCTGACAGACCTGTCATACAGAGAGAGGCTGGAAAAACTGGATTTGCCTTCGTTAGAGGAAAGGAGAAAGAGGGGAGACATGATTGCGGTGTTCAGGACCATGGTGGGAGTAGATAAAATTGACAAAGAAGATCTGTTTGTATGGGATAAGAGAGCAACAAGAGGACATGGAATGAAATTGAAAAAGTCAAGCTGCTTGAAGGATATCAAGAAATATAGCTTTCCTTACAGAAGTATAGATCTTATGGAATAGCCTGGACAAAGAGATCGTCAGTCTAAAAACATAAACGAGTTTAAAGTTAAATTCGACTTATTGAGAAACAGCGACGGAAACCCACGAGCATAGTACATTCCGTGTATATCACAATTAGGTATATTCTTAAATATTTGGAACGACTTAGACAAAGAGGTGGTGCATGAGAAAAACATTCATGTGTGTAAAGGTAGACTTGATAAATGTGGATATGGAGACAGGACAACACGAGCATTGCTCAATTCCTGTATACTACAAACACACACACACACACACACACACACACACACCTCTAACTATCCCTGTCTCTAACTCCTGCTATCTCCCACTCTCTCTCTTTCAGACTAATTCTTACTCACTACGTTATTATTTCATAACAGCATGTTACTTCCAGTTTAAAGTAATGGAAAAAAACATTGCTAATGTATAAATAGCCTTTAAAAGAAAGCCCCAGCTCATTTTTACTTTCGTTTTCGTACACATCTTAAATAGGTATCACTGAAAATTTAATAAATCTATATAACAGTATCAAAGGTATGCCACATTTTTTTGCCTTTTATTTACATATGTTACTTTCAGTAGGTATACTAGGTAACAGTGTAAAAGAACATTTCTTACATTATACAGTAAACAGCTTCTTCCTGTCCCTTCGGCTCTAAGTTTCATTAAAGTGACACAGACATGTATATGATGTTTTTTTTTTTTTTTTCAATATAAGTATATACTGACATTACTGGTACACAACATAACCACTCAGACTGGCTAATATTATCGAAAACAGTATATAGTGTATTGCTATATCACAGGCTTTTGTTAATCTTTTCTTCGTGTACCTTTTTCTTATCCAAAGTAGCAGGAGCGGGAGCACCATTACATTTTGTATCAAGTAGCGAAACCAGTAATGCCACTACTTTTTCGAGCTAGTAATGGGAATGGGAGCACCGCTACTTTATATTAGTAGCATTCCCAGCATTGATAAAGATGCAGCAGTGCAAGCTGAAATAACGAACAAATATTTCCAATCGGTTTTCACTAATGAAAAGGAGTTTGTGGAAGGGGAGAGAGTGATTAGAAATGTCTATCTATCTATCTATTAGAAATGTACCAGTGATAAAAGATATAAAAGTGGAGGTACAGGAAGTGTATAAATTACTGGAAACCCAAGATGTAAGGAAAGCCCCAGGACCTGATGGAATTTCTAATTGGGTACTGAAGGAATGCAGAGAACAACTGGCGGATAAAATTCACAGTTCAATTGTGTGTTCTCTGGAAGAGGGGCAAGTGCCTCAAGAATGGAAGAGGGCAAATGTGGTACCAATTTATAAGGGAGGAAACAGGGAAGAACCCCTGAATTATAGACCAATGTCTCTAACCAGCATGGTCGCAAAATTGTGTGAGAGAATCCTGAAAGCCAGATGGATAAAATATCTAGAAGAGATGAATATTTTGGCTGAATGTCAGTTTGGATTTAGAAGTGGAAGGTCACGTGTTTCCAACTTGAAGAGCTTTTATTCAAGACTGATTGACGTTGTACAGGAGAGAGACGGTTGGGTGGATTGTGTGTATTTAGACTTGGAGAAGGCCTTCGACAAGGTACCCCATAAGAGACATGTGGAAGCTAGAGCATATAGGACTGAAGGGGAAACTCCTGGAATGGATAAGAGACTTTTTGAGAGACAGACAAATGAGGACAGTAATAAAGGATAGGATGTCTGGATGGAGTTGAGTCCCTCAAGGCTCGGTGTTGGCGCCAATAATGTTCCTGATTTACGTTTATGATATGGTAGACGGGGTGAACAGTTATGTAAGTCTGTTTGCTGATGATGTAAAGATCTTGAGGAAGGTAGACGTTAAGAAGGATTGTAAAATACTGCAGGAGGATCTGGATAGGATACATGATTGGAGCCGGATGTGGGAAATGAAATTTAACGCAAAGAAATGTAAAATACTGTATCAGAAATGGGTAACAGTACCACGAGGCCATCACTGAATTATTTGATGGGTAATGAATCAATCACAAAAGCGAGAGAAGAGAAAGATTTGGGAGTGCTGGTCCAGGATAGTTTGTCACTGGAAAAACACATTAACAAGATAGTCAGAGAGACGTATAAACTCTTGACTAACATAAGAGTACCATTTCATTATATGGATGGGGAGATGATGAAAAAATTGATAGTGGCCATGATCCGCCCCAGGTTAGAATATGCGGCGGTAGTGTGGTCCCCACACAAAAAGAAAGATATAAACAAGATTGAGAGAATACAAAGAACAGCAACCAAGATGGTCCCTAGTCTGGCAGATCTGTCATACACAGAGAGGCTGGAAAAGCTGGATTTACCTTCCTTAGAGGAAAGGAGAAAGAGTGGAGACATGATTGCAGTGTTCAGGACCATGGTGGGAGTAGATAAAATTGACCGAGAAGATCTGTTTGTATGGGATAACAGAGCAACAAGAGGACATGGAATGAAATTGAAGAAGTCAAGCTGCTTGAAAGATATCAAGAAATACAGTTTTCCTTATAGAAGTATAGACCTGTGGAATAACCTGGACAAAGAGATCGTCCAGTCTAAAAACTTAAACGAGTTTAAAGCTAAATTTGATTTATTGAGTAACAGAGACATGATCCCACGGGCGTAGCTCATTTCCTGTATATCACAATTAAGTATATTAGGTAAATACATAAGTGAAGTGAGAACCTGTATTTTTTACACAAGAAAAATCATCAGAGAAATTACCAATATGCCGGGAATCGAACCCGGGATGAGTTAACCCCCTGGCACCCCGAGTGCCAGGGGGTTAACTCATCCTCTTGATGCCCACAGTGGGGGCGGAGGGACGTTGGTTACAAGATTGTGACAATGTGAGTTAACTTTTACCTGGTCGTGGTGTAGTGGTATGCTGCCTGGCTCTCACCTGAGAGTCCCGGATTCGATTCCCGGCATATTGGTAATTTCTCTGATGATTTTTCCTGTGTAAAAAATACAGGTTCTCTCTTCATTCTGACTTGCCGTAAGTGTTTGGGATAGATTAAAAGCATCTACTTGCCCGAGTGCCAGGGGGTTAACTCATCCTCTTGATGCCCACAGTGGGGGCGGAGGGACGTTGGTTACAAGATTGTGACAACGTGAGTTAACTTTTACCTGGTCGTGGTGTAGTGGTATGCTGCCTGGCTCTCACCTGAGAGTCCCGGGTTCGATTCCCGGCATATTGGTAATTTCTCTGATGAAATACATAAGTATCTGGAACGACTTAGACGAAGAGGTGGTGCAGACGAAAAACTTTCATGTGTGTAAAAGTAGACTAGATAAATGTGGATATGGAGACAGGACAACATGAGCATTGCTCAGTTCCTGTATACTACAGAAAGGTAAATACAAATAGGTAAATACACACACACACACACACACACACACACACACACACACACACACACACACACACACACACACACACACTAGTGAGACAAGCTGGGGTGGGGGAGGGTGGAGGGAAGGAGTTAGACAGCCAGGGGTGGAGGAGGGCAGGGGGCTGGAGAGGGAGACATGCCTGGCAGTGCTGAGCACAGTGGGGGATGGAGGAGGGATGGGGGGAGAAGAGAGGGGATGCAGGGAGGCCAAGGAGAGCTGTGTGTACCACCACATCCCATTCAGACACGCTCGTTTCAAACGCAGAGAGAGGTGGAGTCTTCGGACTTGCACATCGATGGCTGTTCGGATTGTGGGAATGTTCCCCCTTTTCTTTTGTTCATCCTAGCAAGTAGTCAGTTATCGATGCATTGGAAATTGGGGTATGGGTGTATGTTGGCTTAATAAAAACAAAGGTAGTCAGCAGGATTTTCTTTTCCATTGGAACCAACAAACGATCTCTTTGATTTAATGTATGAAAGGGAAAGTTGTTGCAGACACCAGACAGTAAAAGTACTGGATTCCAAGGAGACAAAATGGACAGCATTGGCTACAGAAAAAAACAAAAAGTTATGGCAAGGGAACATATTATTGAAGAATTAATAGTTAAATTAAACAGCAGCAATGAAATAATGGAGTCTTAATAACTGCAACAGTGGAAAGACTGGTAATACCCTGTTGTAGCCTAACTCTAATTTTGTGACACTTTCTGCCAAGTTCAATAAAAACTGTTTTTCTGTTATTGGACCTATTATACCTATGTGACTTTCCCTTGCTATAGTGATAATCTCACACCCTGGAGATGTTTCTTCTTTTATTGTTTTCTTTGTCTTTTTGCTGTACTCTCAAACACTTCTCTGAGAGAGAGAGAGAGAGAGAGAGAGAGAGAAAGAGTGTGTGTCCTGTTCACAGCTTCCCACACTGGCCAAGTGAGTGTTGCCACTGACACAGGTGTGAGCGTTTAATCATCACAACAAGTGCTCTTTGTCTGTTTAGTGATTAAAGCATACAAACTGTTATCCTGTTTAACAGAATAGATTAAATATATTCTCCATGTTTTTGATGAAACTGCTGAGTATTTTATTCCCACGAACACAAGAGGAAAGTATTTAGAAAGAAATATTATCAATTATCTGACGTCTGTTATGATGGCAACATCAGCGGCTAATCAGCTGCGGCAAATCAAACATACTGTACTCTATTCGTCCTATACATCTCAGGTGCACAGGTCAGACAGGATATAGTCAAGATTGTATTTCCAACAACTCCTCACCCTGGATGGGGCAAACTAACTTCTAAACTCTCCCTCTCTCACTTCTAGGTGTGAAACCCTTCCCTCCCCCTACAGAATATCTTATGAGCATATGCTTAAAATTTATGTAATGAAGCTGTTGGCATGACCCTAATGTGTGACTCTCTTTAATGAGGTGTTGGTTACACTGCTAGTTCTTTTGCATAGTTCCTTAACTCCCTCAATACAAAGACATATTTCAGATTTTACTCTTGCTATCTCCATATGATGTAATTCACCTTCAGACAGACTCTTCAAATTTGAAGGACTGGATACTGGCTTCATTAACCCCTTCAGTACAATGGGTTTGCATCCAGATGAGTCTGTAGTTGTAATAAAAACAACTACTGTACTTGGGGTAAGTCCTAAGCTGAATATCATCATCTGGAGGTACAAGAAAAAGATTACTGTAAAATGAAATGACACTGTACTGAGAGATATAGCAGACTCACAAGCTATACTTCCTACAACAACTACTGATATAAATAATCATTCATTATCCAATCCTACATTGCCCCATGAGGAGTATAAGAGCCTGGGGCTAGTTAAGTTGGTCCTCACATTTAAGATGAGAGTGACCAGCCTCACTCATCCCTGAGTGGCATTATGTGAGCAGTAAACCCCAAGCACCCTTTGGATACAAACCTTCGCTGGCTCAATCCGATTGGAGCAACGTAATTACTCACTAAACCACCAGGCGCCAATATTTGGTTATATGGTTACCACCCAGCATAGTAAATGGTTTCCTGGTGTACAGGAAACCATTTGGCTTGTCACTCAGTGTAGTCACCCACAGGCAGAAGGAAGAGGAAAGAATGAAGGAGAGAAAGACAAAAGTGGGAGTGTAAAGTCACCAGTAGGAAGAAGGATGAGGAAAAAATGAAGATAAAGACAGAAGAGGATGGAAGGAAAGAAGGATGGAGGAGAGGAAAGGGCAGACACCCAAGAGCAGCACTACATCGAGTGAGTGGATGGTGGGTGTCCCCACCTACCACACGATATAAATAATAATAATAAAAAAACATATTTCTTCACACGGAGTCTGTGAGATACCTGTACTTATCATTCTAAACTAATGAGGAATATGAATCCTCTTCTTTTGTCATTGGAGGATGTCAAGGTCAGTACTGTGCCTGAGGCATTTCAAATTCAAGAAAAGAACAAGACATATCAAGTGAAATTCAGGATTCAAGAGAATTTTCTAAATAAATTTTTAAAAATTCATTCCATAAGATATAGCACCTGAATATCTGCACTACCTTGATTATAGACATGTAAACAAACTGCCAACAGAAGAAAACATTGTTCACACACATACAGTACCAAAAAGTATAGATGGTTCACTCAGCTGACTGTCATTTTTGCCAGTCACTGCAACTGTAAAGGCTATTAGGTAATTGTATAATGGATTCACAGGAGGTACACTGAAATTTTGCTGAGACAAATCTCTCTCTTTATCACATCTTAATGGATTATGTTTAGACTATTTAATCATCATAAAAAGCCCAACATCATAATTCAGTTTAATAAAATGGGATTATGCTGTATCAGCCTTCTAAAACTGAACAGCCATTTTCTTTGGGAGAAGGTCAATCACTCAGTAATGGCTGATTTTACTCATTATATATATATGATGTTCATGTTTCTATTTAAAGGTACGAGGGCAGATACTTAAAAAAGAGGGCACCTACAGTATACATGTATCATAGAGTAAGTCTTGATAAAAAAAAAAAAAAAAAAAAAAAAAAAAAAAAAAATCAGAGGAAAGGGTGGTTCACCTGACTGTATTCAAAACAAGGAACAAATGACACTACGTTACTGAAGCAGTCATGATTCATTCAAGCTTCCACTCCCATAGCAACTGAGATGATAAACAAAGGCAACTGAGAATTCCATCATACTGGATTATACTAATAAATGCTAAACATACAAATGAAAATACCATACAGCCATATTCTGTTCTTCAGTATCAACCTGGAAAGGAAAGGATCAGAAGAATCTACTGTATATGCAAATGGCTGAAAAGTATTATATGTAAATTATGTTACCTCTCCTAATATGTTTCTGTCTATCTATCATCTGGTCCATTTTCCTCCCATCAGGAATACGAGGCCTGGAGTTAGGGTATTCAGTCCTGCCATTTAAGGCAAGGGTGACCAGTTGCTTGTCTGTGGGTGGTATTATGTGAGCAACAAACTCCAATCACCCCTTAAATGTAAACCCCTATGGTCCACAACCACATGGAGCAACAATGAGCCAACATGCACAAAATCCAAGTGCAAAAGGCTGAAAAAATGTTGAAAATTATGGAATATAAACTACCGTACCTGTGTTAAATCTGAAGGCTGTGATTGGCTGCGGGGTGGTGAGGGTCTGAGGGCATCGGGGTCAAGGTCTGGGGTGAGAGGCATAGAGGGACACTGTCTGCCCGTCACGCCCCGGCCCCCACCGCTACCCGCTACTTCCCGGAAATCAAGGCCCTGCTGTTGTGACGTCTCAGTTGACTGACCTAACAAATCCTCAACCCTGTTACAACAGAGAACACACATACAGCTGCTATGTCTGAGCTCAGTCTGAGTTCATTTAACTGAGCTAACTGATTATGAGTGGATTTTTGTCTTCAGGGTTTAACTGACGACACCAAAAAGTCTTACTTAAATATAAAATAAACATTTTGAAGGTACAGTATAATCCCAATTATACGGTTACCAGGCAACCAGAATTATCAGGAAAAATTCATGGACTGGCAAGTATATAAACAATATAGCTGCGTGCCACTTTGACTGGCCACTCCTTTACAGGTTAGTCACGCGAGACTGGGTGAAGTCCGGGGATGTGAAGTGAAGGCATTACCGGTCAAGGCTGTTTCCTGGTTAATCCCCTTTCCAGCCCTCCTCCCCCCTTTCCCTTCCTCTGGTTCAGTCACCCTACATACTTCCATAAATCACCAGTCAGCTTTCCACCATCTCGCTGTTGTGTTCTTTTGTGTTGTCATGTCATGATTAGTGATTTGTACTCCGAAACCTAAAGCAAAAACTAATCTTAACACATTGTGGTCACCTTGAAACAAAAGCTGGAAAAATGCAACAGTCTTGAAGATGGTGAACATTGTAACACACTGATAACAGAACTGAACGTACGATACTACATGATTAATGATACGAAGTCCCTGCGACCCAAGCTATTCTGTGTGTGTGTGTGTGTGTGTGTGTGTGTGTGTGTGTGTGTGTGTGTGTGTGTGTGTGTGTATATTTACCTAACCGTACTTACCTAATTGTGATATACAGGAAATGAGCTACGCTCGTGGGGTCCCGTCTCAGTTTCTCAATAAGTCAAATTTAACTTTAAACTCATTTAAGTTTTTAGACTGGACGATCTCTTTGTCCTGGCTATTCCACGGGTCTATACATCTATAAGGAAAACTATATTTCTTGATATCCTTCAAGAAGCTTGGTTTCTTCAATTTCATTCTGTGTCCTCTTGTTACTCTCTTATCCCATACAAACAGATCTTCTTTGTCAATTTTGTCTCCGTCCATCATGGTCCTGAACACAGCAATCATGTCTCCCCTCTTTCTCCTTTTCTCTAAGGAAGGCAAATCCAGCTTTTCCAGCCTCTCTCTGTATGACAGATCTGCCAGACTGGGAACCATCTTAGTTGCTGTTCTTTGTATTCTCTCAATCTTGTTTATATCTTTCTTTTTGTGTGGGGACCACACTACCGCCACATATTCTAACCTGGGGCGGATCATGGCCACTATCAATTTTTTCATCATCTCCTCATCCACTTAATGAAATGCTACTCTTATGTTAATCAAAAGTTTATACATCTCTCTAACTATCTTGTTAATGTGTTTTTCAGGTGAAAAACTATTTTGGACCAGCACTCCCAAATCTCTCTTCTCTCATTTTTGTGATTAATTCATTACCCAACAAATAATTCAGTGATGGCCTCCTGGTACTTTTACCCATTTCCAATATTTTACATTTCTTTACATTAAATTTCATTTCCCACATCCAGCTCCAATCATGTATCCTATCCACAACCTCCTGCAGCATTTTACAATCCTCCTCAACCTCTACCTTCCTCTAGATCTTAACATCATCAGCAAACAGACTTGCATAACTGTTCACTCCACCTACCATATCATTTACGTAAATCAGTAACATTACTGGCACCAACACCGAGCCTTGAGGGACTCCACTTGTTACTTCCCTCCATCCAGACATCCTATCCTTTATTACTGTCCTCATTTGTCTGTCTCTCAAAAGGTCTCTCATCCATTCCAGGAGGTTCCCCTTCAGTCCTCCTATATATTCTAGTTTCCACATTAGTCTCTTACAGATACCTTGTCGAAGGCGTTTTCCAAATCTAAATACACACAATCCACTCAACCATCTCTCTCCTGTAGCACGTCAGTTGCTCTTGAATAAAAGCTCAACAAGCTGGAAACACATGACCTTCCACTTCTGAATCCAAACTGACATTCAGCCAAAACATTCATCTCTTCTAGATATTTTATCCATCTATCTTTCAGAATTCTCTCGCACAATTTTGCAACCATGCTGGTTAGGGACACTGGTCTATAATTCAGGGGTTCTTCCCTGTTTCCTCCCTTATAAAGTGGTACCACATTTACCCTCTTCCATTCTTGAGGCACTTTCCCCTCTTCTAGAGAACACACAATTAAACCGTGAATCTTATCCGCCAGTTGTTCTCTGCATTCCTTCAGCACCCAATTAGAGATTCCATCTGGTCCTGGGGCTTTCCTCACATCTTGAGTTTCCAGTAATTTATACACTTCATGTACCTCCACTTTTATATCTTTTATCACCGGTACATTTCTAATCACTCCCTCCCCTTCCACAAACTTGTTTTCATTGGCGAAAACCGATTGGAAACTTTTGTTCATTATTTCAGCTTGCATTGCTGCATATAGACCCTCCTTTTACTTTCAGATTGGTGATTCCTTCCTTTTGTTTCAGTTTGCCATTAACAAATCTATAAAACAGTTTGGGTTCATCCTTGCATTTGTCTATTAAACCTTTTTCAAAATTCCTTTCTTCTTCTCTACATATTCTTGTGTATTCATTTCTAATTCTTTCATATTCTTCCTTTGTTCTGTTGTTACCTCTCTTTCTCCAATTGTTCCATGCCTTATCTCTCTCTTTTCTTGCTATCATACACCTTCTATAAAACCACTCCTTTTTCCTGTTTTCTTTCCCTCTTGCTCTTGGTACAAATTTTCCACTCCCAAATTATAGAGGTCTAGAAAGATATCCCACTTCCTCTGTATCTCTCTTGTTTCTCTGAATTTTCTCCAATCCGCATTTTCAGAAAAGTTTCTCAATCCTGTAGAATTTGCTTTTCCAAAATTGTATCTTCCCTGTCTATGAAGTTCGTCCCTTGGCTCGACGTTCCCTATTATCATCTGGAACTCAAGGACCACATGATCACTTTTTCCTAAAGAACAGAGATATTTCAATGACTCTATTACATCGGGTTCTTTGGTAAACAATAAATCTAACCTTGCTGGTGTGTCCTCACTTGAAACCGTCTCTTCTTTGACACATTGCGTCATCACATCATTCATTATTATATTTAATAACATAGTGCCCCATGAATCCTCGCCACCTCCCGAGTACCATTCCTCCCAGTTCACCTCTTTACAGTTAAAGTCACCCACCAAAATTATATAATTGATTTTCTCAATTATTTTTTGTAAATAGCTAGCCATATCTGACAACATCTCATGGTATTCGTCATAATTCCATGCTCTTGTCTTAGGGGGCACATATACTACTGCCATATCTCTCTTAACATTCTCTCCAGTTTCTAATTTCATATATATCACTTCAGCCCTGCCTTCTCCCATTTCCACGGTACCTACATTTATGTTGTTCTTCACCGCTATCATCACTCCTCCTCCCGTTTTTTCTTTTCCGTCTTTTCTCCACAGTTTGTATTTACCATCTCCCAAATGAACATCAATATCTTCTCTTAATTAGGTCTCTACAAAGCACATGACATCAGGTTCATGTTCCCTAAAGAAGTCATTCATTTTGAGCCTTGCCGATATTAAACAATCAACATTAGTATATATCACCTTCAAATTATTTTTGATGTTTTTTATACCCTCTTCTCTCCTACTCTCCGTCAGTACCACTTCCTCAACTTCTGATCTTTCACAGCCATTCCCCTTAGTTTCCTTCACTTCTATTTCCTTAAATACCACTTCCTTACTTTCATATCCATTACTCTCCAAAAAAAAGTATTACATTCTTCCTCTGTCCTCTTATCATTTTTTTCCTTTACTCCTTCCTTCAATGATTTTAAAACTTCTCTTTCTTCTTCATTCAAATCTTTTCTTATTATAATATTTTCCATCCCTGCCTCTTTGCTTCATTTCCAGGTCACTTTAAGTATATCATCTACTACACTTTCTGCTGACAACTTGACTCTCATTGGTCTTGTTTCCCCTTTCTTATAAGGCCCTGTTCTCCTTACTTCTTCAATTTCTTTTACCCTCTTGTCTCCTTCGGGATCAATCTTGCCTAATATTCCGTTTACCAGGTTTGTGTCTTTCTCGGGTCTCACGCATCTAACCTTCTCTTCCTCCTCCCTGTTTCCAAATATTACCACGCATCTGTTCCTTCCTACAGTTTCTCTCACTGTTTTCTCTTTTTTCTTCAGTATTTTCACTACATTTTCTTCCAATTTTATCTTGTTCATTTCACTTTCTTCCTGGATGATTTCTCTTAAGCTAACCACTTCTTTCTGTTTTTCTTCTACGTGTGCCCACTTTGCCTTATGCTCTTCCAATACACTGCTCACCTTTTCCGTTTTATTAGTACTCTCTTCTAGTTTTCTCCTAAATTCAATATTTTCACGCTTCAGATTTCTGATTTCTTCATTCGCCGTCTCATTAGACTGGATCAGACTCTGTATAGTAATTTCCGTATTCTTAGACACATCTTTTAACACTTGATTCTCCACTTTCTTTTCAAGTTCACTAATCCTCATAATCAATGTTTTAACCAGATCCATGACATTAGTATTTCTATGAAATCCTGGAAATTCGAGTCCCTCAGTGTTTACATTTTCGGCCATGATTGAGGTTGGTTACAAATTCAGTACCAAAACAGCTGTTACCGAAAATACTACAAACATTCATGTATACTCTTGTCAATTAAATCTTTACATTTTTGGTAGTCTATATTAACTTACAATATTTTAAACTGAACACAAGACCATAGGAGACAGGACAAACATAATTCCTGAAAACTACTTAAGGTTTGCAACGGTGGCTGAGCCTTGGCCTGCGAGCAGTCAAGACATGTCCGTTTGCTGTGGCTGTTCGCTCGTGTGTGTTTGTGTGTGTGTGTGTGTGTGTATTTACCTATTTGTATTTACTATCTATCTATTGCCAGACGCCTCAATCCCGTTTGGGGTGGCCACAAACAAATCACCTCCAAGTCGTCCTGTCCCCCGCCATTTCACTGCCCTGCTCCCAACTCACACCCCCCTCTCTCATATACCTCTCCACCCCATCCCTCCATCTCATCCTCGGCCTCCCCCTCCCTCTTCCCCCCTCCACCTCACTCACATACACTCTCTTCGTCAGTCTTTCACCCTCCATCCTCTCCACATGGCCAAACCACCTCAGTGTATTCTTCATAACGCTTCCTATCACATCCACATCCACACCACAATGCTCCTTTATATCCCCATTCGTCAGCCTGTCTCTCCATGTGACTCCAGAGGCTCCTCTTAAATAACTCATTTCCACTGCTCTCACTCTTGACTTGTGTCCTTCCAACAACGTCCAAGCTTCACTTCCATACGTCAGAGTTGGTATCACAATACTGTCATGTAGTAACTTTTTCACTTCCATGCTCACATCCCTGTTTCTTATCACTGCTTTCAAAGAACCAGCAACCTTTCTTCCCTGCTGTACCCTTTCAAGCACTTCACCCTCCAAATCTCCATCCTTACTCATCACACTACCCACGTACTTAAACGAACTCACATTTTCCAATTCCTCACCATCCAACCTCGCTGTACATTCACTGACTTCACCTCTCTCAAAGACCATCACTTTACTCTTCCCTACATTCACCTTTAGATTCCGTTTCTTACACACACTCCCAAACTCATCTACCAAGCCTTGCAGCTCCCCTTCGTCTTCACTCAACAACACAGTATCATCTGCAAACAACAGTACAGGGAGTTTCCAAACACTATCCTCTCTCACCAGGGCCACTCCAACATCCACTACCCTACCATGTACCTCTTTTATTACCCCATCCATGTATAGCTTGAACAACCATGGAGACATGACACATCCCTGTTTCAACCCAACTTTCAAAGAGAAAAATTCACTTAGTTCACCATCCACACGCACTGCAGCCTTCGCACCATCGTACATACTCTTCACAGCATTCAACAACTTCCCATCTACTCCATATATTCTTAACACTTTCCACAATCCTTGTCTATCCACCATGTCATATGCTTTCTCCAAATCCATGAAAGCTACATACAACTTCTTTCCCTTCTCTAGAAACTTTTCCACTAAAGATCTAAGAATGAATATCTGATCTACACAACCTCTTCCCTTCCTAAAGCCTCCCTGTTCTTCTCCAACTAAGTTCTCTGTTCTTTCTCTAACTCTGTCAATAAGTATCCTACCATACACTTTTCCTATTATACTAAGAAGACAAATGCCCCTATGATTACCACACACTTCTTTTTCCCCTTTTCCTTTGTACAAGGGAATAATTATACCTGACTTCCAATCCTCCGGGACTCTACCTTCCTCCCAGGCCAATCTGCACATCTTCCACATCCATTCTACTACTATCTCTCCTCCATGCTTCAGCATTTCACCACACACTCCATCAATTCCTGGGGCTTTCCCCGATTTAACTTTCTTCACTGCTTCCACAACTTCTATCCTACTGATTTCGTCCTGTCTTCTCACCTCCCTCCTTTTTTATTACTTTAGTTTATTTTTTGTTTGATGTACAAAATACTGTGTAATGAATAATATTTAACAACAAAGACTTACTGTGTGCATTTTGAACTACCACAAGACACTTCAACCAAGTGTGTTATGTCAATGGGGATGTGTTTTAGGTTATTTAAATGGAAAAATGTTGGTGAGGCCCTGGATATAAATGGTATTGTATATACTGCAATGATATAGCCTATGTATGAGTAAATAATATCAGATACCTGGGAAGAATCGGTAACCAGGCAGATAAATTCCTGAGGCTTCTCCGTTAACTGGGATTGTACCGTACTTTTTTTTTTTTTTTTTTTTTTAACATCTATCTATCTATCTATTGCCAGACGCCTCAATCCCGTTTGGGGTGGCCACAAACAGATGAGGAAGGAAAAACAAATGAATAAAAAAAAACTTCCAACACACGAGCCAGACAATGGGGTTGCCACAACCCTGAACCAATAAAAAGTGGTAAGTTTCATTCCCCATAATATTATCCTTACCCAGAAAGCCATGTTGATCTAAGTCTGAGATTGAAGCTGTGTGATAAGACTATAGGTGAACTAAGTGCACCCACAGAAAGAGTAGCCTGGGTAAATGACTCTCCAAAGACACTGTAGGGAACAAATTAATAGTTTTGAGTAAATTCTCTTCTACATGACAGATACTCTTATTCTGGAAGCCTGCACTCAACTCCCTCATAAGTGACCAAGGACATTCTCTGTCACAGGATTCTCATTAGGTTGTAAAGCACTAAAGATAATTACAGTAATGATGATGATGATGATGATGATGATGATGACTAAGACAATAGGAAAAACAATGATAAGAAGGCCACTGATGACATGATGACAATGATGTTAATGCAGGATGATAACAAAATAACTCCCAAGCATTTAATACTCACTGTGGTCTGGTAATTTCGAGGGAGCGGTAGTGATGCCTGGAGTGTCGTGGTGTGTCGTCATGTAAGGAGGCTGTGCGTCGGAAGGTCTTGCCATCCTTGCCACCCACCCCACTGCTACCCCCTCCACTCCCTCCCCTAGACCCATTCCCTCCCCCTCGACGGCTTTCTGGACTCTGCATGGGGAAGAGATAGAATGACATCTAAGTATTTCTGTAACTCAAGAAATTTTTAAAAATGTATTGAGTAGATAAAGCTTAACTGTGTCCCTAGTGGATGTGCTCTAACCTGACAAGTGTCCCTATCTCCTTTCAGCTCAACTGATGGTTACACATAGTCTGACTACAAGGCTGATTTAACAAGTAATCAGACTCATTTCTATCTCATAATTAAAGCTCAACAGTGTTCATGTAACCATGACTTAGTATTTAAGTTGTGAGTGGCCCAGTTCTGTCAGGTGAAAAAAATTACTGTGCTACAGCTGGTCATACATTTGGAGCTCTGCAAATTCATCCAATAACTATACACAGAGTGGTTATGGTACTAACTTTACCTCAAGGCAAATTCATGATTTAATGGATTAACTTAACTGCTACGTTCCTTCTGAATGCATCTATCGACTGACTACGGCGTTCCTTTAAAATTCACAGTTCTATTTCAAAGTTGTGCCCTGTATTCATCCACTTTGTGTATTCATCCACTCATGCTTGGGGTTACCAGTTCATCATTTTTGCATCCGCTATGTCTGCATGAACACAAGCAGGCATGAACGAGTACGAAGAAAAGTGAAAACATGGTGTCCAGAGTGTCAGGTTGGCTTGTCTGGGAAACTGCTGCTGTGACTTTCACACAATCGTCAACTTATAGGAAAGTGACTCATAAAATGTAAATAAGTGAAAGAAACTAATTGTACGTGAACAAAATATTTGGAAAATGAAAGTGTCTGGTGTAGCTATATAAATATATTTTGTTGAGTTCAGCATTATTTACTATTACTGACAAGTCTTTTACTGTTCAATATAACACTATTATATTTTATAATGTCTGTGAACTAATGATACTGTAGTGCTAAGTGTACATAGTGTAAACCTAAGAGATGTGTCTTGTGGGGCATGGTGGTCAAGGATGGTGGGCGATGGTGGGGGTCATTGAGAACGATGAACAGTTACAGCGACAGACAAAAACACCAAAAACAAGAAGCAGTGCCAAGGCACAGCAAACCCGTTCCTGGCAGTCATTTTAGTGATGATGTATAAACACAACAGGATATCTAGTCAAAGATGTGACATATCAAATTTGGAGTAAATAAGATGAAAACTGATGATTTTATGCCCATTTGAAATTTTAGGCCTGACCCACCTGACACTGATGCCCTTACCAATAACTGGGGTGTGACCCCCCTGATGTAATATGGCAAATTATATGATGCAGAATTAAAAGATGCACCTTTAGGTTTGAGTTTCATGTCGATATGACGAATTTGAATGGAGTTAAGGCAAAAATATACAGTAATCCCTGTACTATTCAGACGCACACTTTCCGGACATCCCCACTTACCGGACATTATCGTCCCGGGATCCAATATTCCCAAAATGGTCCGGAAACTGCAAAAATTTTTAAAAAAATCAAACTTTTTCCCGCCCGTAATTTGAACTTGGCGCGCGCGGCGTGGGACAGCTTTGTTTTGGTGCGTATTTCCTCCGACATCTGCTAGAGTGCCGCTGCATATTCCCCATTTATCGCCTGTCTCTTGTCACGAGTGCACGATCATCGTCGTGGCTGCCCACATGCTTGGTTTTGTGGTGGTGCCTTACCTGCTGCAGGCTCTCCTTCTGCTCTCATGCCTCTCCTTCGTGTGTGTGATGATGGCCCCGCCGTCTAAGAAGAGGAAGAGAGTGCTTTTGACTCTGGAGAAGAAGAGGGAGATAGTGGAGAAAGTGGATGCGGGATGGTCTTCGTCATCCTTCATGAGTTCAACCTGGCCCGATCTATTTTGTTTGATATTGACCCTCTCAGTGTCAGTCACGCGATTTGCGTGTCATGTGGATTTTCTAAATTTGTTCAGTCACGCGAATTGTGTTTATAAGCACCAAAAAATTTGCCCAAAATTAAGTTTTTTGCGGATTTGCGTCAAATTTTGGCGTGTCGTAGCGATTGTAGCGTTTTCCAATGGTAAGGCATTGGCAACACTGAGCTGCCTAGTGGGGCCCAGCACGTACCGAGAAACCTCAGTCTCTTCCAAGCACCCAGGCGGTGAGGTTGCGTCGCGTGTACTGTCCCTTTAAACGCCTACTAATTCTCTTCCTCCTGCCCAAGCCGAAGCCCCAATGGACTCAGTGTGATAATGCAATATTTGTGAGCATTTTTGTATGTGATATTGTCGACAGAACATAGATATATGTCACGAAAAGGAATTGTGTCCGTTATCAAGTGTTAGGCTTACTGCCGATGTGCGTGTTCACTGTGGCGGGGTTTCGCCTCTCGCCCTCCTCAAGGCCCTATGGTGTGAATACAAATACGTATATAATGAAGCCAATGCCTAAACTGTTTTTTGTGTCAAAGATATTGTGGCTGGCTTGGTGAAATTATGGAACCATAGTGTGGAATGGGGCAGCCATCACGTACAGTTTTTATAGTCGGGAAGGAAGAATTAGAGGTGTTTAGGGATGGAATTATTGTGATTCTGATAGTGAAAATGCGTACGGAATTGTGTGAAATATATGTCAAACATGCTGCGGGTGTTCGTGAAGGAGTATGGTGTGTGCCAATAGAACAGAGTCGCAGCAAGTGTTCAAAGAGAAATATTTAATGCATCGACTGACTTAGCTAAAACAAAGCATGTCAGAGACAAGAAATATGCCACAGCCACATATACATACATATGTCATGCAGTGAATGTTCATGGAGAAATCTATTTTGTGCATCGCATGTGTTTTAGGCAAATGTATCGCAAGGAGAGAAGAAAATACGCCACAGCCACAGACACACACACACACATGCACACACACTCACCCACACCCACACCCACCCACACACTCACACGGTCACCCACTACATAACTCCTCATCTTCAAGCTACTGCCACCATCTCAACACCTCTGGAGGAAGTGAGTTATCCGTATTTTGTTTATCTGTATATTGATCTATTTCTATAGTTCAATATTTTCTACACAAATAAGTAATGTTTTTTACATACAGTACACACATATGAGATGGAAGAAAGTTCAGCTTCACTATCAGAACCTAGCAAAAAGACTAGTGGTCATGTTGAGTTTCTGACAGCACTATCAAAAACCTTATGACATTTTACATGTATACTTTGAGTAAAAAAAGAAAATAATAAAACATAACGAGCGATAATATGTAGCTGTGGGTGAGGCAGAGAAAGAATGATTTTTATCTCGCGTGCGGGTGAGGAAAAATATTCTATTTTTGTCGTCCAATTACTCCAAAACTATTGGACGCATCGATTTCCCGTAAGAACCATGATAAAGAGCAGTAAATTCTACGTATGTTCATTTGCAGAATATAAGCCTCTGGGAGCTTTTTCTGTTGGAAAAGTTGGGGGAACAGACTGTTTCGGTAAAGTAGAAAACGCTCGGAGGAGTAATCTCACTTTGTCGGCCAATTGCTCGAAAACTATTGGACGTATCGATTTCCTATAAGAACCATGATAAACAGCAGTAAATTCTACGTATGTACAAGACATAACAATGTAATATCTATGATAAGAATTCGTTGTTACGTACGCGGGAATATTTCATATGATGTGCGCACATCACGAAAGTGACGTACGGACGTGAGTTCCCAGTCGTTTTTGGCGATTTACTCGAAAACTATGAGGCGTATTGAAACCAAGAGGTGCTCATTAGAAAGCTGGTGAAATTCTGCATAATATTATGCAATAAAATCATAACATGTGTGAGAAAATTTCGGTTTTAGAGCTCCTTGATTTTTTTCAAAAATGGCTTTCAGTTTTTAGCTATTTTCTCGAAAACTACAAATCATATCAACATCGGATTTGTCTCTTTAGAAAGCTGATGAAATTCTCTATCAAAACTTCTAATAACATTTTCCTATATGATGGAAAACATTCGAATGGTGATGTTGGGAATTGAACATGACGTAGCGAAAGGTTTATTCACGGCTGCCTAATGTTGTTTTATTCGAGTTTTCCTTTTTTTTGGTGGTGCTTATCAGCTAGAACAAACATCGGCGAATAAGATGATATAGGTTTCAATGCAGTATACTGATGTTTGGGTGGCGAAAATAAGGAGAGAATACGTGTTATTTGCCTCGTGCGGGCAGCCGGGCCGGGCGGCTTCATAAAAAAAATCGTGAGCTGGAAAACTTACAGAAACTTTCCGTGCGCAAGAGGGTTAAGAGATCCCAAGACAAACTCATGCAGTACACGGCTGACTTCTCGTCGAAAAGCAAACGCAACATGGAGAGGAAGATGATGTTTACTCCCAAGTATGCTGAAGTCGACCGCTCAACGTTGATTTGGTATCGACAGCAACATGCTGCTGGTGTGATGGTGCGTGGGACGGAGCTGAAGGCTGCTGCTGAGAAGTTCGCGACGCCCTAGACTTCAAGGCATCCGAGGGTTGGCTCTTCGCGTTCAAGTTACGACATGGTCTTACCAACTGTAAGTCTCATGGCGAAGCTTTGGACACTAACGAGGACAGAGTAGAGGAGTTTCGGCACAAGGTGAAGGGCTTGATCGACAGGGAAGGCCTCACTCTCAGTCAAGTCTACAACGCTGACGAAACTGGTTTATTCTATCGCTCTTTGCCTACGAACACTCTAGCCGAGGAGACGGAGAAGCGTGTACCTGGCCGCAAGCTCTCGAAGCAAAGGATATCTGCTTTGTGTTGTCCTAATGCTAACGGCATGCACCGGCTTAAGCCTGTTATTGTTGGCCGTGCAAAGCAGCCTCGGTGCCTTCATGGAATGATGGATGTCCTTCCTGTCGTTTGGTACCATTCCTTGAAGGCATGGTTCACAGGCCACATCTTCAAAGACTGGTTCCACCGCCATTTCGTCAAGGTCATACATTACCAGACGGAGAAACTAGGAATCCCACGCGACCAGGTAAAGGCCTTCCCTCTCCTCGACAATGCACCTGCCCACCTGCGCAACAAGGACTTGGTGGCTGAGAATGGCTGCATTAGGTGCATGTTTCTGCCACCTAATACTACTGTTCTCGTCCAACCAATGGACCAAGGAGTAATCGTGGCAACGAAGTGGCTATACTGACGGAAGTTCCTGGACGAGGTGATGGTTGTTCTCGAGGACAAGGACGAGCGCAGGGAGGGACAGGACACGCGAGGCCAGCGGACTTTGGAAAACCTTCCAAAGACTCTAGAAAATGGTTGGTCTCATCTGCTTCTCGGAACGGATGAGGAGCATGATTTCCTAAGTTTCAACGTGGATAACTTCCATGCACGTCTACATGCGCATGGGGACGATGTGGACAAAGTGCGTGAGTGGTTGGATGATGACGAGGGCGATCCTGGGTATCAGACCCTGTCTGATATCAAGATCGCATCTTCAGTTGCAGGTGTCAGTACCCAGCTTGAAGATGCCGACGAGGACGGCGACAATGATGCGGACTCCTCTCAGCATGACACTACTCCAGCCATCCCCAAGCTAAGCGCACTCCGGGAACACCTAGAGTTCATTCTGGACTACCTGGAACACCCAGACTGCAACAGGGAGATGGAGCCCTTGGGACTTGTGGAGGAAGTGCGTGCTTTCAGGTAGCGCATCATTAATCGTCAGAATTGTCGTTCCTTACATCAATCAACGATTGACAGCTTTTTCAGACCCGTGCCCCCTGCTGTGCCCATCCCTGGCTCCACTCCGTTGCCTCCCCAGAACAGGCCCTCATGCTCCAAGCATGAACGAACAGCCGAAGAGAGCAGACGTCCCAGCCATTGCTGCTAACCTTAGGTAGTTTCAGGAATTTTGTCTGTCCTGTCTCCTAAGGTCTTGTTTTAAATTTAAAATAATGAAAGTTAATAAACTACCAAAAATGTAAAGATTTATTGCCTAGAGTATACACGAATGTTTGTAGTTTTTTTCGGTAACAGCTGTTTTGGTACTTAACCAACATCAAACATGGCCGAAAATGTAAACAATGAGTGACTTGAATTTCAAGGATTTGATACAAACACCAATGTCATGGACCTGGTTAAAACATTAAGTATGAGGATTAGTGAACTTGAAAAGAAAGTAGAGAATCTAGTGATAAAGGATGTGTCTGAAAATACGGATACTACCATACAGAGCCTGATCCAATCCAATTAAACAGCGAATGAAGAGATTAGAAATTTGAAGCGGGAAAATGTTGAATTGAGGAGGAAACTAGAAGAGAGTACTAATAAAACGGAGAAGGTGAGTAATGTATTAGAAGAGCATAAGGCAAAGTGGGCACACGTAGAAGAACAGAAAGAAGTGGTCAGCTTAAGAGAGATCATCCAGGAAGAAAGGGAAATGAACAAGAAAAAAATGGAAGAAAATGTAGTGAAAATACTGAAGAAAGAGAAAATAGTGAGAGCAACTGTAGAAAGGAACAGATGTGTGGTAATATTTGGAAACAGGGAAGAGGAAGAAAAGGTTAGGTTCGTAAGACTTGAGAGAGAAACGAACCTGGTGAGAGGAATATTAGGGAAGATTGACCACGAAGGAGACAAGTGGGTAAAAGAAATTGAGGAAGTAAGGAGGATAGGGCCTTATAAGAAAGGGGAAACAAGACCAATGAGAGTCAAGTTTACATCAGAAAGTGTAATAAATGAGATACTTAAAGTGACCTGGAAATTAAGCAAAGAGGCGGGGATGGAAAATATTATAATAAGAAAAGATCTGAATGAAGAAGAGAAGTTTAAAAATCATTAAAGGAAGAAGTAAAGGGAAAAAATGATAAGAGAACAGAGGAAGAATGTAATACTTTTTGTTGAAAGTATTGGATATGAAAGTAAGGAAGTGGCATTTAAGGAAATAGAAGTGAAGGAAACTAAGGGGGATGGCTGTGAAAGATCAGAAGTTGAGGAAGTGGTACGGATAGAGAGTAGGAGAGAAGAGGGTATTAAAAACGTCAAAAATAATTTGAAGGTGATATACTGTATACTAATGTTGATGGTTTCATATCGACAAGGATCGAAATTAACGATTTCTTGAGAGAACATGAACCTGATGTCATGTGCTTTGTAGAGACCAAATGAAGAGAAGATATTGATGTTCATTTGGGAGATGGTAAATACAAACTGTGGAGAAAAGACAGAAAAGAAAAAAAGGGAGGAGGAGTGATGATAGCAGTGAAGAACAACATAAATGTAGATACTGTGGAAATGGGAGAAGGCAGGGCTGAAGTGATATATATGAAATTAGAAACTGGAGAGAATATTAAGAGAGATATGGCGGTAGTGTATATTCCCCCAAAGACGAGAGCAGGGAAGGATGATGAATACCATGAGATGTTGTCAGATATGGCTAGCTATTTGCAAAAAATAATTGAGAAAAGCAATAATATAATTTTAGCGGGTGACTTTAACTGTAAAGAGGTGAACTGGGAGGAAAGGTACTCGGGAGGTGGCGAGGATTCATGGGGCACTATGTTATTAAATATAATAATGAATAATGTGATGACGCAATGGGTCAAAGAAGAGACACGGTTTCGAGGTAAGGACACACCAGCAAGGTTAGATTTACTGTTCACCAAAGAATCCGATGTAATAGAATCACTGAAATATCTCTGTCCTTTAGGAAAAAGTGATCATGTGGTCACTGAGTTCCAGATGTTCATAGGGAACGTCGAGCCAAGAGATGAGCTTCATAGACAGGGAAGATACAACTTTGGGAAAGCAAATTTTACAGGATTGAAAAACTTTTCTGAAAATGCAGATTGGAGAAAATTCAGAGAAACAAGAGAGATACAGAGGAAGTGGGATATCTTTCTAGACCTCTATAATTTGGGAGTGGAAAAATTTGTACCAAGAGTAAGAGGGAAAGAAAACAGGAAAAAGGAGTGGTTTAATAGAAGGTGTATGATAGCAAAAAAAGAGAGAGATAAGGTGTGGAACAATTGGAGAAAGAGGTAACAACAGAACAAAGGAAGAATATAAAAGAACAAGAAATGAATACACAAGAATACGTAGAGAAGAAGAAAGGAATTTTGAAAAAGGTTTAATAGACAAATGCAAGGATGAACCCACACTGTTTTATAGATTTGTTAATGGCAAACTGAAACAAAGGGAAGGAATCACCAAACTGAAAGTAGAAGGAGAGGTCTTTAAGGATGCGGCAATGCAAGCAGAAATAATGAACAAACATTTCCAGTCAGTTTTCACTAAAGAAAAGGAGCTTGTGGAAGGGGAGGGAGTGATTAGAAATGTTCCGGTGATGAAAGATATAAAAGTGGAGGTACAGGAAACTCAAGATGTAAGGAAAGCCCCAGGACCTGATGGAATTTCTAATTGGGTACTGAAGGAATGCAGAGAACAACTGGCGGATAAAATTCACAGTTTAATTGTATGCTCACTGGAAGAGGGGAAAGTGACACAAGAATGGAAGAGGGCAAATGTGGTACCAATTTACAAGGGAGGAAACAGGGAAGAACCCCTGAATTATAGACCAGTGTCTCTAACCAGCATGGTCGCAAAATTGTGTGAGAGAATCCTGAAAGACAGCTGGATAAAATATCTGGAAGAGATGAATATTTTGGCTGAATGTCAGTTTGGATTCAGAAGTGGAAGGTCATGTGTTTCTAACTTGTTGAGCTTTTACTCAAGAGCGATTGATGTGGTACAGGAGAGAGATGGTTGGGTAGACTGTGTGTACTTAGACTTAGAGAAGGCCTTTGACAAGGTACCTCATATGAGACTAATATGGAAACTAGAATATATAGGAGGACTGAAGGGGAAACTTCTGGAATGGATGAGAGACTTTTTGAGAGACAGACAAATGAGGACAGTAATAAAGGATAGGATGTCTGGATGAACGGAAGTAACAAGTGGAGTCCCTCAAGGCTCGGTGTTGGCGCCAGTAATGTTCCTGATTTACGTAAATGATATGGTAGATGGAGTGAACAGTTATGCAAGTCTGTTTGCTGATGATGTAAAGATCTTGAGGAAGGTAGAGGTTGAGGAGTATTGTAAAATACTGCAGGAGGATTTGGATAGGATACACAATTAGAGCTGGACGTGGGAAATGAAATTTAATGTAAAGAAATGTAAAATATTGGAAACGGGTAAAAGTACCAGAAGGCCATCACTGAATTATTTGTTGGGTAATGAATTAATCACAAAAATGAGAGAAGAGAAAGATTTGGGAGGGCTGGTCCAAGATAGTTTGTCACCAGAAAAGCACATTAACAAGATAGTTGGAGAGACTTATAAACTCTTGACAAACATAAGAGTAGCATTTCATTATATGGATGAGGAGATGATGAAAAAATTGATAGTGGCCATGATCCGCCCCAGGTTAGAATATGCAGCGGTAGTGTGGTCCCCACACAAAAAGAAAGATATAAACAAGATTGAGAGAATACAAAGAACAGCAACCAAGATGGTCCCCAGTCTGACAGACCTGTCATACAGAGAGAGGCTGGAAAAACTGGATTTGCCCTCCTTAGAGGAAAGGAGAAAGAGGGGAGACATGATTTCAGTGTTCAGGACCATTGTGGGAGTAAATAAAACTGACAAAGAAGATCTGTTTGTATGGGATAAGAGAGCAACAAGAGGACACGGAATGAAATTGAAAAAGTTAAGCTGCTTGAAGGATATCAAGAAATATAGCTTTCTTTACAGAAGTATAAACTTATGGAATAGCCTGGACAAAGAGATCATCCAGTCTAAAAACTTAAATAAGTTTAAAGCTAAATTTGACTTACTGAGAAACAGCGACGGAAACCCACGAGCATACATTCCGTGTATATCACAATTAGGTATATTAGGTAAATACTTAAATATTTGGAACGACTTAGACAAAGAGGTGGTGCATGAGAAAAACATTCATTTGTGTAAAGGTAGACTTGATAAATGTGGATATGGAGACAGGACAACACAAGCATTGCTCAATTCCTGTATACTACAAATAGGTAAATACAAATAGGTAAATACTGTACAGCCCAGGACATCAGCCACAGTGGAGTCACCGCTCAACGTGAGTTTGCGCCTATCTTCAGAATCGTCTACAGTGGGTACGCCATCACTACGACCCAGCGACGCACCCCTAGGTCACCTGCATGTGCTACTCTCAGACTCTGACAGTGATTAGACGCCAAGTGGTCTCCAATAGACCACACGGGAATTTACAGTGTTGTGCAGTGAAAAAAACGGTGCATAGTGTTCAGGAATTTGAGTTCTGAATGAAAAGACAAAAATTTAATGGACTGTAAATTTAACGTAAATAAACTTGAGTGTGTTTTGTTTAGAAAATGGTTTCAAGAGTGGAAAGACTTAAAGTGCAGAGTGCAACACTTATTTCAGGCCAGAATTAGGATGCAAGTAAGATGGAGGAATAGAAGAAGGGAAAGACGAGAGGAAGGAGTAGTTGTAAGGAGTGGAAAGGTTACAAGAGGATGAGAAAAAGGCAGAGTATAAGAGAGAAGTGGAGGAACGATTGGGCAAATATGAATTGGAGCAGATGGGAGACGTGGAAGGTGTGTGTAAGATATTTACAGAAGAAATATGTGCAGCAAGTGATGTGGTGTGTGGAAGGAAGAGAAGACGGAGGGGGGTGCAAGGAACAGCGTGGTGGACTGAAGAGGTGAAACAGGCTGTGGCACAAAAGAAGAAAGCATACAATGAATGGATGAGAAATAGGGGCGTGGAAGAAGTTGAGAGGCGGAAGAGAGAGTTATATGTGGAAAGGAAGAGAGAGGTGAAAAGATTAGTAAGAGAGAGTAAGAAGAGAGTGGATGAGGAATTTGGAAGGAATTTGAGTGTAAAGTGGAGGGACTGTAAGAAAATGTTCTGGAGAGAAGTGAAAAGAGTAAGACAGGGTGGAAGTGAAGTTAGAAGTGTAGTGAAAGATAAACATGGTAGATTACTAGTGGAGAAGGGAGAAAAAGTGAGCAGATGGAGAGAACACTTTAAGGAATTGTTGAACGTAGAGGATGGAAGTAATGCGAGTATAAGTGGCTGGGGAATGGCTGGGAGAAGGAGGGAGGTGAGAAGACAGGAAGAAATCAGTAGGATAGAGGTTGTGGAAGCAATGAAGAAAGTTAAATCGGGGAAAGCCCCAGGAATTGATGGAGTGTGTGGTGAGATGCTGAAGCATGGGGGAGAGATAGTAGTAGAATGGATGTGGAAGATGTGCAGATTGGCCTGGGAGGAAGGCAGAGTCCCGGAGGATTGGAAGTCAGGTATAATTATTCCCTTGTACAAAGGAAAAGGGGAAAAAGAAGTGTGTGGTAATCATAGGGGAATTTGTCTTCTTAGTATAATAGGAAAAGTGTATGGTAGGATACTTATAGACAGAGTTAGAGAAAGAACAGAGAAATTAGTTGGAGAAGAACAGGTTGTGTAGATCAGATATTCATTCTTAGATCTTTAGTGGAAAAGTTTCTAGAGAAGGGAAAGAAGTTGTATGCGGCTTTCATGGATTTGGAGAAAGCATATGATAGGGTGGATAGACAAGGATTGTGGAAAGTGTTAAGAATATATGGAGTAGATGGGAAGTTGTTGAATGCTGTGAAGAGTATGTACGATGGTGCGAGAAAGCTGCAGTGCGTGTGGATGGTGAACTAAGTGAATTTTTCTCTTTGAAAGTTGGTTTGAAACAGGGATGTGTCATGTCTCCATGGTTGTTCAATCTGTACATGGATGGGGTAATAAAAGAGGTACAAGGTAGGATAGTGGATGCTGGAGTGGCCCTGGTGAGAGAGGATAGTGTTTGGAAACTCCCTGTACTGTTGTTTGCAGATGATACTGTGTTGTTGAGTGAAGATGAAGGGGAGCTGCAAGGCTTGGTGGATGAGTTTGAGAGAGTGTGTAAGAAACGGAACCTAAAGGTGAATGTAGGGAAGAGTAAAGTGATGGTCTTTGAGAGAGGTGAAGTCAGTGAATGTATAGCGAGGTTGGATGGTGAGGAATTGGAAAATGTGAGTACGTTTAAGTATTTGGGTAGTGTGATGAGTAAGGATGGAGGTTTGGAGGGTGAAGTGCTTGAAAGGGTACAGCAGGGAAGAAAGGTTGCAGGTTCCTTGAAAGCAGTGGAAACAGGGAAGTGAGCATGGAAGTAAAAAAGTTACTACATGACAGTATTGTGATACCAACTCTAACGTACGGAAGTGAAGCTTGGACATTGTTGGAAGGACACAAGTCAGAGTGAGAGCAGTGGAAATGAGTTATTTAAGAGGAGCCTGTGGAGTCACGTGGAGAGACAGGCTGACGAATGAGGATATAAAGGAGCGTTGTGGTGTTGATGTGGATGTGATAGGAAGCGTTGTGAGGAACACACTGAGGTGGTTTGGCCATGTGGAGAGGATGGAGGGTGAAAGACTGACGAAGAGAGTGTATGTGAGTGAGGTGGAGGGTGGAAGAGGGAGGGGGAGACCGAGGATGAGATGGAGGGATGGGGTGGAGAGGTATATGAGAGAGGGGGGTTTGAGTTGGGAGCAGGGCAGTGAAATGGCGGGGGACAGGGCGACTTGGAGGCGATTTGTTTGTGGCCACCCCAAACGGGATTGAGGCGTCTGGCAGTAGTAGTAGTACAATTGAGTGTAAGTCAGACAAGAGTGCACAGTGTTAAGAGAATGGAATTCTGAGAGCAAATGACTAAGTTCTGTGCAAGACTTCATGAACAGTGTACTGCAAGTGCTTCAGGAAATCCTTCTTACTGTCAGAGTCTGAGAGGAGGTGGTTATTCATCGAGATGGCCAGGGACTTGCTGTAAGTACCCAGAATGTTTCATATTGTATTGTACTGTATTTTCCATACTGTACTTACCTCTAACACCTCATTTCACTCTTTTATGTCCCTTATTGGTGTAAATAGGTATTAGATGCTATGCATGTGCAGTAGGGAGGTATTTCTCTGAGTTAGGGTCCATAAATACCAGTCAAGGAGCCAAGGACTTGTTCTAAGTACCCAGAATGTTTAATATTGTATAAACTCGCCCCTAAACCCTAATTTTATGGTTCTTTTGCATTTATTTCAGTCTTTTATATCCCTTATTGGTGCGATTTGGGTCTTAAATAGGTGCTATGCATGTCCAGAGGGGGTTGTATAGGTGTTTTTCTGAGTTAGGGTCCATAAGTACAAGTCCAGGAGGCTGGTGCCCACTATCCGGACAGGACCACTTTCCGGACATGCCTTTGGCTCTATTACATCGGATAGTGGAGGGATTACTGAATATATTTTTTATTTTCTTTTTTTTACATTTTTTTGGGCTACAGCCTAGGCCTTGGCCCAATTTGGCCCAAAATTTAACCAGGAGATCAGAAGCTCATAGACCATCATCCCTGTAATTCTAATAAAAATTGCACCAGTCATATTCACGCAAAGTTGTTAAGAGACAGACAAACAAGCAAACAAACTGAGTGAAAACAACACCTCTCTGGGGTGAGGAAGGGTAATGACGTTGCTTCCACTCATCTCTACGACAACATAGGAGCATCTAGACATTCACTGAGGTGCTCACAGATAAACAGAAGAGTTTGGCTTTCTTAAGCATACCTTTTTTTTTTTTTTTTTTTTTTTTTGTATTAATATGAAAATTATTGAATTGAAAACTGTTGGACTGCTGCACCAGGGGCATCGCTTTTGCCACCTTCACTGCAGTCAAGAGGTTAATACTGTAGAAGACCTATATCCATCCACCCATCATCCAATCCTATGTTGCCCCATGAGGAGTGTAGGAACCTGGGGCTAGGCAAGTTGGTCCTGACATTTAAGATGAGTGTGACCAGCTTACATTACGCAGGCAATAAACCCCAATCACCCCTTGGATCTAAACCTACACAGGCCCAATCTGATTGGAGCACCTTAATTACCCACTAATCCACCAGGGCCTATACCTATAGAAAATGGCAGCTGTTTATAGAATGGAACTATTACTGATGATATATCACATATCTTGGAAAAATAGTCTGCATGGCATAGGGGGTTTAGGAGTACCTTGTCCTTTGCAATTTACATTGTACATCACACTTTAACATTCTCCTATATGCTATTTATATCACTTTAATATCAATAAAGCACACATCAACAACACACAAAAGGATACAGGAACAACATACAGAGAGAGACACAAGTATCTTCCCAAAGTCTGATGTAGCAGAAAAATAAAACCATCTGAAACATGCACTAGTAAAGATAAGGTTATCATTGTACTGCATCATTTGCAAATTATCATCAGACAGAACTAAGAAGAGAGTCATTTCTTTGTACAGGATAAACAGCTGTAGAAGAACTGTTAGGAAATCTATGCCTCACTGAATAAAACCCTTAAAGCAATTTAAAAAATCACATTCTCAGCCAAATTGTTACCTGATCAGAATCCATTTGGGACGGTGAGACTGAAGTGTGTTGTTGCTGTTGTAGAAGTGAGAGAATGTGAGCAATGTCAGCTGTCACTCGTGTCTCCAGGTGCTGCATTTGTCTGTTAGGAAATGCCAACAAACCATGGATTATGGTGGATCAATTATACCTATTAAAAAAAGGTACTGTAAGTCAAAGAAGTGAACATAAATACAACATACATGGCAGCTGATGCCAAGGACAAGGTTTTCTGCAGTTGACATGAAAAATTCATGTCTCCAGCAGCAGTACAGGAAACTCTTAAATACAATCATACAAGGTACACTCAATCAAAAAAGTATCAAGCCACATTCAATGTAAAAGAATTTGGCACCACGGATGGTGGATATTTCAAAATGTTCTTGGATACTTCCCCTTGGTGGTGGTCCTGCTTTCACTGGAATTCATTTCTCTTACTAACACCATTTTTCATTATATCTGAAGTATGCCACCACCACTAACCCCACTTTACCCCTTCAAATTGTACAGGCCTGAGACTTGACTCCCATAGACCAATACATTTAAGTGTATATGACTAGCCTACTTCTCAGGGTGACATTAAAAAAAAAAAAAAAAAAAAAAAAAAAAAAAAAAAAATCCATCCATCATCCAGTCTTACATTGCCCCATGAGGAGCATAGGAGCCCGGAGCTAGGCACTTGGTCCTGACATTTAAGATGAGAGTGACCAGCCTCACTCATCCCTGAAAGGCATTACATGAGCAATCAACCCCAACCACCCCATGGATATAAACCTTCACCGGCTCAATCCTACTGGAGCGCAACAATTACCCACTAAACCACCAGGTGCCAAAATTTGGTTATATGGTTACCACCCAGCATAGTACATGGTTTCCTGGTGTTCACGAAACCATTTGGCTTGTCATTCTGTGTAGAGTCACCCACAGGCAGAAGGAAGAGGAAAGAATGAAGGAAAGAAAGACAGAAGAGGGAGTGTAAAGTCACCCGTAGGCAGAAGGACACGGAAAGAATGAAGGAAAGACAGAAGAGGATGGAAGGAAAGAAGGATGGAGGAGAGGAAAGGGCAGACACCCGACAGCAGCACTACATCGTGTGAGTGGATGGTTAGCGCCCCCATCTACCACTTAAAAAAAAAAAAAAAAAAAAAATCTTGGGGAATGAATCCATCCAAGACTGTCACTCCAACGGAGGCATTCTGACCACTAGGCCACCAAGTGCCACAGTATGCACTGTTATTATATTCATAAGAAAATGGTTTGATGAAAAAAATATATATTATCTCACGGGGAATGAACCTATCCAAGACCATCACTCCAACAGGGGCATTCTGACCACTAGACCACCAAGTGCCACCGTATGCGGTTACTATATTCATAAGAAAATGGTTTAATTTTTCTTGGACATGAACTGTATTGACCATTTAGGCCATCACCAAACACCTCCTGTGTGATACTTTTTTGACTGTGCAAACAAATTATATTTTTTGTACAATGCTGCCTGTGACAAGAATTCAATCCATTTTCATACCTGCTAAACTGGTCCATTCTAATAAACAGACGTAGGATATCATCTTTTAAGTCTTCATCATCATCATCTTCCTCCTCCTCCTCCTCATCTGTGTGAACAAAGATAGCCATGCACAGACAAAGACAATCAGACAAACATAAACCACCACTACTTGGTACAGGCTTTAAAAAAAAAAAAAAAAAAAAAAAAAAACTACAGACAGAAGCAGTCCTTTTTACATGTCAACAAAGTGTTCCAAATAATCAAAAGTTTTTCCTAAACAATTAGTGCTGCAAAATTAAAGAACAATACTCTTTTCACTTTAACTTGGCACATATTCTTTTCCTTTGTATAAAGGAACAATCATACATGGAAATCAGGTATAACTGTTCCTTTATACAAAGGAAAAAGGAAGAGAGAAGTATGTGGTAAGCAAAGGGGTATATGCCTTCTTAGTGTGACAGAAAAAATATATGGCAGAATACTCATTGATAGGGTTAGGCATATAACAGAGGAGCTTGATGGAGGATAACAAGGGGGATTTACAAAGGGAAAAGGGTGTGTAGATCAGATATTTGTTCTAAGATGTTTAGCGGAGAGTTATCTAGAGAAGGGAAAGTGTATGCTGTCTTCATGGACTTGGAGAAAGCTTATGACAGAAGAGATAGGCAAGGTAAGTGGAAGGTATTAAGAATATATGGAGTGGAGGGGAAATTGTTGAGTGCTGTGAAGAGTATGTACGAAGGAGCTATGGCTATGGTGTGAGTCGATGGTGATCTAAGTGGGTTCTTTGATCTAAATGTGGGATTTAAACAGGGATATGTGATGTCTCCATGGCTGTTTGATATATATCTACATGGATGGGGTTGTACAGGAGGTGCAAGGTAGGGCAGTGGATGTAGGGGTGGCTCTAGTGAATGAGGGTGAGATGTGGAAGATTCTGGTGTTGTTGTCTGCTGATGATACAGTATTGTTGAGTGAAGATGAATGGGAGTTGCCAGGTTTGGTGAATGAACTTGGTACAGTGTGTAGGAAGAGGAATCTCAAAGTTAATGTAAACAAGAGTAAAGTTATGGTGCTTGAGAGGAATGAAGTCACAGAATGAATAGTGAGGTTGGATGGTGAGGATATGGAGAATGTATGTGCATTCAAGTACCTGGGTATTGTGATGAGTAAGGATGGAACTTTTGCGGATGAAGTGCTTGAAAAGGTACAGCAGAGAAGGCAGGTTGTTGGCTCACTGAAGCAGTGATGAGAAATGGGGAGGTGAGTATGGAAGTTACAAAGTCACTGCATGATAGTATTGTGATCCCTACCCTGGTCGTTCTATAGTCGATGTTGTAGACGGTCATCGTTCTTCTCCTAGATCTATTAACAGTGGTGTTCTTCATGGATCTGTCCTATCACTAACTCTCTTCCTTTTGTTCATCAATGACCTTCTAAGCTGTACATCTAACCCTATCCACTCATACGCTGATGACTCCACCCTTCACCTTTCCATTCAATGCCCGTAATGTCCATCTCAGCAGTAACTTCAACAAACAAGGGATGAGGCTATGGCACACCTAATGGCTGACTTGGCTTGTATCTCTAACTGGGGTAAAAATGATCTGGTTGTTTTTAATGCATCAAAGACTCAGTTTTTGCACCTATCAACCCGACAAAATCTTCCACAGGTATACCCACTAATGTTTAATAATATTCAGCTTAATCCAGCATCATCCTTGAACATGCTTGGGGTTTCATTTACTCGGGACTTATCTTGATAAGATCATATTACATCTCTTGTAAAATCTGCTTCCAAGGGATTGGGTGTGCTAAGCCGACTCCGTTCCTTCTTTACCCCTGCACAATTGTTGACTCTATACAAGGGTTTCATCTGCCCCTGCATGGAGTACAACTCTCATGTGTGGGAAGGCTCCCCACATACAGCTCTTCTCAATAGGGCGGAGTCAAAGGCTTTTCGCCTCATTAACTCTCCTCCCCTTACTGACTCCCTTCAACCTCTGTCTCTTCACCGCAATGTTGCATCTTTATCTCTTTTCTATCACTACTTCAATGGTCACTGCTCCTCTGAACTGTCTGCATGCATTCCTCCACCTCTACGATGGATGCGTAGCACCCGTCTAGCAGCAGGGGAGGCGGTGGTTGAATTGGTAGAGAGGCGGCCTGCGGTCCTAATGGACCCAGGATCGAATCCCAGCTGGGGCAGGGAACAGTTTCAGGATTTGAATTTCCTAAAAAGCAGACTTTCCTGATCTACCAGATGACCCGCCGACATGTCGTAAAAATACCCCCGCTAATACCAATACACCAATCCTGGATGAGACAGCCCTAGCATATATTCAATATGGATGGTGGGTGTTAGCGCTGAAGTGGTGACATATGGAGGTGTAGGAGGACTACTGGGCCTTGGGATATGTCACTGCCCACGAGAAATTGGCTCTGAAGCCTTTGCCCAGAGTCAGACATGTAAAAAAAAAAAAAAAAAAAAAAAAAAAAAAAAAAAAAATCCCTTTTTTGTCCAACTCTCTAATGCATGAGTTAACTGTTATCCCAGTCCTTCATTTATGCAACAGGTCAACCCTGGAACTGTCTCCCTCTGTCTGTATTTCCTGCTTCCTATGATCTCCAGTCTTTCAAACGCAGTGTGTCCAGGCATCTCGAAATGATCGGATCTTGAAGTAGACTCTCTCTTGCATTTTGTTTTTTCTCTTGGCAGGAACAGTTTTGGGGGCTCGTTGCCTTTGGTTCCTTCTTCCTCACATAAAAAAAAAAAAAAAAAAAAAAGCATGGAAGCGAGGCATGGACCTTGCCAGAGGGGAGCAAGTCAAATGTGAGAGCAGTGGAAATGAGTTACTTGAGTGAAGCATGTGGAGGGACATGGAGGGACAGGTTGACCAATGGAGAAGTGAAGGAACATTGTGGGGTGGATGTGGATGTGGCTGAGAAAATTAGGAGAAATATACTGAGGTGGTTTGGACATGTGGAGAGAATGGAGAATGAATGACTGACTAAGAGGGTGTTTGTAGGTGAAGTGGAGGGAGGGAGAGGGAGGGGAAGACTGAGGATGAGGTGGAGGGATGGAGTTGAGAGGTATATGAGGGAGGGGGGGTGAGTTGGGGGGGGTGAGTTGGGGGGAGAGCAGTCAAATGGTGGGTGACAGAGTGACTTGGAGGCGTTTTGTCTGCGGCCACCCTTTGCGGGATTAGGGCATCGGGTTATAGATACACAGACAGAATTAGCTTCTTTAATGTAGTTCAGGAGCACAAAAAGACAACACTATGGCTCTATACTCTTTCCATAACACTTCTTCATGACTAGCACCATATTGTACTGCTAACCTATTTTCAGCATTTAAGATGGCCAGATGGCAATTTTTGGCCAAGGAGAAAAAAATATAGCAAGTTAGCTTTATGGACAGTCATAAATACTAGTCTCTTCATTAACAGGACATTACATTTTTTATTATTCTTGCTATCACTTGATGATTTTATTCATCTTAGGGGATATGTCTTACAAGGAAGGGGTTAATGAAGTCTATGCCTAACCTCTCTTGTATATTTCATATCATATTACCGTACTTATAAAGACTCCAACATGCTTGCTTGCATCAAACTTGGTCATCTGATGGTGGTTCTCAATGCTGCTCAATCCCTGGCAGCCTCCCTGTTCAGTCCCTTATTCACACTTCATCCTCTTAACATGACCAAACCAACTCCATCTACCCCTCCTCATCACAACACCAATACATTCCAGTCCCAAACTTGCCCTCAACTATTCAGTCGCAATCCTAACCTCCACAGGCCTCAACATATCCACCTAATCATTGTCATTTCTGTATGTTTGAGCCTACAAGTATCTTCTTTCACTGTCCAAGTCTCACTACCATACAGCATTATACTTATAACACAAGCTGCAAACAAAGATCCCTTAGCACAATGCAAGAGCCCTCTCAGTCTTAGGAGAGGCAACAGCTCCCTGAACTTCCTCCACCCACTCTTTACCCTAGCCACAGAGCTAGCTCCATCCCTACTTCCAGCACATAACATGTCCTATAAATGACAAAACTCCTCCATACACTCAACAGACTCTTCAGCAATATCAGTCATTTCATGCCAGACTGTATCTACATGTTCTCCATGACACAGCACACATATGAAATTAGCATTATTTCACAGCCTACCTCTAATGCCGCTACATCTCTTATGTACCCACTTATGACAAGATGGAGCTACTTCCCACACCCTTGTGGCAAACTGTACATGGCCACACTCCCTCTGCTTTGACAGTACCAATACCAGTTCTAGATATCATCCCTTTTGTTTTATCCACATTTGCTCTCTCTTAAGTATGCAAAGTTCCTCTTACGGTAAATATTATTGTCTGGAAACAGAACAAAATATACAGTTCATTACTGGACTGACATTTGTAATTTACTTAGAAATTAACGTGAAAAAAAAAAAAAAAAAAAAAAAAAAAAAAAGACGTGACATATAATGAGGACTTGCGTTTCTAAAAGTATCCTGAAAGAAAAAATAGAACCATGCATATTAATAAAAACATAAGACACCAATACACAAACAGTCTACACAAAAGCACAGACACTCAAGTATAATTAAGAGAACACCTCTATTTCCTAAACACATCTACAATAAACCTGCAAAATGGAGAAAACAGTATCATGCTTTACGTGAAACAGGACAGTGCTTGACACATTATTTTGTCATGCAGGTGATTAATAAAGGATAAACACTTCCATACAAGCTTCTCCAATATACAGTACAACCTTGCGAGTTAAATTTTGACAACCATCCTGAAGATATCCTTTGTTTTGGAATGGGTGAACCGCATCTTCATGTGTTATGGTTATCACAGTTGGCATCAATTTCAATTAACATGCGCACATACACTCACACACACACACAGGTCGCCGACAGAGACGGAGCTCTTCCTGGATCGTGGTGAAATAATCGATGAATCAGCGACGAAAAGGATACCAGCCTATTTGTGATTATGTTAATGAGTGCATCTGTGGTGGTCCCGTCGGACAGTAGTTAAGAAAAACTGCGGTTTCGGTCATAAAAATAACAAGATATAGTGGAAACAGAAGGTCTCCATATGGCTGCATCATGGCGGAAAGGGACGGTGCTTTGTTTACAACTGGCGAGAGAGAGTTCGAGGGCTTGTGTGAAGAGGATGTGGGAAATGGAAGTATTAAGTTGAACCAGACAAGAATAGCAGGAGTAGAGAAAACAGCGGAGAGGAATATCCAGGAGATAAAAAAGGTATGGACAGTAATTAGAGAGTTACAGGAATGGACCTTAGAGCAGGGAAACGAGATCAAAATTCTAAGGAATAAACTGGAGAAAGCTTGTACACGCAGTGACGAACAAGAAGGAGAAGTTACAGAATTAAAAGTGAGCAATGAATCTGCCTTTAATGAAACAAAACAGCTTAAGAGGGAGAAAAAGAGGTTGGAAGCAGAAAGGGACAGGATGAAAAGCAAACTAGATGAGTATAAATCCAAATCAAGAATACATGACGGGCACATTAAAGATATCAAGGAGCAACATAAGGGGTGGAAGAAAATTCAGGAAGAAGGGCCAAACCCGACTTACTCGGAAAGTAGACACGGTGTGCTGTAAAAGGTAGGCCCATCCTAATCACATCTACATATGTCTAAGAACATATTCTAGGGGGACAACCCAGTGAACAAGCTGTTGGAAATTTTTGGGAAGCCACTAAGTGTCATAACCCAATATGCTCGAAAATCGCCATTTGTGTCCCTATGTAGTTTATGTAGTCTTGTCTTCAGTACAGAATACTACTACCCATACTCTTACACAAAATTGGTGTAAGTGATTGGTTTCTGATATCTGGGACTTTTTAAAACAAAATACAGTTCACTTGTATAAAAAAAAATAGCCAATTAACCACTAATTAACAATATTTTTTGGTACTTTAATGCCACCAAATGAACATCAATGAACATTACATTTAGATCTAATAATTGTTTGACAGTTACTACCATAGGAACTACACCAAACACAAACAAATATTTTTTTATACAGAAAAGAATAACACCATCAATTTAAGCAAGATTAAAACAACATTACACTGTACTTACAGTAGTAAACCTCAGTAACTCAGTTGGCAAAATCTTTAAAGGCTTGATATAATACTATCACACACAAAAGAGAGTCATCTGCTTTAACTGTCATTATCAAAGTCACTGCTTTCTTCATCCAATGAAGCAGTGAACTTCACATGAGAGCACTTGTTTTCTGACCCCTGGCAACAGCAACCACTGTAACAAGCGATGCCTTTCCTGCTACACGAACAGTTTCTGTTGCAGCCTTTCAGACAGCCACATGAAATGTTCTTGGACATCTGATCTGGCCATGTTGGCTGTGTGGAAGGCATTGGTGCATCAACTAATGACCAGCCATAATTTGTGAATGGTCCCAGATCTGGCTGGGCAAAATGGGCTGTTTTGTCCAGCAGTGTAGCCAGTGCCACCCATTTGACATGCAACATAAACACAGCTTCAGTTGGGGGCAGAAGTTTCGGCAGTGTTGACTTGTTCAAGAACTTGTGAACTCTTAGGCTATCCAGCTCAGACCCCTTAAAGATGTCACCCTTCTTCGTGTACACAGCCACCAGCAGATCTCTGGCTTGTTGGATGATGTCTGCAGTTATGATGTTTGAAGAACTCTCAACTGCACTACAAAAGTCCTCGAATGCTGGTATTTCCACCTTTTTGCCACAGCTCAGCCATGTCTTTTTTACCGGTGAAGAAAGGGAAGTTGGTGATACTGCACCCACTTAGGCTGTGGATTAAGGGGAGTGCTCTGCATTGTGTTGGGCCCAGTGCAGATGCAATCTCATGGACAGGCAGGTAGTTGGATTGTGTGGGTCACACTCACATTTCAGGAAGTTCCTTGAGAAGTGTAGCAGCAAAGTACACACATGAAACGAAGACATCTGTGTCATTTGCAAAGATGACTACTCGTTCCACTCCCTCTTGCTGAAAGCTGTCGACTGAATGTAGAATAACTCTGGTATCTGCTTCATGCTGAGTGGACTGCAGCTCTGCAATGTTATTCACAGTACCATTTAACACTAGCACACTCTTTGTTTCCTCCATGAAACCGCCACCTACATAGAGATGAGCTGAACCTACCGATGACTTCACCTCTTCATTCTGGCTCCATGCCATGAATGAAAAGTTCAAGAGTGCTGTTTTGTTGGCAGAAACTGGGAAAAACTCCTAAGGATCAGGAGCCGAGTACTGCTCACTGACCTCAAACGCCTTTGCTTGTCATGACTTGGCATACCTGTACTGCTGCTCTGGGGCTTTGCAACTATTTGGGCTGTATCAGTCACACCAGCAGGGGATATTGGCAGTCCTTCAGGAATATCATCCAGCATGTCGTGGAAGTATCACCTTGTAATTGCTCCAAATATCTCACCTTTATGGAAAGACCACTGGCATACTGCAAACATGGCATCTACAACCACAGCTGTTTCGAGCTGATCCCGTGGGAGATGAGAAACTGTGTTTACCTGGGTTTCCTCCTTCAAGGCTTTAACTAATGTGGACTTTGTTCCAGCTGCTCTCAATGTCACTGAACAATGATAGAGGAAACTTGCTCCATTCATGTTCACCTATAAAGCTGAAAATATCAACTTCACCTCCACTGGCAGTTAGCCGAGTCAGGCGTAGTAGAGCAGCCACCTCGTCACTATTTCCAGGGGTAGCAAACTGACATTTCAGTTTTGCTGCCTTTGTTTTTTGGGTGTGGAATATCTTCAACTTGACCACTTTGGTTTTCTTTTGCTGACAACTAATAGACTCAGAGAGAGAGCTTCAAGATCAATGTTTTTCATATTTGTCAAGTCGACCTGGACACCAGGATCTGCATGTTGCCTTGTTGATATGTTGACTGGAACTGTCACTTCTGCTCTGAAGGGATTTGTCTGCATGGCCGCCATAACTTTAAGAATTGTCTCTCTATCCTTGGACATTCATGTCTGACCAGCCTCATGGCAGGGGCTGCGAGAATGCAGGTGCAGCATTGACTTCAACTGAGAAGATACCGCTGCAGTGATGGGCTTAGTGTACACCCATTTGGTGCGAGCAGCAACGTTCAGTGTTATCCCATCAAGACCACTTTCTTCTCTTGCATCGGCATTGTAAGTTTGCTCTAGCAGCATACCTGGAGATACCTCATTGTGGCATCCATCTGATCTTCGCTCATTGAAGGCCCCATTCAGCATGGCTTGATATACCTCTGGGGCAATGTCAGGCAGAGCTCGCATCTCAGACAAGTAGAGAGGCAAGGTATGTTGCCCGTACTTGTAATGGCCAGCTGCTGTTAGAAATGGAAGCATCTTTGCTGACTCACACAGGTGTCCAAGCCAGCTCCCTTCTCTCTGGTGGGAGATGAATCGGTCAAGTATGTCAGACATCTTTAGAAAGCTGAGCCAAAACACTGCTGTTGAACGATCTGCTAGTGATTTTTGGAATTCTTCCAGCTGCTCCTGGAGAAGTGCAAGCTGTGCATGGCATCACATAACTGACTCCAGCTGTTCAGTGGCATCCTTGTTGTTGTTAAGCGGTAACTTAAGGACTTCCTCAGCAGCTGCTTTCCACTATGTGGTATCTTCATCTGAAACCCTGCCCTCAAACTCCTCCCAATACAGGTGCCAGAGGGTCTCACTGAGTATTCACAGAGCATGCATAGACTGGTAGTAGTCAGCCCTTTCTCCAGAGATCTTCTCTGCTGTTCCTTCACTACACATCCCAGCCAATACATGAAGCTCCTCGATGCCAGAGTCCCACAGGATCTTACAGATGGCTTTCAAGTAGTTGTGTGCCTGATGAAAGCCTCCAAGAAGCAGAACAACACTGCAGAACTCATCTCTATTCTGCAGTGTTTGGTTGAGAATTCCACACTTCCTGGAACATTGGAACCTCCAGCACCTCAGTCAGGCAGTCAAAAGCCAAGTCATACATTGACTGATTAGCCAATTTACCTCTAGGGACCCATGTAGATCTGAATGCATTTATGCAGCGTGTATGGTAACAAAAGTCATTTGCTAGCATGTCATGTCCCTGGCCAATCAGTCTGTAACGAACATCTCACCTGCCCAACTGTTTGGCCTTGTCACGTATTGCTTGTTGGCTTTGCTTTATTGATACCTTGCTGGTTGGTTCCTTTCCTTGGTGCCACATTTTGCTGCATATGACACGGGTAGTTTTGGCATCAAATGCTGGTACACGTTGTCTGGCTGCAATAGGTGATCCCAGGGCTCAAAGGCTGGCCAGCAGTACATGTACAGTAGCTGCTGGTTTACCTCAAATATGTTTTTTCTCTGCTAGTTTGCAGCTCTTTTCAAGGATGTACTAGTTCCAACACTTTGGATGCCACTTGGGAGATTTGTCTGTGATCCATGTCTCATTGTTTATTTCACCTTTTAGCCTGCCTTGAGTATGTTTCATCCCGCCGAGCATTCACAGCATCGCGGAGCTTTGGTACAGATGTGGTCTGTATGTTCATCAGTCCTTTCTCAGAGGAGTCTTGGCAAATCACACACCTAGTATAGTCCACAGACACAGTTTCTCTCCTCTACTTTGGCTGGTTGAGGGACACCGCTCCCGCTTCAGCTCTTTTCTCTCCCTTCCTCATGTTGTCTCAGAAACCTGTAACAGTAAACCACACTCACCTGCTGTCACTATCCCATCACCATTATGGACAACAGAAAATGATACCAGCCCGTTTCAGCAACTGCATTTTCTTCATCTCAGAATCCGTATGGTATAAACTTTTTATGCGTGGAAGAAGGAACCAAAGGCCACAAGTGCGCAATTACTGTTCCTTCCAAGAGATAAACAAAATACAACAGAGAGTCAACTTCAAGATCCGAACATTTCAAGACGCCTGGACACACTGCGTTTGAAAGACTGGAGATCATAGGAAGCAGGAAATACAGACAGAGGGAGACAGTTCCAGAGTTGACCTGTTGCATAAGTGAAGGACTGGGAGTAACGGTTAACTCTTGCATTAGAGAGTTGGAAAGAAAAGGGATGAGAGTTTGCTGCAAGATGGGTGCTACGCGCCCGTCGTAGAGGCGGAGGAATGCATGCAGAGAGTTCAGAGAAGCAGTGACCATTGAAGTAGCGATAGAAAGGAGATAAAGATGCAACATTGCGGTGAAGAGACAGAGGTTGAAGGGAGTCAGTAAGAGGAGTTTTAATGAAACAAAAAGCCTTTGACTCCACCCTATTGAGAAGAGCTGTACGTGGGGAGCCTCCCCACACATGAGAGTTGTACTCCACACAGGGGCAGATAAAACCCCTGTATAGAGTCAACAATTGTGCAGGGATAAAGAAGGAGCGGAGTCTGCTTAGCACACCCAATCTCTTGGAAGCAGATTTTATAAGAGATGTAATATGATCTTTCCAAGATAAGTCCTGAGTAAATGAAACCCCAAGCATGTTCAAGGATGATGCAGGATTAAGCTGAATATTATTAAACATTAGTGGGTATACCTGTGGAAAATTTTGTCGGGTTGATAGATGTAAAATCTGAGTCTTTGATGCATTAAAAATAACCAGATTATTTTTACCCGAGTTGGTGATACAAGCCAAGTCAGACATTAGGTGTGCCATAGCCTCATCCCTTGTTTGCTGAAGTTACTGCTGAAATGGACGTTGCGGGAACCGAATGGAAAGGTGAAAGGTGGTCATCAGCGTATGAGTGGATAGGGTTAGATGTACAGCTTAGAAGGTCATTGATGAATAAAAGGAAGAGAGTTGGTGATAGGACAGAGCCCTAAGGAACACTACTGTTAATAAATCTAGAAGAATGATGGTCGTCTACAACAGCGGCTATAAAACGACCAGAAAGGAAGCTAGAGATGAAGGCACAGATAGTAGGATAGAAACCGTAAGAGGGCAGTTTGGAAATTAAAGATTTATGCCAGACTCGATCGAAAGTCTTTGAGATGTCAAGTGCAATGGCAAAGCTTTTGCCAAAGTCCCGAAACGAGGATGACCAGGAGTCTGAAAGGTAGGTGAGAAGATCGCCAGTCGAATGTCCCTGACGGAACCCATACTGACGATCAGAAAGAAGGTTGTAATAGGAAAGATATCTTAAAATTTTTCTATTCAGAATTGGCTCGAAAACTTTTGAGATACAGGATGTTAAAGCAATTGGACAATAGTCAGAGGGTTGGGAATGGTCACCCTTCTTCGGGACTGGCTGAATGAGAGCAAACTTCCAGCAAGAAGGAAAGGTACAAATTCATAGACAAAGGCGAAAGAGTTTGCCTAGGCAGCATGTAAGCACAGAAGCACAGTTCTTGAGAACAACAGGAGGGACTCCATCAGGCCCATATGCCTTATTAGTACTGAGGCCTGTGATGGCAGAAAATACATCAGCTGAAGAAATTTTAATGTCAGCCATGAGGAAGTCAGAGGGGAAAAGTGATGGAAGAACAGCACCGGAATCATCTAAGATGGAATTGGAGGAGAAAGTCTGAGCGAAGAGCTCTGCTTTATCAGTAGAAGAAATAGCTACAGAGCCATCAGAGTAGAAATGAGGAGGGATGGATGATGAGGTAAAGTTGTTAGAAAGGTTTCTGGCAAGGTGCCAGAAGGAGCGGGAAGAATTTAACTTGGAGAGTTGAGAGCATTTAGTACAGATGAAATTATTTTTTGCAGAGCGAAGAACAGATTTAGCACGATTCCAGGCAGAAACATACACAAGATGTGATTCAGGGGTGGGTTGGCTCCGGTACCTTTTACAGGCCCTCTCCTTGTTGTGAACAGCATTAGAACATGCGTGATTAAACCAAGGCTTTCTTGCATTAGTCAAAGGATATGAGCAAGGAATGTATGTTTCCATGCCCAAGAGAATAACCTCCGTAATGTGCAAGGCACTCTCAGATGGCTCCCGGCCATGGAAGCAATAATCATTCCAGGCAAAATCAAAGAAGTACTGCCTGAGGGCCTCCAAATCCGCAGCTCCAAAGTGCCACAGACGACGTTTCTTTGGAGGGTCCACAGGCTGAACCGGAACGATAGGACAGGTGAATGTGATAAGGTTGTGATCGAAGAAGCCCAACAGGGAGAAAAGATTAACAGCATAAGCAGAAGGATTAGTTGTAAGGAGGAGGTCAAGTATGTTGGAGCTCTCTCCAAGGCAGTCAGGGATACTGGTAGTGTGCTGTACAAGTTGCTCTAGGTCATTAAGGATAGAAAAGGTGTAGGCTTGTTCACCAAGTGGATCAGTGAAAGGAGAGGAGAGCCAAAGGTGGTGGTGAACATTGAAATCTCCTAGAATGGATATTTCAGAGAAAGGAGAAATGGATAGAATGTGTTCCATCGTAGAAGTAAGATAGTCTAAGAATTTTTGATAGTCAGTAGAATTAGGAGATAAGTAAACGGTGCAGATATATTTAGTCAGAGAATGACAGGAAAGCCGAAAACAGAGTGTTGAGAATTCAGAAGAATCGAGTTCAGGAACACGAGAGCAAGATAGGTCGTTGCGTTTATACAGTACTGTATACACAATAGCCACCTTTGGCTTTGAAATAAGTATAGAGAAAGTACGAGGATACAGAAAAAGGTCTGCTGTCAGTTGCCTCAGACAGCTGAGTCTCGGCTAGAAAAAGAAAGTGAGGTTTAGAGAAGGAGAGGTGGTGCTTAACTGAGTGAAAGTTTGAGGAAAGGCCGCAAATGTTGCAGAACTGAAGAAGGAGTGAGTCAGACAGTGGTTCCAGGCAGCTCTAGTCGTCACCAGGAGAGGGGCGGAAGGTGGGGGCATTTATTGTCCCCCCCTCCCCTTGGGACTCCGATGCCACTTGTTGCCCTGCAATAATTTTTTTTTTTTTTTTTTTTTGAAAAGGAAGTGTACTGTGTACTGTGCATGTAGTTGGGTGTTGATAGATAGAGAAACTTATATTGGAGAGCATGCTGGCCTACTCTCTTTGTTACTGAGACACTGAAAAAGTACAGCAAAGGGGGATGGTCGGGACCAAGTCCTGAGGGCTGAGGAAACGGGAGCTCCAGCTCTCCCTGTCATTAGCTTTCCATCCACCTTGGGAGTACTGCCTTGGACATAGCGAGTGTATGTGGGTGCAGAGCGGTGTTCCTGCATGATAGCCAGCCACCATCCCAACACAAAGCGATAATGCTGCCGGCTGTACGATAAGCATGTATAACCTATACAGAAAGAGGCAAACCTGTTTAACAATGCAATTGGTAAAGTAAAAACCCATTGCTAGGCGGAGTATCGTATCTCGGGGCAGATTTAACATGTAAAGTACTGCATAGGGATGCATTTTTTACCCAAATGAGTCAAAAAAAAAAAAAAAAAAAAAAAAAAGTTTAAAGCCAATCTAAACATTCTAACAGCTGTAAAAGAAGCTAATTTAAACCTAAAACCAGTCCCCACCTCACTTGTATCCAGTCAAGGTCACTGAAAAATGCAATATCAGACTCGCATTCAAACTAGGTAGAGAAGCAGCATCATTGTATACAATCCCACCATCAGACGGTCCCGGGACATTCAAATAAACATCTGTTATGCATGATGATAATGTATGAATGACACAGAATCATCCAAGGTGCGAATTGTTGTGACGGAGAATCGCTGATATTTTAACGGGGAATTCTCTTGACGGGGAATGTGACTGATGATGCAATCTGGATAGCCTTTTCAATGGCCCTTCCTTACATCATTTTAGTTACTGTTCCAGTTGCTGAGATCCTTTATTTTCTACTCTCTTATTTTTCAACATTTATTTTAAAATTCCTTTGTATTTTCAAAGCGTTTTTCCTTGAATGGCTCAAATGTAAACACAATATTTATCGATGCCACAGTTTCATCAATGCATGAAATATTTACTCTTTAAGGCTTTCATAATTATTAATGTTTATCTAAAAATTTTATGATGTATTCCATGATAGGTTAGATGTTCAATGGTCAAAAACAAAATATTCTTTGCTGAGCTGTCTAGTTTTCCACGCAGTTTAGTACCTCATCTGATGGGCAAGAATCCATACCCCAAATGACAGTGTTCACTCCACCTGTGACTAAAACACATTAACCTAAGTTTAAAAATAGTTTATAAATCAACCTAAACACAAAATTAAAGTGTAACATATCATCAAAACAGGTAAAAAAAAAAAAAAAATCAAAACCCATCTCAAAACTAGAGGTAAGCCTACTATAGGCGAGGTAGGGTGGTACTGTATTTCTACCTCCATCACCATTCTGCGGTATCACATCTAGGGGTATTGTAAATCGTGATTTGCCTGTAGTAGTTTGAGATGATTCCTTAACCACCTTTTCTATTCAAATGAAGGCAATATAACTGTACAGCCCAGTTACATTTACTTATGTGCTGTCTGCAACCTGCCGGAAGTGAACAATTTCCCCAAACTAATGAATCTGTAGTAGCATATACATCTGGCAAACAATATAACATTAACATCCACCATATACTATGACACAAAGTAAAAACATGCAAAAAAAACAGACAGCAGGCAATGAAATGCATGACATACAATATCATTAACAAGCTCACACAGCACCACCACCACCACATGAAATGCTAACCAACTACATCTGCAAGCAAGCTACCTGGCTAGCGCATCAAGCCGCAGGTGGACTTCAGAGACCTCCCGTGGGTGACTACCTCGGCCATCTACAGGTAAGGTGAGGCTGGAGTGCCGCTGTTGTAGGGGACGACGCTCGGGACTTGCACTACCTGCAACTACCGTGCCCAGAAAGGTTACTTGAGATGGCAGGAAGGAAGGTTTATGAATGCAATACAAAAATACTTATGTGCGCAAAAATCAATTATTATTAGGATAACTCACTTATTTACGGAAAAACCTCTGGGAAAAACTGCATGGTTACACTTGGGAAAATCTGATTATTATGGGGAAAACTTTGTTTTTTAGAGGACTGGGTTACTTCAGGGAAAACTGGACTACTTTGGGGAAATGCATTACTTTGGAGCAAACTGGGTTACTTTAGGGAACTGTGGATTACTTTGGGGGAAAATGCATTACTCTGGGGAAACTATGTGACTGGGGAAATTTTAGCTACAGTACAATACTTTGGAGAAAAATGGCCTACTAAAGCTTATGGCAGAAAAACGTTCACCTGCTCTTTCACTTCTTCATGGAGGAATCCGAGTTACAGAAAGTCCTCCTTATATGTCCATGACGCACCTCAAAGTATCATAACTTTCTTCATACAAACAGTACTTTAAAATGGGGATGATTGACATGATTTGCAGGTACCAATGAAACTAACAGGATTTTATATATATATATATATATATATATATATATATATATATATATATATATATACACTGTTGACCTAACTGCAAAAAAGGACATAAACATAAGAAACATATAACAAGGACTTTCTGCACATTTGGGAAAACTGGGTTCCTAAGGGACCAGCATACTGTACAAATGGGGACAAAAGCTCATCTAATATTTAATCTCTTCTACGTGTTACTTTCCTCTCCAGGCTAATACTCCTATCTAAGCAAGGTTTGGTATGCCTTTATACCTAAAGAAAATACCCTTTGATATGCTGCATCAGGAAGGAAGGCAACAGACAGGCCCTAAATGTGAAGCAAACACAGTGAAACAGAACAGAGAACCCTGGCAATAGTTCTCTACCTTCAAATAATTCTCTTTGATATGAGGCACCTGGGAGGGAAGTGACTGGCAAGCCCCAAGTGTAAAGCAGATGCAGTGGATAAGTAGGTAAACCTTTGTCGCTGATGGTACATAAGAAAATATTTATGTGGGAGAACACCATGAAGTTTGCTACCTTCAGCAACATTAGCACTGATTACTAGATAATGGCTGGCTGAATCATTCTGGTGTGATAATTAAAGACGATGAATAAATCCCACACTTGTAGATGAAGAATACACCGTTCTTACCAAACAGTTTCAGTGGCAGTGTCCACCAAAACTGTTTGGTAAAAATATTCTCTGTAGTCAAGTGTGGGTTTTATTCACTGCTACTTACAGTACTAGATAAGTGATGATGTGGAAAAACAGCACTAAGGCCATTTTCAAGTAGCACTTGAGGACTTGTACCACCTCTTAAGCAATTTTTGTATTTATCTTAACTTTCTCTTGTATCCTGTTTATATCAATTCAGTATCAACAGTTTGCATCTGTAACATACAACAGGATACTGAGTTGTAATGTGTAGAAGAAATTAAATGCAAGAGGTGTTACAAAGCTTCTATGTTACTTAACATACAGCCCTTAACCTCTTCAAAATAGTGGCATATTTTATATTTTATTCATGCTATCTCTTGACAATGTTATTCACCTTAAGACAACCTTATACGGGTGGAATGATTTGACTGAGCCTTCATTAACCCTTCCACTATGCAAGATTTTTCTTAAATTGAATAAAATCATCTGATGGCATTAAGAACAATTTATAAAATGTACACCACCACTGCGAAGGAATTATGGAAATACAATATTACGGTGTGAAGTCTGAATTCTTGTAGGTCATGATCCACTAACACTGTACAGTATAATAAATTAACTGCTCTAATATAAACACTAACTTGAATTTATGGTAATACATTTTACCCTCCCCTGAAAGGGAATGTCTAACTCACAGAGAAAATAAAGAAATTTGTCTCATTTTCAACTACTGATTATATATAGCACAGTAACTCTTTTTCAACAAGATGGTACACAGTATATTTTATACACAAGATAGTGCAGTACCATAGCTTCAAATATACAGTACTAAATATGGGCAAAAACTGTCACGTATAAATGGAGTCAATAGGGACAGAAATCTATTTATGGAAAACCTATAATACAGTATATGAAGATATTGTAATTCAAATTTTCTTGATCTCGGAATTCTCGAAATATAACAAGGAACTACACATTGATTATGATTAATAAGAGATTATTTTATACCCCAAAACCAACTTTTATACTATCAGGTCATTCAGACACCTTGAGTATGGAAGTTAATTGTCCACAATACCACCACACAAGTGAAGTGGAAATATGCATTTGCTAGAACAGAACCACAGTGGAGACAAATGCTGTAATCCCACTGTTAATCATCCACAAGGTTCTTGCTCTGATGGCCAGTCAATACTCCCATGCTTCACTCACATCAAACAGCCAGTGCTTCACACATTAATTCTGTTACCGTACGAATACAGTTGATCAAAAATGCATCAAACAGGAAGGGCATGATGATATCCAAAATGATCAATATAGCCACCTCCTACAGGATTAAGGCATCTGGCAATGGATAGACAGACAGAACGATCAATATAGCTTGTGAAATTTTCAAGAAGATTAACCTATTATCATCTGAATATGCATAAAATTATCTACCTATCTACTGCCTGACACCTTAATCCCGTAAAAGGTGGCCACAAACATATCGCCTCCATGTTGCCCTGTCCCCCACTATTTCACTGCCCTGCTCCCAGCTCACACTCCCCCCCCCCTCATAAACTTCTCCATTCCATCCCTCCATCTCATCCTTGGCCTCCCCCTCACTCATACACTCTCCTAGTCAGTCTCTCACTCTCCATCCTCTCCACATGGCCAAACCACCTCAGTGTGTTTCTCCTAACGCTTCCTATCACATCCACATCCACACCACAATGTTCCTTCACTTCCTCATTTGTCAGTCTGTCTCTCCATGTGACTTCACATGCTCCTCTCAAATAACTCATTTCCACTGTCCTCACTCTTGACTTGTGTCCTTCCAAAAAGGTCCAAGCTTCACTTCCATACATTAGAGTTGGTATCACAATACTGTCAAGCAGTAACTCTTTTACTTCCATGTTCGTTTCCCTGTTTCTCATCACTGCTTTTAAAGAAGCAGCAACCTTTCTTCCTTGTTGCACCCTTTCAAGCACTTCACCCTCTAAATTTCCATCCTCACTATCACACTGCCAAAGTACTTAAATGCACTCATATTTTCCACTTTCTACTCCTCCAAACCTCACTGTACATTCAGTGACTTCATTTCTCTCGAAGACCATAACTTTACTCTTCCCTACATTCACCTTTAGATTCTGTTTCTTACACACTCTCCCAAACTCATTCACCAAGCCTTGCAGCTCAACTTCGTCTTCAATTAACAACACAGTATCATCCGCAAACAATAGTACAGGGAGTTTCCACACACTGCCCTCTCTCATCAGGGCCACTCCAACATCCACTGTGCTACCTTGTATCTCTTTTATAACCCCATCCATATGCAGATTGAACAACCATGGAGACATGGCACATCCCTGTTTCACTCCAACCTTCAGAATAAAATAATTTGCTCAGTTCACTGTCTACACGCACTGCAGCCTTAGCACCCTCACACATACTCTTCACGGCATTCAACAACTTCCCATTTACTCGATATATTTTTAATACTTTTCACAATCCTTGTCTATCCACTCTATATGCTTGCTCCAAATCCACGAAGGCAGCATACAACTTCTTTCCCTTCTATAGAAACGTTTCCACTAAAGACCTAAGAATGAATATCTGATCTACACAACCTCTTCCCTTCCTAAAACCTCCCTGTTCTTCTCAAAATAATTCCTCTGTTATTTTCCTAACTCTGTCAATAAGTATCTTACCATATACTTTTCCTATTACACTAGGAAGACAAATGTCCCTATGATTATTATACACTTCTTTTTCCCCTTCTTCTTTCTATTGAATAATTATACCTGACTTCCAATCCTCCAGGACTCTAAATCTGAACATCTTCCACATCCATTCTCCTACTATCTCTCCCCCATGCTTAAGCATTTCACAACACACTCCATCAATTCCTGGGGCTTACCCCATTTTGACTTTCTTCACTGCTTCCACAACCTCCATCCTACTGACTTCTTCCTCTCTTCTCATATTCCTTCTTTTCCTAGCGATTCCCCAACCACTTATACTCACGTTACTTCATTCTCTATGTACGAAAATTCCTTTAAGTGTTCTCTCCATGTGCTCACTTTTACTCCCTTTTCCACTAGTAATCTACCATTTTTATCTTTCACTCCCCGACTAGTCTCTTTAACACCGTCTCACTCTCTTTACCTCTTTCCAGAACATTTTCTTACATTCCTTCTACTTTACACTCAAATTCCTTTCAAATTCCTCATCCACTCTCTTCTTACTCTTTCTCACTAATCTTTTCACCTCTTTCTTCCTCTCTACATATAACTCTCTCTTCTGTCTCTCAACTTCCTCCACACCCCTGTTTCTCATCCATTCACTATATGCTTTCTTCTTCTGTGCCACAGCCTGTCTCACCTCTTCATTCCACCATGCTGTTCCTTGCACCCCCTTTTGTCTTCTCTTCATCCCACACACCACCTCACGTTTATTCTATGAATATCTTGCACAGATTAATCCTGTGACTATCTTGCACAGGTTTCTGTGAATATCTTGCACACACCTTCCATGTCTCCCATCTGCACCAAATCATATTTACCCAATTGCTCGTCCACTTCTCCCTTGCATTCTGCCTTTTTTCCATCCTCTTGTAACCTTTCCACTCTCCTTGTAAGGACTACTGCCTCCTGTCCTTCCCTTCTTCCATTCCTCCGCTTCATTTCAATCTTGACTTTCACCACCACCAAGTGGTGGTCAGAAAGTCCACTCCCCCAACCTCTATATGCTCTTGCATCCATTACATATGGATACTCGTAATAAAGACTGAAAATTTGTTACAAGCAAGCAATAGGCGGTTTACCTGTGAGGTGAATTAACATCAAGCATTTTTCAGTAGCCATTGTCTGTGGTCAAACTGTTTCCCGCCAAGTGTACACTGATACTTGTGTGATCAACTGTACATCTAGTATGGTTCTTTTGTAGATGGGATGTACTTTACGCCATGAAAGACTGCTGCCATGTGCTGCAGGAAACACTCCCAGCTCAAATCTGGAGGTCTCAGGCCCCTTTTAGACCCCAATGATAATTCAAAAGTTGAATAAATATTCCTGATAAAAACAAATTTTACAACAATTTACATGAAAAAAAAAAAAAAAAAAAAAAAAAAAAGTCTTATAAGAATGGGAATCATCTGAAATCATCATGCCAATGAAAGTCAGGCACTAAATGCTAAGCAGCAGCATGAACTGCGAGTCTGATTCATACTTCAGTGCTACAATTCAAACTAAAGTGACAGCAGTCACAGACTCGCCTCAAATTAATAATGCTACATTGCTGTGAACTGTCACATCTTATACAGAACAGGTGGCCATAAAGAAATTCACTGAAATCTGTATATGCTATTAAAAAAAAAAAAAAAAAAAAAAAAAAAGAAGGGGGGAAAGAAGCTAGCATAAGAGTGCACTTAACGAACTGCCTGATCACAGGCTGCTGCCAGGACCAAACCAGGTACCTAGAAACAAGTGTCTTAAATTAATATGAAATGAATGAATAAACAACTAAAGAAACAAATGAAACAAACCCCCTTGCCCACAGTGAGTAAGGTACATCATCAGTATAGGATAAACCACGTGGTACCACCTGATCCACAAAGGAGAACAGTTGGGCCTCAGGGAACAACCTACCTACTCTCAGCCCAAAGATTAGATAATTTCACAGTGTTTTGGAATGCTCTGTACTGTAGATCAAGAAAGTATTGCACTGGCAGAGTACAACGATGTCAGTTATACATACAGGCTGTGAAATCCAAAGAAAATTTATCATCATTTGAAAATGCAGATAATAACAGTACTGACTAGAGAATGTCCCAAGCAAGCATTATAATAGCATCCTTTAGATGGCAGGTTTACCAGTGTGTGTGTGCATGATTTTTGATCAACTGTACATGTGCGTGTCAACACTGTTCACCTGATGGCAGTTCTCAAAGCTTGTAATAAAGCATCTCTGGCAGCATTAGAAGGAAAAAAATGTATATATTGCTACCTGGGTGACAGATACAAAATGCGTAAAAACTCCCCTGTGGTTAGTGTGGTAAAACCCAAGCCAAACAATCCATCTAATGCATTCAGACTGGCACAGGTAGCTTTGCACTTTTGTCAAAACACTTACTAAATTTTAGGGAGAATTTTTAAAGAAGCACAGTAGAATTACAGCACTCTTTTACTTGGTTCTGTTGAGATACATCCCTCACATCCAATGCATGTGTGTGACAATGATGTGGAAGTATGAGCCTCCTTCTCTAAGGTGTTGTATGACCTGCTATGAGTAAAAGCATTCCGACCTGACCTACTGTAAGTGAAAACATTTTGTCCTAGTATATCATCAACTTGTACCATCTTACATCTCAACTACCAATTATGGTACTAAATTCTATAATTTAATATTGTAACACTGCATAATTTCTAACGAATTAATGAAACAGTGAGAAATTAAGACCATCCATCCATCCACCATCCAATCCTATGCTGCCCCACGAGAAGCATAGAAGCCCGGGGCTAGGCAAGTTGGTCCTGACATTTAAGATGAAAGTGAACAGCCTCACTAATCCCTGAGTGGCATTACATGAGCAATAAACCCCAACCATCCCTTGGATATAAACCTACACAAGCTCAATCCAACTGGAGCACCTTAATAACCCACCAAACCACCAGGCACCATAATTTGATTATATGGTTACCACCCGGCATAGAGAATGGTTTTTTAATGTACAGGAAACAATTCGGCTTGTCACTCAGTGTAAAGTCACCCATAGGCAGAAGGAAGGGGAAAGAATGAAGGAAAGAAAGAAAAGGAAGTGTAAATTCACCTATAGGCAGAAGGACGAGGAAAGAATGAAGGAAAGAAACAGAAGAGGAAGGAAGAAAGGAAAGGGTAGACACCCAAAGCAGCACTACATCAAGCAAGTGGATGTAGTGCTGCAAATTATGACAATTTTGTAAACCTATAAGTTTCTGATGTTTATTATCACAAAGTAAGGTACCATATGTCCATGCTGCTGTGGCATTATGATGACTTTAATAATTCATTCATTTATTTGAAAATATAAGTTCTTGCCAATGATACTGAGTATACATAGTACCATTACAGTTAATGGAATAAAAAATATGGTACAGGAGCAACATTTGTTGACAGTACTAATTCCAGCATCTTTTCTACAATTAATCAATTTGCTTATAATTAACCCAATTCAGTTCCTGATACTTCATTCAAATACTGTACAGTCAACCCTCATATAACGCAGTATCACATAACATGGATCTGTACTTACGCAGTCACCTATAATGTGACCGAAAACTATATACCGTGGTGACAAACAGATATACTGTGGCGAGTTGTCAGGTGTTGGAGTTCAGACGGCCCGCCGAAAGTCAAATGTCACACATGACGTAAGGTGAGTGGTGCACTGTGACTGGTTGCATGATGTCACATCCATATTTGACCCATTGGCCACTGGGGGCATCCTCTATTGTTTTCTGGTGGTCTCCTGCCTCATGCCTGTGTTTGTGGTAGGGTCTGGGGGTGCCGGGGACAGCGAGTGTGGCCAGAAGAGCCAGTCAGGTTAGTGACATAAACTTTTTTTTATTAATGTCTAGGAACCTTTCTTATGTATTTTTAATAACTTCCTGTGTATGAATGCCAGAGTGGAGGGTTTGAGTGAGATCTGAGGTGAAAAGGGCGACTTCGGAAAATGTCTAGTCCAGGTTAGCCCTATATAATGGAAACATATGGAATGCCTAACAAGGAAAAGCAGCGTGTTGTCAGTCTATATTAGCTGTGTTACAGGAGGGAGGACTGTACATACTGGCCATTATCCCTGTACCATAAACAATACAGCCGTTCCTCATTATAGTTAGCCACTTTGCTGATACAGTACTTCATTTAGTTATGTGCTAGCAATGACTCCTGTACTACAAAACGAAGCAATTCCCCATTATGTACTTCCTTTTCTGACACCTTCTGCTGTCACTTTGCCTTGGTAAATAAAAAAAAAACTGCCAATCAAAATTCTATCGCTACTTCTAAAGATGATCTGCCAGTTCCCCCAATTTACAAGACCAATTATGTGAAAAACTGCAATATGTTGAAACACATTCAAGATTTATAATGAGGACTGGCTGAATGTTATTTAATTACCACTGAGCTTGAGCAAGTATGTCCATACTTCTGGAGAGATAACTATGATAATCTTGTTACCTTTCTACATACCTTTGTGTGGGTGTCAAGTATTTAGTTTCTTCAATCAAATGACACATTATTTATCTCACACTTGTTACCTCCTGATGGCTCTTATCTTAGGAGAGATTTTTTTATACAAGAGGATCAGATATATCTTTCACTGACCCCTTCATAATGGAAGGTCTCTCTTATGTTGAATCAAACTGTCTGGCAGTAGCAACAATTAATAAATAAAATATACAACCTGATTCAAGGTGTTAATTTTTTATGCTTACATTGTTACTACTGCTCTTATTTTTGCTTAACCCCAGTCTGTCTGGCCAGGCAGATCCATCAACATTAAATAAGCAACTGCTTCTGTGGGTCCATCTTAAAGGTACAGTACAGTACATACACGCAGGGAACCGGTGCCCCTTGTGGTAGACAGCACATTGCCAGGGTTGGACCAAGGACCTTCCCCATGGCGTGGTGCATGAAAACATGGGGAAGTTTAGCTCCTGGATGAATGCTGCAAGTTGCTTTGCTCTGTCCAGGACACACAGCACCACCACAAGTAGGCCCCTCATCAGCACCTATGTTTATGCTTACATAAATAAACATGAAGAATGAGGATAGCATTTTCAAAAGAACCTTATGCTTGGTTAATGAAGAAATGGGCAGACAAGAGGAGGAGCCAGAGCGTTACTGAAAAGATATGATCAAGATACCGTATGTACAAGATGAAAGTGATGACAATGCCAAGAAAAACTGGGGACAAAAGTTCACCTACTACTTCTCAATCTCCTCTCCTGGCTGATATTTCTATAAGGGTGAGTCCACACCAAATGCTTACAGCTGGGAAAGACTTAGTACATTTCTTTGCTTTCTTTCTTTGATATGATGCATCAGGGAAGAAAGTGATGGACATGTCATACATGTGAAGTTGATGGACTAGAAATGTAGGTGAACTTTTCTCCCCAAATGTACAGTGAAGAGCAAAGAAGTTGGCTATCTATGATGGGCTATGATGAAGAAATTCTATATATTACCTGCTGATGATTTTCCTGTGTATCAGAATGAAAAAAAAAAAAAAAAAATGCTCTGCAGATATGGAAGAGGCATCTGGCAATCAGAAATTAGCACTGATTTAAGAAAAAAGCAGGAAAGGAAACAGTTAGGAAGCATAACCAGCAAAGAATTTAGAGATGGAATTTATTATCACTGAATACGGAGTGAAAGAGTGCAGTACTAACCTTATACACTAACTTTTCCACCATCTGTGAATGCATTAAGTTACTTTACTCAGGTGACTGGTGCCGGATCAGGAAACATTCACTCAGAGCTGCCTGAACATACAAATGTCTCTCAAATCTCTCCCTATCCCCTGAAAAAAGGACGGTGGACAGCAGCAGAAGGGTTCACATTCAGATTAGCCTATACAATGGTCTGGTTTCAGCCAGAATAAAATATCCAAGTGCATCCACAAAGTGTGAAAAAGTTAAGTAGACTAACAAGATATGTAAAGGTACCCAGTATAAAAACAGAGTAAAAAAAATTAATCAAATAAAATGCTTTGGGGAAATGGATGCCATCTGTCAATGTCTGAGATGAATGAGTGCTTTTCAGCTCATGAGTCTGAGTGGTCCTTTTTAGTTTACTGTTCTGCTACCAAATGATTTTATCCAACTTAGGAAAGGCCTTTGTTTTGAAAGGATTTATTATACTATATAATCCCAAAGTGCAATTTGTTTCATTTTGTTCCATTTTTGAAGGCTTCAACATGCTTGCATGTGTTGGCCTTGGTCACCTAAAGGCAGTTCTCCAAGTTGCTCATCTCTGGCAGCCTCCCCGTTCAGTCCCTTAATCTTGAGGTCACACTTCACGACCTCGTCCCACGTCTTCTTTGGTATACCCCTTGCAACCCCACCCCTAATATTAGCGCTTCTCACATCCTGCACCCAATTATCATCCCCCATCTTCTCCAAATGCCCAAACCACCTCAATCTACCTCTCCTCATAAAAACATCAATACACTTCAGTCCCATCCCACCTCTCCACTCTTCCATCGTCAACCTAGCCCCCCTAGGCCTTGCACTCAGGGACGCACTGCACATCCACCTAATCATTGTCATTTCTGTACATTTGGGCCCGCAAATATCCTTTCCTTTACTGCCCAGGTCTCACTACCATACAGCATTACACTCCTAATACATGATGCATACAAAGATCCCTTAGCACGGAGAGAGAGCCCTCTCAATGTCAGGAAGGGCAACAGCTCCCTGAACTTCTTCCAACCACCCCTCACCCTAGTCACAGAGCTAACTCCAGCCCACCTCCAGCACATAACATGTCACCCAAATAACAACTCTTCCACACACTCGAGAGCCTCACCAGCAATTCAATCATTTCATGCCTGACAACCTCCACCTGCTCTCCCCGACACACTGCACACATAAAATCAGCATTATCTAGAAGTCTACCTCTAATACCACTACATCTCTTATGTATCCACTTATCACAAACACTGCACAAGATGGAATTACTTCCCATGCCCTTGTAGCAGACTGCACTTAGCCACTCTCCCTCTTCTTTGACTGTACTGCCACCAATCCTAGATATCACTTTTGTTTTATCTGTATTTACTCTTTAAGTCCCTGTGCCCCACACCATCTTTCCAATTCCTAAAAATTTCCTCTGCCTCCCTTTCATTCTCTGCAATCAACATCAAATCATCAGCATTTATCTCTCATTGGATTTAATCTCTTAAGTCACACAAGAGGGCCTCAAGTACCATGACAAACAACAAGGGACTCAAAACTGACCCCTGATGCACACCAACAATCACGGAAAACTCGTCATTCAACTCTCCATTCACTCTTACCTGCATGCGAGCACCCACAAAAAATGGCCATAACCACTCTAACCAGCCACTCCTTGATCCCAAGCTTTTTCATTGCCCACTTCACCACCTCCCTAGAGACTCTGTCAAGGGCCTTCTCCAAATCAACAAAAACAAAGCACAGTTCCCTTTTCTTTCCTATATACTTTTCCTGAAGGTGTCAAACAATGAATATGGCATCAGTGGTGTCTGCCTGGCATAAACCCAAACTGCATCTCATCAATATTCATTCTTTCTCCAATTGTACCTTCTAGAACTCTCTCTCCATTGCCTTCATTATCTGATCTACAAGCTTTATACCTCTATAATATCCTCTTTCCAGGGCTTCACCCTTCCCCTTGTACACATTCACAATTACACTCTTCAGCCAATCATCTGGGACAATGCACTCATATATAATCATACTGATCAGGTCAGTGACTAACCTCACTCCTATATCTCTTGAGGCCTTCAACACTTCAGCTGTCAACCCACACACTCCTGCTGCCTCCCCCACCTGTATCCTGCCTATTGTTTGTCCTAATATGAATAAAATCACCAAATGGAAAGAGTAGAATAAAAAAGACATCCCTGGGCTCACCGAGTTAAGAAACAAAGGTTGTGTAATAAGAATGCATGAAATAAATACGAATAATAAATATGAATGTATGAAATGCAGATAGACAGTCTACACGAGGTTACTGAAAAGACATAACAATGTTGTATCCGAAATACAACTGACCTGCTCCTGGAAAGAATTGCATTTTGAGGATAGCCTTATTAAGAAGGACAAGAAGATAGGAGATAGGGGTAGCCTGAGAAAGAAAAGAAAGAGGCAGTTTAGTACTAGACACAGAATGAGATCTCTCCCTCTTTTATTTTCTTAATGAACAGGTCTTTCCTATTTCTGACAAAAATAAAAGCAAATAAATGAAAACAAAATAGGCAACCAGAAGTACATAACTGTCTCCTCTGAACAGATACCAACAACTCTCATCTAATACAAGAAGTTGAGAGCATAGTGCAATTTTAAGGTGGTTTTGGAGATTTTGTAACCTCTTCCATAACAGTTTATTTTGCTAATTATATTGCAATATCCTCTTGTATGGTATGATCTTAAATTGTAATATGCAACATAAATTACTGGGGAAGAGGTGCTATGAAACCACCTATGCCACACAGTATATGACTATATTCTATGCTGGAGAAAGAAATGAGACTCTTTATAAAAGTCTGGAAAATTCAGGAGGTTAAGATTGGAATTTAAATATACAGATGTTTGCAATGGACAAAACCATTGCAAGGGGTGCCTTTCATTGCTGCTGGGAAGAAGGAGCACAGACTTATAGGCTTGGGATGGAGCAGGTACAACTATGGACAAAAATTCACTTACTATTTCACCTCTTTTAGTTTTCACTTTTCCTGATGGCTAATTTTCTGAAGCTGAGAGGTATGGAATGTTTCTTTGCCCAAAATTTAATCTCTTTTTATATGACATATAGGATGACAGACATGCCTTAAATGTAAGGCAGATGTGGTGAAATAGCAGGCCAACTTCTGTCCTTGACTATTGATAAAAATTAGAGTAGCTAAGAGTCTGTCAACAAAGAGGTTTCAGGCAAAAGGCATTTATTAAGGAAGTGTAGTGCTGAAGGAACTATATGCAAGGGCAAACTGAAGACAGAAAGGTTATTAAAGGGAACCAAAGAAAAGACAGGAAGATTTTCTAAGGTAACTGGAAGTTGATGGGAAGTCTTCAAAGGGAGAAGAGCAAAGGGATACCAGGAAAAAATTGGGCCATGAGGAAAACTGCGGGACTGGGTGAGGGACTTACTAGGGGCGGCATGTGAGAGGAGTGGGGCATCCTCTTTTCCATGGGGCCCCGGAGAGGAACCCCTTGAAGTTGAACGAGAGTCCCGGCCTCCCACAACCAACGCTGAGAGGGCGCCTGAGGGACACGAGACCTCATTGTGGGCAGAAGTGAGGGAGATAGGCACAAAAAAGGCAGTAGAGGTTGGGAGAGCATGGAGGGTGGAGACACCAGGCAAGAGTGGTGACAGAGGTAGGACTGTGTGGAAAGGTGGAAAGTATAGGCATAACTTAGATGTAAGGAGGGTGTAAGCATGAGGAAAAGGAAGGGAATGTGCAGAGGAGAGAAAAGAGATATTTGGCAGAGAAACACAAAAAGAAGATACAGGTCATGTGAAAAGTAGGAAGTGGGAAGGATCACATAAGACAGTAAAAGCTGTGGGAGTGATGGAATGAAGGAAGGATAATGATGGAAAGTACAGGAACACAAAAAAGCGATGTGAGTGTATGGCAAAGGAAAACACAGAAGGAAGGATAATGATGGAAAGTAAAGGAACACAGAAAAGAGATGTGAGTGTATGACGAAGGAGAACAAAGAAAGACTGGACAGCGTGGGTGAGAGTGGTAGCAGAGGGACACAAAATAAAGATAAAGGAAGTGGATGTGCTGTGAATGGGTGGTGAGGGGTGGGTGGAGACATTAGACAAGAGTGGAAGCAGAAGTTGGTGTTAGGATGGATAGCAGTGGAGACTGAGATGTTACAAGGAGAAAGGACAGTGGGTGAAGAAAGACATGTCATGAAGAAGAAAGGACAGGGATAAGCAACAGAGGAAATGGGCAAGAATGGGTTTATGCAGGGAGTACACGAGTGTAGGGAGAGGTTGGCAATGGGCACTGGAGGAAGGGAGAGGATGGAAAAACAAAATGAAGACTGGGATGGAAAGTTAATGTGAGAGTGGAGACAGAGAATGAAGGTGTACAGGTGAGGAAGGATAAGGATGGGCGATATGTTGAGAGACGTGGCAAAGGTTGAGTGTTTACATGAAGGAGGGTTGAGAGCTTTGGTGCAAGTGGAAGTAGAGGAAGGCTACAGAGATACAGCAGAGAAACACAAGAAAGGATAAAGGTCCTGGGTACTGAAGATATGGGTAAAATGGATAAAAAAACAGTAAAGATTTCAAACAAGAGTGGAAACAGAGGATAAATAAGGAACACAAAATAAAGAGAAGGGTTGTGGGTGTAAAAAGGAGAGCACAGGCGAGATTGCTGCTGCTGCTGTTTTTAACACCAAGCTCATTAAGACATGAATCCAGTGGACCACAGGAAACTGGCCACTTCAACCAGGTGCTCCCACAGATCTTTTGTTGAAATTACACTGAAGGATTGTCCATATTGTGATGGTCTGGTGCCTTAGGTGAATGAATTTACTACAAATGGGAGTCTGCATTACAGTGTGAGCATCGTGGATTGCTTGTAAGTTGTATTTTGTGCTGGTACTTAAGAAGGGAAGGGTGACAGCCACACTGCCGTCTGGCTAGGTGTGCTTGTCTCATTCTCAGTAGAATGGTTCCCGAGGGGTGATGTCTGGTGGTGGTTCAGGAAGGACGGTGTTTGGCTGGAGGTTTTGGATGGCTGTGGTAGCTGTGTGTTTATGTATATGTTTTGGAGGTAAAGTGTTGTGTGATGGAAGGATATTATTCAGGCATTCTATGTAGCGCTGGATGGCTATACATTTCTCAATGTCTCTAGATGGGAGGAGTAAGAGGAACTTGACAGGTTGGTGTAGTTGCAGGCCCTCAGTAAGACAAGAAGTGTGTCTCCAGGAGCATGACTTGCATTAATAATGAAGCCCACCATCTTCCTCTTGAAATGTGGGGGAAGCTGAGGGACGTTTGTGCATCTGGGCAACTCCATCGTCAGGGTGCGTAAGTGTTGCCATGCAAAGGCATCCCTTTTCACCACCAGAGGGATTAGGAGGGAAGGAGATACAGGCAGAAGAACTGAGATAGAGAGAGACTGTAAACAGAGGGATAAGGGAGGGAGAGAGAATGTACACTGAGGGGCTGTGAGGTAAGGAAGTTGGTACGAGGGGCGTTCAAAAAGTTTTGGCAACAGGGTAATAAAAGTGAAATTAATAGAGATACACATTTATTGAAGTTCACACTCCTTCAACATACTCTCCTCTAAGGTTTACACACTTCTGGAGCCGTGTCATCCACTTAACAAAGCACTCTGAGTACTCAGAAATAGGTATACTCTTCAGTTCTGAATTTATCCTCCTGGCAAGGTCCTGTTCCCTTCAAAGAGGATCCCAGCAAGTTTTTCTGACAAGTTAGGGAATAGCCAAAAGTCACAGGGTGCCGTCCTGACCTGGCACTGTGTGAGTTTTGGCTATTCCCCAAATTGTCAGAAAAACTTGCTGGGATCCTTTTCAAAGGGAACAGGACCTTGCCAGGAAGATAAATTCAGAACTGAAGAGTATACCTATTTCTGAGTACTTGGAGTGCTTTGTTAAGTGGATGACACGGCTCCAGAAGTGTATAAACCTTAGAGGAGAGTATGTTGAAGGAGTGTGAACTTCAATAAATGTGTATATCTATTAATTTTGCTTTTATTACCTTGTTGCCAAAACTTTTTGAACACCCCTCGTACAAAAGTAACTAAAGAGGAAGGAAAGATAAATTTAGAGAATTAGAAAAATATAAATGGACTGGGAGAACAATAGAATAGACAGGTTTAGGGGAATGAAGGGAGGGACAATGCAAACAAGGGAAGCAGGAAGAAGTAAGACTGGAGGGAAGGAAAATTAAAAACAATGAAGGCTGGTACGAGTATATGTAACAGAAGACACGGAGGGAGGGCTGGGGGGTTAGGACTGACACTGAGGTAAGGCATATGTAAAGGGCAGCATATACAGTACAAAAAGAAAGCTGTATGAAAGAGGATAATAAAAAAACTTAGCAAATGGAGTGACAGACAAACACCGCAATAAAAGGGATTCATGACAAGGCAGAAAAGTAGCTCCTAAAATCCAGTGACATATATTTGATTTTATTCTTTGCTATCCCCAGATGCTTGTATTAAGCTTAAGAGAGATATGGCAAACTGAAGGGGTTAGATACATCCTTCATAAACCCCTTTGCTACTTGAAGTTTTTCAAAGTCAATTAAAACTGTCAGGAGATGGCAACAATAAAACAAAATGGATGTCTTTCAACTAAAGGGGTTAATGCTTAGATATAAGCACAACATCATATTGCAAGCTATGGCATTAGTTTTGAATATTCTGTTAGAAAATAATTTAATGCTTGGCCATTACATAATTCACAGACAATAATCCCCTCAGTGACATAACTGATTTTATTACTGGTACTGCTTATCTCCAAACAACTTTATTCAGCTTAAGTGAGAATTTCAAACTCAATGTATTACGGAAAGCCTTCATTAACCTCTTTACTACTGCGCTACTGGACTCTCCTGGGCTGAATAGAAATCACCTAGAAGCAACAATAATAAAACCAAAATTATGTCCTCTGGCTGAAGAGATTAAAGAATGTTCAACTCCATCAATACATATTGTTCTACTTCACTCTGGCTACTGCTAGATGAACTATGCAGCTTAGGAGTGACCTCCTGAACTGAGTGAGATATAAATTCTTTCCATTTCTTTTCATTTTAAGCTGTGTTCCCTCAACTGAATACAATGATCAAGTAGTAACCAGAATAAGACCAGAAATAATCATACTGAAGGAGTTACAAAAAGCAAATGACAACTTTATAGTACTGTTCAGCATTATGAAAAAGGTAATTATAGCAACTTAAGTTAACAACCAACAATTCTGTCACTGAGTTTTCTATCGTCCATTCCAAATTATAATTACACTCAGTCACAACTCACAACCTTCCAACCCAGTCTATACTTCCTAAGTCTAACTGGATCAAATGTGACTATAATTCTACTGAAGTTAGAGGGAGTACGGGTAGGCTGGAAGGGTACCAGTCATGGCCATGTGTAATTCTACTTTGAATGACTATATACAGCTAGATGTTGTGAGCTATAAGCTGCTTCCACAACTGATTTTTCTGCATCTCAATGAAAAATTCCCAAAACAAAGTTTCACTTGAAAGGCATGGAGGTCACTAACTCTGCCATGGTAACTTTTCTAATAATTTCTTTCAGTTCACTAAAGATTTCAAGATAGCTCTTCCAAAAGTTAAATCTTTGGTCAAGACGTACTGAGCTCACGAAAGATTCCATGGTAATCACTGTAACTAAGCTTCAGTGCAGAGTTACAAAATTCAGGTAAGGATTCCATGGCAACTGTTCTAATAATCGAGCCTTCAAGTTAATGGTTCATATGCTCACTAGCATCAGCAGAAGAGGTGACTTAGCTTCGCTGATCAGAATCTTAACCAAAAAATAGGGACTGTGGATACAGCTGGTAACACTAGCTTATTAGTACTGGGTTATACAGAACTATTATACTCTATTTACAAAACATCACAAAGCTTACTCCTATAGGATAAAATCTAGCAGAGCTCCCTCTCACAGATGTTAAATAGTTTGTGACATGAATTAGGTTTCAACATAATGAAATACATTTCTGACTCCCATTTTCTGTGAAAAGAAATAAGGTTAGGACTGAAAAATTCTACTTTAATGGTTAGATTAGGTCCCACAAGGTTTGGTTTGCATGTAAAGTTAATAAAATTCTACACTATAGCTAATCCCTCCTCTCTTTCTGTTTTCTCACATCCTTCCTGTCACTTTTAATTACTCATTTCTCCCATTCACGTGGCTCAAAACCAAGTGACACACCAGATGGTTTCCTGTAATCCAGGAAACCATTTATAATGCTGGAAAAAAAAAAAGGGGGGGGGGGAGATTTAAGGCCTACTATGGTGCCCCTGTTAACTGGATGGAGAGATGCAAATGTAGTGTCCACTCAAGAACCAAATCACATTAATCCTCACGCCCTGCTGTGTTAAAGCTCTGTCAGCCGCAAGGGAAAACTGGTCCACTGCACTAAACAGCCCTGCAGAGCCAACTGCTTGCCTGCAGTTGATGGGTCTACTTAACTAGAGAGACCTAGGTTACACAACAACTATCATAATAATAACATCAAAACTACACTTTTCCACAGCTTATAATCTCAATTACTGTACTTTGATAATTAGATTACATTTACTGTATGATGAAAAATGCACTGCATTACACATGAGGAAGCTCTCCCATATTTTCATCCTATTATACAGTAAATCAGCACGAAACTACCATACATGAAATTCAAAGGTAAATCAAAGAACCTCTAGCTACAACTTGTTACTACTGCATGCAAGAGTGCAAACTGTGAGCATCATGCTACATGCAGCCTCTCCATACCTCCACATCATCACCAGTAACTTGATTCCATGACCTGCATCATTTAAACTGAGTGTGCAAAGATGTAAGCAAACCCTTTGGTAATGACAGTCAATCTTAAAAACCAGTGAGGATTGAAAACTGTTCAACTGTATTTCACTTTACAATTCAAAATAAGCAAAAAGGTGTATGGATCAAGCTTAGTATATTTCTAATATGACTTACTAATGACAAAACTTTAGAGTTTGCCTTCCTTCTCACCTTCTCAGTTTAAATAACATGGCCATATATGTTTTACCAAGAGGAGATGACATATAACTGTCCAAAATATACCTGACGAACACAAGAATGACATGATGAATACGGCAGATAGACCTAGAAAAGGATTACAAACATCAACGAGTCAGATGTTTGTATACCCATTAACAATATATAAACTTTAATCATAAGACTGATTTTGTAGTGTGTCACAATTACCCCCTTTAGTCCAATGACATCATTTTCTATTACATTTTTGCTACCTACAGGCATTTTTTTCGGTTTAGGGGAGATATCCAATAGTTAGAGGGTTAATGAAGTCCATATGTAGCCCCATTCAATGTGAAAAATCTCTCCTAACCCGAATAAAATAATGTAATTGTAGCAAGAAACATAGACATCATCAAGGTGATCATCTTGGTGGGGGGAATAATACATTACTGCACTACGTTTGTAAAAATAATTTTCTTTACAACTTTTTGAAGAATAAGTGTAGGAGAAGCTAGAAGAAAAACAGAGAATGCATTTGCCGGTTCTGTAGATAATAGTGGCAATGACAGAAGGATACTGTGTCCACTCTAACTTGGCTTAATAGTGCTCTCTTTCTAAGCTGAATGGAGAGCTGTAGCAAGAGATTAATGCTATAACTTGGTTGTAATCACAAATATGTGCTACGGGAAGGACACAAAGCCACAGTAGTCTTATTCTGTCACTGAGCTATGAGAAATAGGTTGAAAAAAAAAATCCTACCAAGTCAAGGTGAATGATCTATAGTTGTTACGGTGGTAGTGATAGTATCAATGGTGATGGTAACCTGTCACTACAAAAAGTAAACATTCTTGCTTGCTCCATTCCCCACATGACAGTGAAGATATAACCAACATTCCATATGAAATAAAGTAGTTGTGGACAAAAGTTCCCCTAATATTTCACCCTCCTTATTTCTCACTCTACTCTGCTAAAATTCCTTAACTGGAAAATGCTTGGTACATTTCTCTGTCCAAAAAGAATTCTCTCTGATATGATGCATCAGAGATGAAAGTGACAGACTTGCCCTTAGTGTGAAGAAGATGCAGTGGAGTTGCAGCTCAGCCCTCATCTCTAATTGTACTATCTACAATGAAAGTTTTATTGCCACTCCTGCTTCTCTTTCTAAGGACTTCAAAAATCAGTCCATAGTTGGTCTGTCTTTGTCTAAATAAACTGAGTCACTCTCACGCCTTGAAAATAAAGTAATGGGTACATTAAATTTGATCAGCCTTAGGTGTGAGTCAGGAGTGAGTCAAATTTTCCCTCCAATATGACTACACCTGGCCATCACCATCAACTGAACAGAAAGGGGTTTGGGATCTTTGTCAGGCGAAAACAAACTGACTACAGTGAATCTCCAATAACCAAAACTAATGACACTGAGATGTGACTAAATAAAGCCATCTGTGTTGACGCTCAAAGACCATGAAGAGAGAAGCAAAAGAGGCAATATGACTTTTGTTGATGTCAGTACAGTCAGAATCATAAGTTTTCCTTATACAGCAGTGTCAACTTCACACTTAAGGCACATCCATTATTATGCCTACAGATGTATCGTATTAGTTGCAACAGCAGTTCCAAATTCATCTGTAATGTGATTCCGGCAGACCACAGACTAAAACTGCCCTTCTCCAACAGTACATCCTCCTGCTTTTGGGGAACAGGAAAGTAGCTGAGGGATATTTGCATAACCAGGCAGCATAGCCAACTAATTATATCGATGACACCACACGAAGGCATCCCTCTCCGGCATCTGCAATACATTAGGGTCATATATGGGCAGAAACTTATCAAGCCTCTCTTAGTTCATGAAGGTTAGTTACCAGAGGACAGTGAGAAACAAATGCAGTGGAATACTGGGCAAACTTACTTCCCTGTCTGTATAACCCGATATTTAAGAGGCAGTCAGAATACAGTACACCATGCAATTCCTTCATTCAAAATTTGCTCAGTCTTGACTATCACAACTACAATTCATAAGTATTTTATGTTTACCACAATATTTAATTTCTTACGAAATGTTTTTCCTGTCAAACATTTTGTTTTTTTAATGTCTAACCATCTCAGTTTCTGTGACTGTATTATCACTGGTATACACAGTGCCATAACAGGTTCAATGCATTTTCCACACTACAACATAAACATTAAACACAAATAACAACCCTTAAAGTAGGTGATATGAATGAACATATGGAGGATAAGTGGTTATTTGACTGAAGCTTCATATCCAGGTAAGATTCATACACTGTACGTACTGTAGTAGTTGTTTAGAAAACAGACAATGCAACGCAAATAACCATGGTTCATCCACAATACAATTTCACTTATGCATCTGTCACGCCTGTCATCTGTATAGTGGTTATTAGACATGTCACGGAGTAAATGCGCCCATAATTTCTAATTTTTCTCATAATCTTAACAATGTATGAAAGTCATACTTCTGCTAATCATATGCAAGTTTTATCAGATCCATAATTCTGACATGCCTGTTGTCATTCATATTTCCATGCCTTCATTATGCAGCAAAAATGCCAAGTTACAGGCTAACCTGAAGACCTGTATTTCTCATGCTTCCATTACTAGTCAAAAAGAGTCAACAGACGGTCAAGATATTCAGATAAAACTATATGTAGAAGTCCATCATGGTAGACACCTCAGAGTGGGAAATACTGTGACCAAAACTACAGTCACGAACACACAAAAAAATGGTGGAATAAAAAGTGTCATTCCCAAAACTACAATTAACACACACAAGGTACAACTGCCCAAAATTCTGGGGAAAAAAGCACTGGTGACCGTACAGTTGAAACCAAGTGCATGAAGGTGTGAGCAAGCCTGTAGTTTTTAACATTTTTGAACATCTGCAGCCGTTTGAGTTGATTAGCCTGCATCCCACATTACATGGTGCATTCATAATGATACAGAAAGGTCTGATATGCTCCAAGTTCTGACAGGTATTTATAGAACACCTGTAATTATTAGACGCGATTAGCCTTAATCCCCCATTACAGTGTAGTCAGCAGTGATACAGAAAGATATGACATGTTCTATCATCAAATGCTTCAGAAAGTATTGTCAAAAACTACAAGCTTGGCCACACCTTTGCGCACTCAGTTCTAACAACACGGCCCTAGGACAAAAACGGGTGATGCTTGGGTGGGAGTTGGGGCGGGGTCAATTCTACAGAACAATACTTGCTTACACTACTAAAAATGGTAAAAAGTGTGAAGCCGATACACTAGTGAGAAACAGTCGATGTACTAGACAGAAATAATTAAATCGGCTGGTAACTGTCAACCACTGATTAAAACTATGAAAGAACAATCAGACAAGCTTTGAGTAAATATCGCATATGCTTTAACTGGATGGAAGTGTGAAACAGAACATTAGGGGGGACATACTACTCAAAATGGTTGATTTGGAGGAAGTAGGTAGGATTATTAACAGGTCATAGAGTAGAAGTTATCCCATTGAGCCTGAGCACATTTTCTTCATATTATTCTTGCCATCTCCAGACAATTTCTTTCAGCTTAAGGGAGGCTTTTCAAACTGGAAGGGTTACATATAGCCTTAATAAACCTTTTCAATATGAGAAGCCTTTTATTAAGTTAATTATTGTCTAGTTATGCCAAGAATATACTTAGAAAAAAAGGCTCCCAGATTCAAATAGGGCTAGGCTGGGAATAGTGGTATGATTAAATTGGAGACAAAGAGAGAAGATTATAAAAGTTAAAAGGCATTTGGTTATATATGCATCTTGAACAAGATCAATTGCAAAAGGAGCATTATCAATAATTATACTATTCAAAGTGGGAATATTTTCATTTTGCTATTAATAATAATAACTGCGAGTCTACATTTTACCAGTAAAAATATTATCTAAGTACAGTTCAGTATTTCTACATTAAAATCCTCAATTACAATTTATAGTACATTACTACTGTACCTGTATGACAAAAAATAAATCACCATACTATTAATACAATTCATCAGGTGGACAAAAACTTCTAAAAACGTGTAAAACGGGACAAAAAAACAAGAGATGGTGGGACAAAATTTCTTACCCGATCTACTCTCCGCCCTATGGATCTTACCCTCCACTCTATGCAGGCGGAGGTCAGTAAAGCTACGTTTGAGCTGGGTTAGGACCCCTATGGACGAAAACACACACAAGGCGTTAGTTCACCAAAAAGCAACCAAACACACACAGGCTCACACAAACACTTTAAAAATTGACACCAGCAGTTGGTCATAATTGATGATAAAAATAAAGACAATAAAAGGGTAGAAATACATAAGAAAACTATAGTCATTACTACTGCATTTCATTCTGCTTTCTTTATAAAGGCTTGCATGTGTTGGCCTTGGTCACCTAATAGTGGATCTCCATGCTGCTCTCTCTTCAGTCCTTTATCCCTAATGTCTCACTCTATGACCCCATTTCAAGCCTTTTTTGATATAGTTCATGCAACCTTACCCTTAACATTCAAATCTCTCACCCTCTGCACCCATTTGTCATACTCCATCTTCTCCACATGCCAAAACCTTGGACAATAATATAAAAACTGAAATCAACAGTACACTCAATCCTCGTAAATCGTGTGTTCATAAATCACGGATTCGTAAACGGGTAAGTGGCCATAAGACTGCCGCCAACATTAAATCACTGTTAAGTCATGAAAATCGCGGACCTAGGCACCAAAGGGGGCCTTTTCCGAGGAGAACCATAAACTGTGGCATTCAAACTGAAAATCGCGACCCAACAACCAATCACCACGCATCCCTGGTGGCAAGTGTGCATACTAATGCCGCCAAGTTGTTGTTGTTCTAGTCCTGCCAGTACACACACTACAGACCGTCACCGTGTAGTATGAGAGCTACCTGCCTTTTTTGTGCAACTTCCCACCGCCTCCCACCTACCATGGCCCCTCCTGACCCCCCGATGAAACACTCTAAGCAGTATGGCGTCAAGAAGCTGCCGCCGTTGTCATACAGTCAATGTTTGGAGCTCATTCATTGTGTTGAGACGGGAGAGAAGTTCTCAAAGCCGGCGAAAGAGTTTGGGAAGAATGTGTGCTGAGAGGTTCTAAGTTCTTCCCAACACACCCCACTCCATTCACTTATGCAACTTTGTCATAGGATTAAGGTGAGATGATTTAACACTGCTTATTTATATTTAATACATGCACTGAATATTCCTAAATTTTTATGTTTGTGTTTGATGGTGCCTAGATGGGCGTAGGTAGGGTGCTGTGGGGGCAGGTTGGCTAAATTCCAGACCCAAATTAATTTTTCACATAAGAGTTATTCATAAATCACGGAATTCATAAATCACGGCAGTGGTCCAGACCCAGATTGCCGCGATTTACGAGGATTGAGTGTAGATAAAAATTTATGATAAAAAGAACGGTAAAAGATGGCACGAAAAAAAAAAAAAAATGAAAAAATGAAAAAATATATAAATTTGGACAGATTAAAAAAAAAAAAAAAAAGGATGGAAAAAGAAAGGAAACTAGATTCTAAAAACAATAAGAAAATATTGAATGATCGAAGATTGTTAAGTTGATGGTAAAAAATAAATAAAGGTTACAGCCCATCCCATTTTCTTCCCTTTGAGATACAGGGGCCTGAGAGAGAACAGAAGCCCCAATATACCAAGTGGTCCAAATATAACTCCTCTTCCACTCCACCCGGTAATTTCTTGTGTTGCAGGGATGGCACAGTCAGTGTTATCAGTGTCTGTCCTGCATAATTTATTCATTACCTATTCCCACAGCCACCCTAACACACACCAGCTGACTGAGCTACTCCTGTAACACATTAGATACTGCCAGCAATAGTACATTTCTAGCAGAGTGTTATTTATGGACCACTTTGTATATAAGGGCGAATGACCAGCCAGCTTCCCAATGACAGAGAGAGAGAGAGAGTCTCCAGTCACCCTTGGGCATTAAACCTACACAGCAGCATAACTCAAAATGGGACATTCTAACCGATTAGACCACCATGCACCCCCAAGAATGAATGATGAGAATGAGAAAACAATTGCACCATGTGAAAAGGCATGTGGCATGTATGACTGCTGGACCTTAGGGAACAGAGTATCAAAAATATGCCCAGAAAGACTGATAAATATACACACAGAGAGACATAAAGAGATAGGTAAATGGGGGAGGAGGGGTAAAAATAAAAATGACAAGGGACATAAAGAGATAGGTAAATGGCGGAGGAGGGGTAAAAATAAAAATGACAAGGAAGGAATACCAAAACAAAAACTCAGAAATCAATCTACCCAACTGACTGGTGCAATTTTCAAAGCAATGGTTACTTCGTCATATAAATCCAACACACAACACACACCCAAGGATGTCAGTTCAATGTAAACAATATACAGGCTGTCCTTGTTGTAAGCTAAGAATGTGTTCCAATCACAACATTTGCCATACGTGTGGTGCTGTAAACTGGAGAGAGATGAGAAAATCACCTTTATAAGTAGCAACAAAACTTCACCCCCTTGAATCTGGTGACGTATTTTTTTTATTTATTTTTGATATTTCCGGATGATTTTTTTCCCCTTTTTTTAATGTAGGAAAGGAACCTTGTGCTGAAGGGGTCTAGTACTAATAGTAACTGCTAGGTTCATCTGAAATGTGAACCCAGTGGACTGGAGGCTGGAGTTGCCCTCCTCCTGCAGTCCACCATCCTCCTTTTGTTAGGGGATAAGAAGGGAGTTGAGGGATGTTTGTATGACCAGGCAGCTCCACCACTCAGTTATATCAGTGCTAACTTGTGAAGGCATCCCTCTCCACCACCACTGAAAGGGTTTACTAAAGCTTTATCTAACCCCTCATGGTTAAGAAGTCTGTCCAGTGTTGAATTAAATCATCAGGCAAACACAAAAATAAAATAATATTGTACATCACCAGACTGATGCAGTTAAAGATAACACTGGAACTTTAAAATACGATTTTCATCATTTGTTGTGGACTTGAAAAAGAAATTAAGTGATTAATAAATAAAGAGAAATATAAAACCAACTTATAACAAGGACTTACTGTACGACAAAGATATGGGCCTATATTCTCATCAGTTAAGAAGGAACCTTAGTAACTCTTCCTTATTAGCTTATATCTGTATCTGGTGCACTGATATCTGCTTGTAAGGTATTTATGTAGCCTATACTCATGTAAAAAAAAAAAAAAAATCAGACTAATAAAGAGCAGTATGAGAAATATATCATTAACTCAATCCCATGATGAAAATGACTTTTTTTTTTTTTCTCTCTCTCTCTCTCTTGCTGCATCTGGACACACTTTCTCAACTTACTGAGGAAATCTAACTGTGAAGAGTTTAACTATAATTAACCCCTCTTCATAATGTACCTCCAGAACTGAAAAAAACTGCCTAAAGATATCAAGAATAGCTAGAGCACATCAGTTCAAACATGACAAAGATCCCTCACACTTCAGGTCTGCTGATGGCAGTGCGTGCAGTATAATGTGGTCAGACTGGAGGGCCTGTGTCACTAGTAACCACGTGGGTTTATTCCTTCCCCAGAACTAAGGCTCACTGAATTCCATGCAACCATAGCTTGGTATTCAAGTTGTGGGAGAGGCCTTCCATTTGGTATACCATAATATAATAAGTTCTTGTACCAATATGGTTAAGGAAGAAATGATAGTAAGTCTCCCACTCTGATGAGAATACAGCCCAAAATCTAAACAAAGGGACCAGAGGGAACCAAAGAGGCAAGAGAGTATTACTGGGGAAGAGGCAGGGCAGGGGAATGCTTGTATCTCTGTAAATGTAAAATGTTAACCACTTCTGCCAGAGTATGTCATCCTTACTTTATTCTTGCAGTGACAAGATTACTTTTTTCAGCTTTGGAATGACTCTGAACTGGTGGAGTTGGTTATGGCCTTCAGTAGCCCCCTCATCACTGAAGGTCTGTCTTCAGTTGAATAAATTGTCTGATGCTGGCAAAAACAAAATTTTTAAAATGTCATCAGACTACAGGGGTTAACCACTTACTTAGATAACTTTTTTTTTTTTTTTAATTCTTGCCACCTTAAAACAATTTTTTACATCTTAGGACAGCACCCTGAGAGTGAAGGGGTTAATGAAAGCTATATCTACCCATTCTAATTCAAAGTCTCTCCTTAGCTGAATTACAGTAATTCATTAAATGACAGCAAAGGACGTAATATAAACATCTTCTGGATGAAAGGGTAATGCAGTGGCATGTCAAAGTATGAGACAATGAATTTACTAAGATTTGCATATTGTGTAAATTATTCTACGAAGTCTATCATTAATACTGTCCTATCATTCCCTCCTCTAACAGTATCCATTCTATATCCGATATGTTGGCTGTTCTTACACACCTGTGGCTACCTGGCATGCTCTAAAGTTTTACAGTTGTGCACAGATTACCTATCTCATTTACATCCAATCTGTCGGCTCTATGAATTCAGAAATCAAACACTTTTTAGGGTGCTATGTATTTCTATGACACATTCCCATTCAAGCAAGCATATGATTTCTTTCAATTTATATCTGAACAGCACCACCACTCACCCACACATTCCTGTGATATTCTAGAAATCAGCAAAGTTACTAAAGACTGTACTCTAACAAATGTAAATGCATTATCAAAAAGAGTGAACAGAGCTCGCTCTCACCATCTCTCACCCTCTTTCATACGAACAGAGAATTTTGTTCGACGATAAACAATACCTTTAATATGCAATACCTTATATAGAAAATAGGCCTGACACTAACATGCTTTTTACCGACATGCCAACATGGGGACGGCAGATGAGGTTTGCTGCAACTATAGTACCCAAGTAATGAACTACAATCACTGTCTTGATAGCTTCAATACCATATACAGTTCATAACTACAGTTAGAAAACAAACTTCTGCATGGAATTAATTCATCAATCATTACTGAACTGCCTTATTTACAACTATTACTCAATCTATTTAATTTGTACTCCAGTGCAAACTGTCATGCTTCACATATGTACACACATGACAATTCAGAGACTTTAGTAATCATATAAACTGTAACTGCATAAGTGTCCTGAATACTACAGTTCTGTTTATACAGTACTACATACTGATGCATCTCATACAATAGGAGATATTTTATCATTATATGACATTTATAATTTTCATGGAGACCCAACAACTGTACTGACAATAATAATTTATATATCGATCATTGTGTAGGTAACATTGCATTAGTTTTTCTCCTCAATATTTTCATGAAAAAATATATTTTCTGTATTTCATGATATTTAGATTAGCTTTTTGTATGAATATATTTTTTCTAGTCTGTATCAGTAATTTTCCTTGAATTTTCACATGAATGAGACACATATTTAGCTACTCAAAACACAAAAGTTCAGTTGAATGTAAACAGTCAAGGAAGAAGGTGCTTCAGTAGCAGATAACTTCCTTGGGGTGGCACCATGGGTTTCTAGGGTAAGCCAAACAGTATGGATTATGACACAACTTCCACACCCGGATGCAACGAGCAACACAGCAACCACCATGGGCTGTGGCCAGTGAAGGTTAAGTCAGGGAGCACAAGTTCAGGTGAGAGTTTTGGGAAGGGAAGCAAGCTGGGCAATAGAGTCACAACAAAGAGGAACCTCAACAGCAGTGTCCCTTTGTCAACAGGAACCTCTGTCACAGAAATTAACAGCAAGGGGAATATAAGGGAAGGAAGCAGGATCAGTACTGTACAGGGTCGAGCAGGAGTTGGGGTACAAATTGAGGGTTTGGTGTGACACCTGACTAGAATCATCCGCTTACCATAACCAGGAGAAATATCCGTTGATGTGGCTGTCAAGACAAGGGACTCAGACTTAGATGATCGCCGCAAATACGAAACCCCACCACAACACCAATATATAAATACAAGAAAAGGCTTTTCCCAAGCCAAAAACTTGTTTTCCTTTTTGACAGGAGTTGTGAAACTGCTTAGAGAAATGCGATAATGCTACAACTGTTTGCAAATACACATAGAGTAGTGGTCAGTGATGGGACTATGGTATATCAATACTTCCTAAACTGAGGAGGAGAGTGCTATAACTCCACTGTGCTTGAAAATTAAATGAAAAATTATCCCCCAAATTAAGGACTTAAACTGGGAGGATCTCTTGTATATAATGCTATGAGTCTGAGTCAGTCTTTTCTCCTCTGGACCTCATTCCTGACTGTAAGTATGAATTCTGACAGGGATACACCACTGGTCATCTCTTCACATACTTTCAGACTCCTGTTCTTCCTCTCATGACTTTAAGGACCTGTTGCTATTGCACCTCTGCCTGAGCCTGTCACAGATCAGTTCATTTCTACATTGTTTTGCTCTCTATGTTTTGTATTCTTCCATTTAGGCTGTTAACTTAAATTTCCTTTCAGGTCCTTCAATAGCTGCCTTACAGATGAACAGTGCTCTTCTAAAGCTAGCAACAGTAATGTTCTTCATGGATATGTCTTTTCACAAACTCCATTTCCTTTTACTCATCAGTGATTTGAGCCTTACATTTAATCTATCTATCTATTGCCAGACGCCCCAATCCCGTTTGGGGTGGCCACAAACAAATCGCCTCCACGTCGCCCTGTCCCCCGCCATTTCACTGCCCTGCTCCCAACTCACACCCCCCTCTCTCATATACCCCTTCAAGTTCTTCATCCATTGTACAGAATTATACCACAAGAGCCATTTCAAGTTCATAAAATAATGCTGTGGCACATAAACTTCTGACCTGTTAGCTATTTTGCTAGGCTCCATAGGACGGTATTGTTTTAATGCCACAAAACCCCAGATTTTCCACAGTTCTCCTCACTGCAAGGTTTACCATTACTATCTACCTGCATTAAGAAACATAAACCTTAATCTACCTTTGGAATTTCTTTTCCTTGTGATCTTTCTTAGACTGATACCACTACTAAGTACTTCAGCAGAATATGATGCATCAAGGAGGAGAGCCTGACATAATTTAACTGTGAAGCAGGTGCAGTGGAATAGTATGCAAACATTTACTCCTGGCTGTATATGACAGCTGTACACAGCATGAAATAGTGCTGCCCCAGTTCAGGCAGGAGTTGACCTTGACTACTGTATCAGCTGCTAGACGTTATCACTTTCCTACAATACTTGAAGGGCAGCTTCTTATACAATTACCCAATACAGAGTTATGGTGTCTATCTCTCTGGTTTAAGGTAGTGTCAACATGGTTTCCTCACTGACTACACTGCATGTGTGAGATGACTGGAAGCAAAATTACCACACCAATGGTGTAAACTGGCCAGGAGTAAAAACAAAAAGTGACATTACTCACTGCCTTCAATACGCCTACAAAACTGTGTGAATGAGAAATAAGATGTACAGTATACTGAGATCCATTACTATATTTCAAACCAATCACTGCTGTTGCTGCTGTTGTTCCCTAACCCGGTCTGTCTGGCTGAGAAGACTTGTTGACCAAATGTTAGCAACTGCTTCTGTAGGGCTGTCTTACAGGTACAGTACAGTACATACACTGTGCAGGGAACTAGCTCCCCCTCACAGTAGACAGCATCCCATAGCAGGTGCAGGGAAACACAGAGAGACTTGGCTCCTGTGTGGATACTACAGCTGCTTCACCCAGGGTTCACAGCATCACCACATGTAGGCTCCTTGTCAGTGTCATTTCAGACTGGTAGCTGTCTTATGACATCATAACCTTCATCCTAGTCCTATTGGATTTCCCAGTAATAAATAGGGTGGACACAATTCAGAAAAGAAGTATGAAACTTTAAGAAATATCAACAGCATGCCCAATGAAATGGGCTAATGACACTATGTCAGATAAATGCCTCCCCTTATAAGAAGTGTGTGGGGGAGGGGAGAGTAGTATTCATCCACTAAGTGCGTTTAGCAGCGTAAAGCTGGCAAATAATCAGGATGGGTCTTCCCCATCCAACAGCCTTTCACTTACAAGATATGAAAACCTGACTTACATACAGTCCTTCCTAGCTGTCAGTGATTAGGAATTTCATTAATTACATACTGAAACTAAGAATGAGTTTCATACCATACTCATTTTACTTACATTAACATTATGCACAATGAGACTTATGATATGTTATATACTCATACATATGCATTACCAGATCAGCAGACTTAACTTAGATTCATCAAACTAATCAGTCTAAAAATACTAAAGACAACAGCATAACTCTTCTGACTTTCCCTTTCACCTTAACTTACTTCCTCAGGCAACATATGACTATTGCAGGGTACCATAAAACAGCTATCTCTTTAACTCACAAAACATCGCCATCATCAGGACCTTTTTCCCCACCTAAAGATGGAGCTGAGGGAGGATTCAGAAACGAGGAAATATGAACTATAATACTGGGATAACTATCAACAGCATGTCCAATGAAACGGGTTACACAGTCATTTGCACATCATTCAAGCACATTGAATCGGGGCTGGTAATTTATAAATGTCCTTCACATACAACTGCCAGATAAGTTAATCCAGCAACTACTACATTAAAGAGAGAGAGAGAGAGAGACAGACAGACAGACAGACAGACAGACAGAAACCAACAAAATCCGGTACTTTCAATGGACAACTGGCAAGCCCATTTTACCCCATCAAGGTTTTGGGTTCCAAGGCTCAGCTACCATAGTCCTGCACATATATGGGTAGATGACCAGCCTATCCCCTGGTGGCAGTAAATGATCAAAAAACCTTCAGTCACATCCAAGGGATTGAATCTATGAGGGGTTGCCACTCCGAACAGAGCGTTGTAACCACTAGACCACTCACGTCACTTACCAGTTATGGAGTTGAGGGTTCCTGATCGCTGCTTGTGGTCGAAGCTGAGGTTGAGAGGCGCTGAGTCTTGGTGTCTCGATTTCTCCGCAGAATATTCAGCAGTTCCTCCCCCCGTGACCAGCTGCTTGTCTTCCCTAGAGAGAACACCATTTTCATAATCATCATCATCATCATAACCATCAAACAATCTCACCTCTCGATAACCTCATTCTCAATTACTGTACCTCTAAACAATCTAATCACCTCTCATACCTCTAAACAATCTCATTCTGGAGAAAAAAAATATGAATCACCCACAAAAATTTATCCCTAACACACACACACACACACACACAGATGGATAAAATATCTGGAGGAGATGAACATATTGGGCGAGAGCCAGTTTGGATTCAGAAGTGGAAGGTCATGTGTTTCCAACTTGTTGAGCTTTTACTCTAGAGAAATTGACAAGCTACAAGAGAGAGACACCTGGGTGGAGTGTCTGTATTTAGATTTAGAGAAAGCCTTTGATAAGGTACCCCATAACTGACTCATGTGGAAATTGGAACTCACAGGAGGACTGAAGGGAAATGTCCTGGAGTGGATGAGAGACTTCTTGAGAGACAGACAAATGAGGACAGTAATAAAGGACAAGATGTCCGGATGGAGGGAAGTAACAAGAGGAGTCCCACAGGGCTCGGTGTTAGCACCAGTAATGTTTCTGATTTACGTAAATGATGTGAAGATGGAGTGAACAATTATGCAAGTCTGTTTGCTGATGATGCAAAGATCTTGAGGACAGCAGAAGTCGAGGCAGACTGTAAAATGCTGCAGGAAGACCTAAATAGGATCCAAAATTGGAGCCAGATGTGGGAAATGAAATTTAACGCAAATAAATGTAAAATACAGTAATCCCTCTAATATCCGGACGCCCAATAACCGAACATCCCCACTAACCGAACCTTATCGTCCTGGGATCAAACATTCCCAAAATGGTCCGAAAATCCAAAAAAAATTGGAAAAAAAAATCGATTTTTTGCCGTCCGTAATTTGAACTTGCCGCGCGCGCCGCGTGAGAGCATTGTTTTGGTTCGTCATTCCTCCGACGTCCGATAGAGCGCCGCTGCATCCTCCCCACTTCCCGCCTGTCTCTCACCGCGACAAGACCTACGCTCTTCGCCATGGCTTGGGAAAAGTTAATGTGCAACACTTAAATTTAATGGAACATTATTTGGACTAAAGTGAACACTGTGAAAAGAACGGACTTCTGTGTGTTAGTGACTAAGTTCAGTGCAAGACTTCAGGAAGAGTGTAGTGCAAGTGCTTCAGGAAATCGTTCTTACTGTCAGAGTCCGAGAGGAGGCGGTTATTCATCGAGGTGGCCAGGGACTTGCTGTAAGTAGCCAAAATGTTTCATGTTGTACTATTTTCCAAACTATATTTACAAGAATGTTTCATATTGTATTTTTTCCCATACTATACTTACCAGAAAGTGTCATACTGTACTTCTTTCCATACTAAACTTACCTCATGCATGTGCAGTAGGAATGTGTTTTTCAGAGTTCGGTTAGGTTCGGTTAGGTTAGGTTCGGTTAGAGTCCATAAGTACCAGAATGTTTATTAATGTATGAACATACTTCTAAACCCACATTTTATGTGTCTATTGCATTTATTTCAGTCATTTATGTGCCTTATTGGTGTGATTTGGGTGTTAAATAGGTGCTATGCATGTCCGGAGGGAGTTGTATAGGTGTTTCTCTGTGTTAGGGTCCGTAAGTACAAGTCCATAAGCTGGGGCCCAATATCCGGACAAAACCAATATCCGAACCTACCGATGGCTCTATTGATCCGGATATTGGAGTGATTACTGTATTGGAAATGGGTAAGAGTGCCAAAAGGCCTTCACTGAAATACACAATGGGTAATGAACCAATAAAAAAAGTGAGAGAAGAGAAAGATTTGAGAGTGCTGGTCCAGGATAGTTTGTCACTGGAAAAACACATTAACAAGATAGTTAGAGAGACGTACAATCTCTTGACTAACATTTGAGTTGCATTCCATCACATGGTTGAGGAAATGATGAAAAAATTGATAGTGGCCATGATCCGCCCCAGGCTGGAACATGCGGCAGTAGTGTGGTCCTCACACAAGAAGAGAGATATAAGATCGAAAGAATACAAAGATCAACAACCAAGATGGTCCTCAGCCTGGCAGATCTGTTTTACGGAGAGAGGCTGGAAAAGCTGGACCTGCCTTCCCTAGAAGAAAGGAGAGAGAGGGGTGACATGATTGCAGTGTTTAGGGACGTGATGGGACTAGATAAAATTGATAAAAATTATCTGTTTGTGTGGGATGGGAGAGTAACAAGAGGACATGGAATGAAACTGAAAAAGCCAAGTTGTTTGAAGAAATATAGCTTTCCATATAGATGAATAGACCTGTTGAACAGCCTGGACAAATAGATCGTCCAGTCTAAAAAATTAAACGAGTTCAAAACAAAATTTGACATAATGAGAAAAAGAGACTGGACCCCATGAGCGTAGCTCATTTCCTGTACATCACAACTTGGTAAATAAATACACACACACACACACACACTTACGAATCACTCTCCTCCCCACTGGACATTCTTCTGGTGTATGGTCTCCGCCTCTGTCTGGGTGGTCGGAAGGCAATCTTGCGTACATCTGCTTCACCCTCCTGTGAGTTGCAGCGTTCTAAAGGCACAGTTCGTCGGTGTAGCAGCATTGGGTCCACTCCTGCTACCTCCTCCTGTAATATATGCAAAGAATAACACCATCAATTTAATGGTGTACAGTATCTTTATTATTTGCCCTAACAAATGTGCCACCATATGATTTTATTTAACCTAAGACATCTACAGCAATGAACATATGCTAACCTGGTCTGCAGGCTCTAAATATAAATATATACCCTTGGGTTGAAGTTGTTTAAACTACTGAACTTCATTTTAGTATTATGCTGCTGCTGAATTAACATTTTTCTTCACTTACACTGTAGTTCCTTGTGAAGTTACCATGCAGTATGAAATGAATGTTTTTTGTATTTTCAATCCCTCAGTCATGAACCAGATCTATGTCTCACTTAATTTTCCTTAAAGCAGCATTTTGCCCTCACACATAATGAGACTCTGAGTGATGACTATCTGTATGACAAATGGCCACCCCTTAAGGGATTATGGTGTCTGTCTATAGACAGACAGACAGACAGATAGAGCTGAATGAATGTTATAAACTTTCATGACTTCTTTACTGTTCACTGTTTCATATTTCTCTACTTATATCTCTCAAATTAATGATGACTTGTACATACCGAGAAAACTCTAAATACCTGTACCTTGAAAATTTCTCAGCAAATTCTGGGTAGAGATCAAGGACATCTAATATATAATCATCCATTACCATAACTTTCATTTTCATCATCTCATGTGGAAGTGCTGGAGAATGTCAGAAATATCCTGAAATGGTGTGGCCATGTAGAGAGAATGGTGAGTGAGGGATTGATTAGAGGAGTGCATGTGAGTGAAACAGAGGGGGGGGGGGAAGGGGGTGCAGGAAACATAGGAAGAGGTGGAAGGACGGGGTGTATGGAATGAGGGTGGAGGGAGCTGGAGAGAAGGCAGCCATATTGTAGATGACAAGTTGCATGGAGGTGATCTGTTTATGGTCACCACCTGGAATAATGGTATCTGTCTATACGAGTACTGTAGTACATACTGCAGATGAACAGATGCTGTAAACAGATAGCTGGATACATAATTATAGATAAACAGATACTGCGTGTATAGACAAAAGACAGGTACAGACAGAAAGATACAGATGGACAGATAACACAGATAGATAGATAGACAGGAAGGTAAATAAATGCCTCTCTACTTACATCTCTCAGATTAAAGGTGATTTCTAAATTTCTTGAAAACTCCTCGGCAAATTCTGGGTATAGATCAAGGACATCTAAAATGTCATCCCTCATTATCCGATGGAGATCACAGTACGTCAACGCCCGAACATTACACGATGATTTGCCAATGGTCGGGTAAATACACGGGTTCTCCCCAAATATATCATCCTTACCTGTAGGAAAAAATAAATTTTTATATAATGACAAAGAATCATCATTACCATCATCATTATTACTGTATTACTATTGTTACTACTGTATTATCATTATCATCATCATCATTATTATCATCATCATCATCTTGCAAAGCAGATTTTTTGATACTGAAAGAAAGCATGCATGCAAGCTAGCATGCACACGCATATGAGGGTGCAAACACACACACACACACACACACACACACACACACACACACACACACACACACACACACACACACACACACACACACACACACTTAGACTTAGAGAAGGCCTTTGACAAGGTACCTCATAAGAGACTAATGTGGAAACTAGAATATATAGGAGGACTGAAGGGGAAACTTCTGGAATGGATGAGAGACTTTTTGAGAGACAGACAAATGAGGACAGCAATAAAGGATAGGATGTCTGGATGGAGGGAAGTAACAAGTGGAGTCCCTCAAGGCTTGGTGTTGGCGCCAGTAATGTTCCTGATTTACGTAAATGATATGGTAAATGGAGTGAACAGTTATGCAAGTCTGTTTGCTGATGATGTAAAGATCTTGAGGAAGGTAGAGGTTGAGGAGGATTGTAAAATACTGCAGGAGGATTTGGATAGGATACACAATTGGAGCCGGACGTGGGAAATGAAATTTAATGTAAAGAAATGTAAAATATTGGAAATGGGTAAAAGTACCAGGAGGCCATCACTGAATTATTTGTTGGGTAATGAATTAATCACAAAAAGGAGAGAAGAGAAAGATTTGGGAGTGCTGGTCCAAGATAGTTTGTCACCAGAAAAGCACATTAACAAGATAGTTGGAGAGACTTATAAACTCTTGACTAGCATAAGAGTAGCATTTCATTATATGGATGAGGAGACGATGAAAAAATTAATAGTGGCCATGATCCACCCCAGGTTAGAATATGCAGCGGTAGTGTGGTCCCCACACAAAAAGAAAGATATAAACAAGATTGAGAGAATACAAAGAACAGCAACCAAGATGGTCCCCAGTCTGGCAGACCTGTCATACAGAGAGAGGCTGGAAGAGCTGGATTTGCCTTCCTTAGAGGAAAGGAGAAAGAGGGGAGACATGATTGCAGTGTTCAGGACCATGGTGGGAGTAGATAAAATTGACAAAGAAGATTTGTTTGTATGGGATAAGAGAGCAACAAGAGGACATGGAATGAAATTGAAAAAGTCAAGCTGCTTGAAGGATATCAAGAAATATAGCTTTCCTTACAGAAGTATAGACTTATGGAATAGCCTGGACAAAGAGATCGTCCAGTCTAAAAACTTAAACGAGTTTAAAGCTAAATTCGACATATTGAGAAACAGCGACGGACACCCACGAGCATAGTATATTCCGTGTATATCACAATTAGGTATATTAGGTAAATACTTAAATATTTGGAACGACTTAGACGAAGAGGTGATGCATGAGAAAAACATTCATGTGTGTAAAGGTAGACTTGATAAATGTGGATATAGAGACAGGACAACACGAGCATTGCTCAATTCCTGTATACTACAAATAGGTAAATACACACACACACACACACACACACAAGAGAATATTAAGAGAGATATGGCAGTAGTGTATGTTCCCCCTAAGACAAGAGCATGGAGTGATTTACAGAAAAAGATTGAGAAAAGCAACAATATAATTTTAATGGGTGGCTTCAATTGTAAAAGAGGTGAACTGGGAGGAATGGGACTCAGGAGGCAGTGAAGATTCGTCGGGCACTATATTATTAAATATAACAATGAACAATTTGTGGAAGGTGGTGGCGACCATCATCCACTCACTTGATGTAGTGCTGCCTACTTCTTCCGTAGCCTTTACCATTCTTTTTCTGTGCCTGCCCTCCTCTCTTCCTATTTCTCCCATCTTTCCTGTCACTTCTTATTGCTTTTCTTTCCCTTACAGGTGGCTTTACATTGAGTGACAAGCCAATTGGTTTCATGTAAGCCAAGAATCCATTTACAACGTTGGGTGGTAACAATATAACCAGACCATCCATGCTCCCTATGTGTCAACAAGTGGGTTGGTGGAGGGTTAGTGCCCCTCCCCGTAAAACAAATAACTCAAAGTCAAATGACCACCCCTTACGGGATTATGGCGTCTGGCAATAGACAGGTAGATAGACAGACAATGAACAATGTGATGATGCAATGGGTCAAAGCAGAGACACGGTTCCGAGATGAGGACACACCAGCAAGACTAGATTTACTGTTTACCAAAGAACTCGATGTAACAGAATCCTTGAAATATCTGTGACCTATTGGAAAGAGTGATCAGGTGGTCACTGAGTTTCAGATGATAACAGGGAACGTGGAGCCAAGAGACGAGCTTTATAGGCAAGGAAGAAACAACTTTGGGAAAGCAAACTTTACAGGACTGAGAACATTTTTTGAAAATGCGGATTGCCAAGAGTAAGGGGGAAAGAAAACAGGAAAAGGGAGTGGTTTAACCCTTTAACCGCGGGCTTGATTTGCTTTTTCTTGCGGCACCCGCGAGCATATTCGCGCTCCGACAGACTCTCTAAAAATATTTGCCAAAAATCAGTTATTAATCCTAGAATATTAAAATCACATATGCTTATGGCACATACCTTCAGCTTTCTCCTAGGGTGTTTGTTGAGCCCTGGTCAAGTATCGTAGGACTTGTGGAGATCTCTGAAGTTGGGTAACGAAGTCTCCACTTTACACTTCCCAACAACCCGTAATATGATTACCACAGCCTGATATTATCCCTAGAAACACTATTCTATGATTCTCAAATACAGTACAATCCCAGCAATCCGGTATCCAGACAAACGGAATACTCAGAACAACGGGAAAATTCAAGGGCTGGTAAAAATGTCAGTAAGTTATAACTGTGCGCCAATTTGAATGGACCGCCAAACCGCCGTTTGATAGTGTCACACGAGGCTGGGGGAAGTCAGACAAAGCGAGGTGGAGGCATTTCCGGCTGATGTAAATCCCTAGCAAATCCTCTTAACCACCCCACCTCTCCCCCTCTTTCCCCTACTTGAATTCAGTCATCCTCCACACCTTCCAAAAATCACCAGTCTGCGTTTTGCCACCAGACAGTAAACAAGGTCTCTTACTATTGTGTTCCTCTGATAGACGGTAATTTGTACACTCCAAAATGCCTAAAGTGCAAACTAAACGTAAGCGTATCGTGCTTACCTTGAAACAGAAGCTGAACATATGCAACAGACTTGAAAAAGGCTAACATTATAAAACACTAATGGCTGAATATAAATGTTAATAGAAATGAAAGTTTACTTTGTTGGAAGAAAAATAAATAAATAATATGCCTGCATTTCATACGTACATCATTTATTTTATTTTCTGCAAAACAGCTGAGTGGCGGGTGAGGGGTGGAGTGATGGAGGTCAGGTAGGGAAGAAGAAGAACAGTCGGAAACGTAAACAAACTCACGTGGGGGCACAGGTGTTGTGATAATTCTACCGTGCAGTCTTAACACATCATCAGTTCACTAATAAATGTTCAAGCTTTTATTTCTATATTTTATTTTTCAATTTTTATGAGTACAGTACATATAATGAATACAGTAATTCGGTAAACAATGGACTGGTGTAATTTGCAGTACTGCTAGTTGCTAGACATTGCACACGTGCGTTATGACCATGGTGTGTGTTTACAAGGCAGTTTTCCAGGCGGAATCTCTTAGTGTAACCCCTAATGTGACTGGTGAGTACCTGAACTGTATTTACTGCTGTGATAGCCTTTGTATAGATTTGACATGAAAATCAGAAATACGGGAAAAATCTGTAACCGGGAAGGTAAATTCCCCAAGCCACCCGGTTAACTGGGATTGTACTGTAGTTTGGAATCCATATTCAAAAAAAAAAAAAAAAAAAAAAAAAAAAAAAAAAACACTGTGAAAGCAATGAAAATTACGAGGGCGTATGACCTTCCCACTTCTGCTAGTTTGCCGCTGGTGTTGTCATTTATTACTCATAAAAACACTCACAGTTTATATTTCTATTACTATATAACACTTATATATATCTACAGTCTTTATCCATAAGTTTCCTTCAGTAATAGTAGTTTATTGTCACTGTAGGCATTCAATTTCTTTCAGTAAAATATGTAGTATTCACTTTCTCGTCCTGTATACTAGCATTGCGAGTGAATGTCACTTTCACCTTCACTCTCACAACTCATAGTATTCATACATGCTAGAGTGAAACTTTCACTTTCATTACTCCTAGTATATATACTTGTATTCTTATAATACTACTCATTTACATTTCTATTTATGTTCTTTATTTTATTTACATTATTTACATTTCTATTTTATTTACACTGTTATGCACTGTCACTTGAAGTAACTTATAAAACTATTTTCCACTGTTCACTTATATTTACATTAATTGCTTTACTTGCTGTTTACACATTATTTTCACATTATTTACAATTCCACTTGCACTGTTTTACTCAACAGAAAGATTGTAGTCACTCTCTTTCAATTGTCAGCCCTTTACCTCTTTCCACACGAGGTTTAGTAGGGGGTAAAGGTCACAGGGCCCTTTGCATGGGGGTGAAAAGTGGCTGAAGTTAGCAGGAGCAAACAGACATACCTTCACCTTCGAAGATGACAGTGAACTGATAGGGGTGGGCTGGGGTGGCCTACCTAGGGAAATGCATTACTGCCAACGTCAGCCTCTTGACAGCTGCTAATATATAGCAGTGAAATGATTGGCAGGAAATCTAGACAATACATTATAAATTAGGTAGTTCCAGGTGAATGTGAATATCACTTAGGCTTCTCCCTTCCCTCCTTATATATATTTTTAGAACGATTTAGATTATACGGCATATTTCAAGGGGAAATAAACAGCGAAAATTAGCGAACGAGTGCACGTGAGGTGTTGTCAGGTGATAATTAGCCAATTCCAGGTGTATGGCACTCTCACTTACCTTATTTCTTTTTGGTATATATTATTTGGTATAAGAATTGGGCATAGAGCTTATTTCAATGGATGAAATCAGTGGAAAATTCCAGGGAAGGTTTACTTAGTGTAGCACGGCCGGGCAGGCAAGAGAAGAGGGTAATGGTGGGAAGGTAGGGAAGGGAGTCAAGAACGGGGAGAAATGGCTAAATTGTCAACAATGGGTGGGAGTACTGATGAGATTAGGAGTGCTGACTAGTGTTGGACACTGGCAGTACTGATACATGATACAAGCTACCACTTGAAAGCCCGGGGGAATTCAAAATAACACAGAATCGCAAAAGTGATGCCCCGCAGTATGATCCCTTGTTCCCAAGCGTCAAGAAAGTGACGCCCCGTGGTTAAGGGGTTAATAGAAGGTGTATGATAGCAAAAAAAAAAAAAAAAAAAAAAAAAAGACACGGCATGGAATAATTAGAGAAAGAGAGGTAACAACAGAACAAAGGAAGAATATAAAAGAACTAGAAATGAATACACAAGAATAAGTAGAGAGGAAGGATGGAATTTTGAAAAAGGTATAATAAACAAATGTAAGGATGAACCCAAACTGTTTTATAGATTTGTCAATGGCAAACTGAAACAAAAGGAAGGAATTACCAAACTGAAAGTAGAAGGAGAGGTCTATAAAGATGTGGCAATGCAAGCTGAAATAATGAACAAATGTTTTCAATCAGTTTTAACTAACGAAAAGGAGTCCGTGGAAGAAGAGGGAGTGACTAGAAATGTAGTGATAAAAGATATAAAAGTGGAAGTACAGGAAGTGTATAAATTACTGGAAATTCAAGATGTAAGGAAAGCCCCAGGACCTGATGGAATTTCTAACTGGATACTGAAGGAATGCAGAAAACAACTGGCGGATAAGATTCACAGTTTAATTGTGTGTTCTCTGGAAGACAGGAAAATTCCTCAAGAATGGAAGAGGGCAAATGTGGTACCAATTTATCACGGAGGAAACAGAGAAGAACCCCGGAATTACAGACCAGTGTCTCTAACCAGCATGGTCACAAAATTGGCGAGAGAAGTCTGAAAGATAGATGGGTAAAATATTTGGAAGAGATGAATATTTTGGCTGACAGTCATTTGGATTCAGAAGTGGAAGGTCATGTGTTTCCAATTTCTTGAGTTTTTACTAAAGAGCAATTGAAGTGGTACAGAAGAGAGATGGTTGGGTGGATTGTGCGTATTTAGATTTGGAGAAGGCATTCAACAAGGTACCCCATAAGAGACTAATGTGGAAACTAGAGCATATAGGAGGACTGAAGGGGAAACTCCTAGAATGGACGTGAGACTTTTTGAGAGACGGACACATGCAAGCATGTTGGAGCCTTTAAAAACGAAAACGAAAACGAAAATGGACAAATGAGGACAGTAATAAAGGACAGGATGTCTGGAAGGAGGGAAGTAACAAGTGGAGTCCCACAGGGCTCGATGTTGGGGCCAGTAATGTACCTGATTTACATAAATGATATGGTAGATTGGGTCTGGTTAGTACTTGGATGGGTGACCGCCTGGGAACACCAGATGCTGTTGGCATCCCTACGTCAAGTGGGGTTGGTGGAGGATTAGTGCCCCTCCCTGTAAAACAATTAACTCTAAGCCGTTGGCCACCCTGTCTGGGATACATGGCGTCTGGCAATGAATGAATGAATGAATATGGTAGATGGAGTGAACAGTTATGCAAGTCTGTTTGCTGATGATGCAAAGATATTGAGGAAGGTAGAGGTTGAGGAGGATTGTAAAAAGGTGCTGGAGGATCTGGATAGGATACACGATTGGAGCCGGATGTGGGAAATGAAATTCAATGCAAAAAAATGTAAAATTTTGGAAATGGGAAAAAGTACCAAGATGCCATCACTAAATTATTTGATGGGTAATGAACCAATTACAAAAGCGAAAAAAGCGAAAGATTTGGGAGTGCTGGTCCGGGACAGTTTGTCACCTGAAAAACACATTAACTAGACAGTTAGAGAGACGTATAAACTCCTGACTAATATAAGAGTAGCTATTCAATATATGGATGAGGAGATGATGAAGAAATTGATAGTGGCCATGATTCGCCCCAGGTTAGAGTATGCAGCAGTAGTGTGGTTGCCATACAAAAGGAAAGATATAAACAAGATTGAGAGAATACAAAGAACAGCAACCAAAATAGTCCCCAGTCTGGCAGATGTTTTTTTTTTTTTTTTTTTTTTTTTTATGCGAGGAAGAAGGAACCAAAGGCCATGAGCCCGCAGTAACAGTTCCCTCCAAGAGAAAAACATAATACAATAGAGAGAGGCTTGAAAAGCTGGATTTGCCTTCCTCAGAAGAAAGGAGAAATGAGGCGACATGATTGCAGTGTTCAGGGCCATGATGGGAGCAGATAAAACTGACAAAGAAGATACATTTTTAAGGGATAAGAGAGTAACAAGAGGACACGGAATGAAACTGAAGAAGCCAAGCTGCTTGAAGGATATCAAGAAATATAGTTTTCCTTATAGATGTATAGACCTTGGAATGGCCTGGACAAAGAGATCATCCAGTCTATAAACTTAAACGAGTTTAAAGCTAAATTTGACTTATTGAGAAACAGAGACAGGACCCCACGAGCGTAGCTCATTTCCTGTACATTACAATTAGGTAAATATAATTAGGTAAAAACACACACACACACACACACACACACACACACACACACACACACACACTCTCTCTCTCGCTCTCTCTCAGGGCACACATCAGACTTAACATATCATATCCAATGCATCTCTTGTCCTTACCTAATATGGCCATAACCACATCATCTTTAAGGATCTCTAAGGAGCCTCTGGAGATGAAATACATGGAGGTGAGGACGTCCCCTCTGTGAACTAGTGTATCTCCTGGAGGGGCATGTGTTGTTTTGAACTTCATACTTAGTGCTCTGTAGGGAAAAGAATGTTGTCAAAAAACCGACGTGATATTCATGCACACATACATACATAAAAATGATGCCAGGCTCCTTCTTAATAAATTCCCATACTGAGGCTAGCCGTGGTACATCTGATGTTTTCTATGGACTGAAAGCTACCCCATGTGCCAAAACCATATAAATACTTCCAAACAGGTACTGGAAGCTGTTAGAAAAGAAGAACTCTCGGATAAAAAAAAAGTACAGAAAGAAATCTAAGATCTGTAGTACTGTACTAATTCTAAAACAGCAAGTAAACTGACTTGACTCAATTCAGTTGCAGTTGAGTTTCCTGCCTGGGAGTAATGACTGGGTGGCTAGTTACCAAGATATTTATAATAATTCATAAACTGACTACTCTAACATTTTCAACACTCCATATAGTTATCTGCAGAGAAATGAAGGTTGCCAACGTGAGATATGATAGTCATCAGTAATTTCATCACCATCATTCCAATGACATATTTTGATTTTTAATTTTTTTTTTTCTACCTTCAGATGACAGTAAGCTTAAAGGAGAATTCTGAGGCTAGGGAAGTTTGATACAGCCTTCACTAACCCCTCCACTGCATCAAGAGCCTCCTCAGCTGAAAATCATCATTTGGAGGTGGCAAGACTGTACAGTACCAATAAAATGTCATTAGTTTCAAAAGATTAACTGAAGACTGTATTGCTTAAATCCCTTTTGGCATCTGAGAAATACTGCAGCTGCAGAGAAAACATTATAAATGGCTGACTATGATAGTCACCATCAATTTTAACCCCTTTGGTCCTGCTCCTTTCCAACAATTTTATTTAGCTTAGAGATATCAGGTTGTAAACAGATAAACAGAAACCGTTTCCAACTCTGTCACCACAAATACTCTCTCCAAAACCTTTCCAATATAGCCTGAGTGAGAACAAAATAAAGACATCACTCGGCCGAAGGGGTTAAACTGAACACTCCAACATATTATCCCTTGGCATCAGAGACATATACAGAGAATGGGTGATATTCAGTATCTATTTTAAACTCTTCACTATGAGGATATACTTTTTATTTTATTCTTGCTACCTTACAATGATCTGATTCAACTCTGAAAATACTACTGAACTGGAGGACAGAGATTTTGCCTTCCTAAACTTTTTCAATAATTATGGTATTTTCTTAATCTGAATAAAATCATTTAGTACCAGCAAGAACAAAATAAAATATTGTCTTTAATGAAATAATCCTTTACTTTATCACTGGTAAATCAAAACAACATTTATGGGCAAGGGTCTTTATTTTGCTATGCGTAATGTTTTGCCATGTTCTGAGCTTCTTCGGATCTTACATTATTTCTATGCTAACGTGAGCTAAAACTGCCATTACTCCATCTTGAAATCTGAACTGGAACAATACATTAACATTTAAATATGATGCCAGTCATGAAGAACTGCTACTGAAAAGATGTAGAGCCATTGCACTGTCTTCGAACTACATGAAATAATATGCAAAATGACAGAAATCATGGTCAAGGTACATAAAAGAACTATGGATAGCTTAACACAAAAATAATGAGGGGGGGGAAAAATAACCCAAATGTCAGGCATACTAGCCATAACAACACAACTTCATCATTACTCTTAAAATATAGTGCAGACCTGAGTACTGGTACTATACTCAGCACCAGTCATACAGATGCACCTTCTCTTCCATCATCCAAGACTCATGAAAGGTTTACAAATAAAAATTTTACAAATAAAAAGTTTACAAATAAATATAAACTGCCACCATCCATGACTCAAGGTCAGTGTGAAGTTTACAAATAAATATTAATGAGGATTCTGACTGGGACAGGGAAGGTTTGGAGCCAGCAGATCCAGTGTCTGGCCCTTGGCCTTTGATTAATGCTGCTACTGTGAGCAGGGCAATAGACAAGATGCAGGTTGGAAAGACAGCAGCTGTGTCTGGATTGACTCCTGAAATGCTAAAAGCTTCAGGAGATACTGCAGTGGGGCTAGTCACTGATTTGATAAATACGATTATATATGACTGTGTTGTCCTAGATGACGATTATATATGACCCCTCCTATATGTGTACAAGAGGAGGGGTGATGCCCTGAAAAGAGGAAATTATAGAGGCATAAAGGTTTTAGACCAGATAATGAAGGTAATGGAGAGAGTTCTAGAAGGTATGATAGGAGAAAGAGTGAATACAGATGAGGTGCAGTTTGGGTTTATGCCAGACAAAGGGACCACTGATGCCATATTCACTGTTCAACAGCTTCATGAAAAATATATAGGAAAGAAAAGGAAATGATATTTTGTTTTTGTTGATTTGGAAAAGGCCTTTGATGGACTCCCTAGAGAGGTGGTGGAGTGGGCAATGAGAAGGCTTGGGAACAAGGAGTGGCTGGTTACGGCCATGTATGTGGGTGATCGCATCCAGGTATGGGTGAATGGAGATTTGAGTGTGGAGTTTTCCGTGAATGATGGTGTGCATCAGGAGTCGGTCTTGAGTCACCTGTTCATTATGGTACTTGAGGCCCTCTCACATGACTCGGAAATGGACTCTCGTGGGAGATGTCGTATGCTGATGATTTGGTGTTGATTGCAGAGAATGAATGGGAGATAGAGGATAGATTTAGGAAGTGGAGAGATGGTGTGGGGCACAAGGACTTAAGTGTAAATGCAGATAAAACAAAAGTGATGATATCTAGGGTTGGTGGCAGTACTGTCAAAGAAGAGGAGGAGTGGCCATGTGAGATCTGCCACAAGGGCATGGGAAGTAATTTCATTTTATGCAGTGTTTATGCTAAGCGGGTGCATAAAGAGATGTAGTAGTATTAGAGGTAGACTGCAAGATAATGCTGATTTTGTGTGTGTGGTGTATCGGGGAGAGCATGTGGAGATTGCGTGAAAGGATTGATCTTGCTGGCAAGTCTCTTGAGTGCGTAGAAGTTTTCTTATTTGGGAAAAATGATATATGCTGGAGGTGGGGCTGGAGCTAGCTCTGAGGCTAGGGTGAGGAGTGGTTGGAAGAAGTTCAAGAAGCTGTTGCCTCTCCTAACAATGAGAGGGCTCTCCCTCCGTGCTAAGAGGCCTTTGTATGCAGTATGCATTTGGAGTGTAGTGCTGTATGGTGGTGAGACCTGGGCAGTAAAAAATAGAGGATACTCATGGACTCAGAACGTACAGAAATGGCAAAGATTTGGTGGAGGTGCAGAGTGACCTTGAGTGTGAGGTCTGGGGGGGGGGGTCTAGGTTTACGATGGAAGAGTTGATAGGTTGGATGGAACTGGAGTGTACTGGTGTTGTGATGAGAGGCAGAATGAGATGGGTTGAGCATGTGGAGAGGATGGGGGATGATAACTGGATGCAGAAAGTGAGAAGTGTTAATACTGGGCGATAAGTAGCAAGAGGCAGACAGAAAAAGACCTGGGACGAGGTCACTGAGCATGACCTCAGGGATACGGGACTAAACAGGAAAGCTGCCGGAGATAGAGCAGCAAGGAGAGCTGCCATTAGGTGACCAAGGCTGATGCATGCAAGCATGTTGGAGCCTCCAAAAATGAAACGAAGCAATAATGTGTGACAAAAATCACCACTTAATCAAGAGGATACGTGGATCAATCCTCCCGAGCTAGACCTAATTAGATCATACAGCCCTGGTTAATCAAGAGGAGGAAAATTACCTTAGCCAATACAGGTGATTGTTAGGGGAAGTGATAATCTGTGGACAATCTGGCCGGTGAATGCAGCAGTATATCAGTGGCCATTTACTAATGCTTTTAGTACAGTATGGTGATATCTTTTATATTCTGTTCCTGCTACCACCCAACAATTTTATTCATCTTGAGTTTTTGAAATGAAAAGGCCAAATACAGCCTTCATTACCCCTTTATTATGGCACACCTTTCCAAAACTGAATAAATACAATGAGAAGTAGGAACATTTTTTTTTTTTTTTTTTTTTTATTAACCCGCACCGTCCCGGCGACGTGAATTAACGCGGCAACATTGCAAGGTCCCTAATTTGCACAATTTTCAATTTTTGCGAGTGATTTCACGAGTGATTTTTGGCACGTATACACGGGACACCTTCCTCTATTCTTCTACAAGATGCCAAGCAGGAACAATGCCTTACACCGCATAACCTCTCCCCCCCTCCTGCACGCCATTGTCTCGGAAATTCACCTGTTACCAGTGACCTGGCCAATAAAGACATTCAGGGCCAGAGTGATTCCCCAATCGATGACAGTGTAGAGGACAATGTTTACATAGCATTAGAGGAAGAAATGATGATCAGGTAATGTGGGAAAAAAAAGGTCATGAATGGTGATGGGTTAGTGAGTGAAACAATGCTTATAATGCCTATATTACTGTTTGAAAACCAATATACTCTTGTACTACATATAAATTCGTACCAAGTAAATAAATAAATACTGTTTATGAGTGGATAAAATAGTTACCCTCCCACAGAACTCGTTTTCTTTGGTGCCAGCCTGTTAGAAAACCCAGTCAGGTAAGGAAGGACTTGTACCTAAATTGGGTATTTTAAACCTCAGGTGAGCAATTTCTCTATGAATTTTCGATGTTTCTCACCAAAAGCGGATGTTTGAGCCCCCCCCAAAAAAAGGTCCAAAAACGTTGGGATGGGGCGGGTTAAAAATGTTAACAAGGACAGTTGGAGTGCTAACAATCCTTTTTCCATCCACACATATTTAAAGAGGTACCTAAAAACTTTGTGGCTAAGGCCCACATTATAAATGGCATGGGAGGATTCTTTGAAATGAAGAGGCCAAATACAGCCTTCATTACCCCAATATTATGGCACATCTTTCCAAAACTGAATAAATACAATGAGAGGTAGGAAGAAATTATATATATTTTTAAAATGAATTCAAAATGTTAACAAGGACTGATGGAATGCTAACAATCCATTTCCCACCCACACATAATTAAAGAGGTACCTACAAACTTTGTGGCTAAGGCCCACATTATAAATGACATGGGAGGATTCTTTGAGATTGATTTTGCACATCACACTTTTTGCCCCCTGAATGTCACTGAGGCAAGCAATGCTGCTGCTAGAAGTACGTGAAGAATGCAACACAGAATATCAATGAGAAATACTGAAATTAAATTGCTTAAAAATTGATGCTGCAAATCCTCTTATGCCATCCTGTTATGCCACTTAGTATACAGAACTAGGAGCTGTGTTCTTGATGGTTAAGGAGGCTCCCTAACAGCTCTTCCTTAGTGATTTATTTTGTATACAATACTACACCTTCAGATTCTCAAACATTATTTATACAATTTGAATACTGACAAAGAGTGCATAAATAATGTCCATGACTGTACTGACGTAGCAAAAAAATAAATAAATAAATAAATAAAATAAAAATAAATAAATAAATAAAACTACTGTGGAAGAGGAATTAGGGAGCTTCCTTAACTGAAAAAAGGGGGATAAATGTCACTACATGGCACTTCACCCCAGGTCTGTAGTAAACAGTTATGACTCTGGTAAGTTCACCAGAAGAGCTTTAACACCTGAATGATACAGGTACTGTATTTTTATGATGAAGTTTTAGGATATATCAAAAGGAATTAAGGGATTTAATAAGAAACAGTCTGTGAAGTAAAGTCCTAATTATACTGCATGCTGGTACTCCACGGAAGCTCCACTTCAAATGTAAGATGACACAGGCAATACTGGATAGAATTAACATTAGTGAAGGAAATCTATCATATGTTTCCATAATACCTGTGGGGAACAATAGTTTCCAACAACACAGCAGCCCTTTTCCTCCTTTGAATACTACAGAAAACAAGGAATCCTGCCAAAGGCTCTCGCCCATTCACCCAGTCCAAGAAGTCAGAAGAAGATGAAATCTTCTAGATGAAGCATTCCTGATCTTGGAAACAGAACCCTTATCATCAGTAAAGGGAAAAATGTGGTGTAAAAATTAGCTGGTTTCCACAAGGGAAATGACTGGAAGGATGCCACGAAGGCAAAAAGGGCAAGTGGGGAATGGGAACTGTTGGTGAAGATGTGACAAAAGCCACAATACAAGGAGACAATCATGTCAAGGTAAAGTTAGTGAGCTAGCACCACAACAGAGGACATATGGAGCTGAACTGGGAGGTCAGAGGATATCATGGGGGACATGCCAAATCATGGTGGGATGAGGATGGAGATGGAAGTGGAATGGTGACTGTCAAAGGTCTGCAGGCCACAGAGAAGAAACATCTTACCTGAGGCCAATGACAAATGAGTGGAGCTCACACCAGTTTAGGCCTCTAAAACCAATCTGTGGGAACTCAAGGTGTCCTACAGACCAAATGTCAATGGAGTCCTTGACCAGGGATAGGATGCACAACCCATGACTCAGCCAAGCACCCAAACAGGCACCAACAGAGAAGACCAGCAAATGCAATCAGCAAATGATCCCGAGAGCAGACCAAAACTCATGCTAGAAAGGGAGAACTCGTCTCCTATTGGTAAGGGTAAAAAAAAAAAAATTCAGACTTAAGTGATCATTGAGTTCTAGATGATAACAGGGAACGTCGAGCCAAGAGACGAGCTTTATGGGAAGGGAAGATACAACTTTGGGAAAGCAGTTTTTCAGGATTGAGAACATTTTTCAAAAATGCAGATGGGAGAAAATTCAGAGAAACAAGAGAGATACAGAGGAAGTGGGATATCTTTCTAGACCTCTACAATTTGGGAGTGGAAAAATTTGTACCATGAATATAGGGGAAAGAAAACAGGAAAAAGGAGTGGTTTAACAAAGGGTGTATGATAGCAAAAAAAACAGAGAGATATGGTGTGGAACAACTGGAGAAAGAGAGGTAACAACAGAACAAAGGAAAAATGAAAAAGAACTAGAAATCAATACACAAGAATACGTAGAGAAAAAGAAAGGAATTTTGAAAAAGGGATAATAGACAAATGCAAGGATGAACCCAAACTGTTTTATAGATTTGTTAATGGCAAATTGAAACAAATGGAAGGAATCACCAAACTGAAAGTAAAAGGAGAGGTCTATAAGGATGCGGCAGTGCAAGCTGAAATAATGAGCAAATGTTTCCAATCGGTTATCACTAATGAAAAGGAGTTTGTGGAAAGGGAGGGAGTGATTAGAAATGTACCGGTGATAAAAGATATAAAAGTAAAGGTACAGGAATTGTATAAATTACTGGAAACTCAAGATGTAAGAAAAGCCACAGGACCTGATGGAATCTGTAACTGGGTACTGAAGGAATGCAGAGAACAACTGGCAGATAAAATTCACAGTTTAATTGTGTGTCTTCTGGAAGAGGGGAAAGTGCCACAGGAATGGAAGAGTGCAAATGTGGTACCAATTTATAAGGGAGGAAACAGGGAAGAACCCCTGAATTATAGATCAGTGTCTCTAACCAGCATGGTCGCAAAATTGTGTGAGAGAATCCTGAAACACAGATGGATTAAATATCTGGAAGAGATGAATATTTTGGCTGATTGTCAGTTTGGATTAAGAAGTGGAAGGCCATGTATTTACCTATTTGTAGTATACAGGAATTGAGCGATGCTCGTGTTGTCCTGTCTCCATATCCACATTTATCTAGTCTAACTTTACACACATGAATGTTTTTCTCATGCACCACCTTTTCGTCTAAGTCATTCCAAATACTTATGTATTTACCCAATACACCTAATTGTGATACACACGAAATGTCCTATGCTCATGGGTTCTCGTCGCTGTTTCTCAGTAAGTCAAATTTAGCTTTAAACTCATTTACCGTAAGTTTTTAGACTGGACGATCTCTTAATCCAGGCTATTCCATAAGTCTATACTTCTGTAAGCAAAGCTATGTTTCTTGATATCCTTCAAGCAGCTTGACTTTTTCAATTTCATTCCATGTCCTCTTGTTGCTCTCTTATCCCATAAAAACAGATCTTCTCGGTCAATTTTACCTACTCCCACCATGGTCCTGAACACTGCAATCATGTCTCATGTCTCCCCTCTTTCTCCTTTACTCTAAGGAAGGCAAATCCAGCTTTTCCAGCCTTTCTCTGTATGACAGGTCTGTCAGACTGGGGACCATCTTGGTTGCTGTTCTTTTTATTCTCTTAATCTTGTTTATATCTTTCTTTTTGTGTGAGCATCACACTACCGCTGCATATTCTAACCTGGGGCGGATCATGGCCACTATCAATTTTTTCATCATCTCCTCATCCATATAATGAAATGCTACTCTTATGTTAGTCAAGAGTTTATAAGTCTCTCCAACTATCTTGTTAATGTGCTTTTCTGGTGACAAACTATCTTGGACCAGCACTCCCAAATCTTTCTCTTCTCTCCTTTTTGTGATTAAATCATTACCCAACAAATAATTCAGTGATGGCCTCCTGGTACTTTTACCTATTTCCAATACTTTACATTTCTTTACATTAAATTTCATTTCCCACGTCCGGCTCCAATCATGTATCTTATCCAGATCCTCCTGCAGCATTTTACAATCCTCCTCAACCTCTACCTTCCTCATGATCTTTACATCATCAGCAAACAGACTTGCATGACTGTTCACTTCATCTACCATATCATTTACATAAATCAGGAACATTACTGGCGCCAACACCGAGCCTTGAAGGACTCCACTTGTCACTTCCCTCCATCCAGACATCTTATCCTTTATTACTGTCCTCATTTGTGTGTCTCTCAAAAAGTCTCTCATTCATTCCAGGAGTTTCCCCTTCAATCCTCCTATGTATTCTAGTTTCCACATTAGTCTCTTATGAGGTACCTTGTCAAAGGCCTTCTCTAAGTACACACAATCCACCCAACCATCTCTCTCCTGTACCACGTCAATTGCTCTTGAGTAAAAGCTCAACAAGTTAGAAACACATGACCTTCCACTTCTGAATCCAAACTGACATTCAGACAAAATATTCATCTCTTCTAGATATTTTATCCATCTGTCTTTCAAGATTCTCTTGTACAATTATGCGACTATGCTGGTTAGAAACACTGGTCTATAATTCAGGGGTTCTTCTCTGCTTAGGAATTGGTACCACATTTGCCCTCTTCCATTCTCGTGGCACTTTCCCCTCTTCCAGAGCACACACGATCAAACTGTGGATATTATCCGCCAGTTGTTCTCTGCATTCCTTCAGTACCCAATTAGAAATTCCATCAGGTCCTGGGGCTTTCCTTACATCTTGGGTTTCCAGTAATTTATACACTTCCTGTACCTCCACTTTTATATCTCTTATCACCGGTACATTTCTAATCACTCCCTCCCCTTCTAAAAACTCTTTTTCTTTAGTGAAAACCGATTGGAAACATTTATTTATTATTTCAGCTTGCATTGCTGCATCTTTATAGACTTCTCCTTTTACTTTCAATTTGATGATTCCTTCCTTTTGTTTCAGTTTGCCATTAACAAATCTATAAAACAGTTTGGGTTCATCCTTGCATTTGTCTATTATACCTTTTTCAAAATTCCTTTCTTCTTCTCTATGTATTCTTGTGTATTCATTTCTTGTTCTTTTATATTCTTCTTTTGTTTTGTTGTTACCTCTCTTTCTCCAGTTGTTCCACACCTTATCTCTCTCTTTTTTTGCTATCATACACCTTCTATTAAACCACTCCTTTTTCCTGTTTTCTTTCCCTCTTACTCCTGGTAAAAAATTTTCCATTCCCAAATTATACAGGTCTAGAAAGATATCCCACTTTCTTTGTAATTCTCTTGTTTCTCTGAATTTTTTCCAATCCGTATTTTCAAAAAATTTTCTTAATCCTGTGAAATTTGCTTTCCCAAAGTTGTATCTTCCCTGTCTATGAAGCTCGTCTCTTGGCTCGATGTTCCCTATTATCATCTGGAACACAATGACGACATGATCACTTTTTCTTATAGGACAGAAATATTTCAATGATTCTATTACATCGGGTTCTTTGGTAAACAATAAATCTAACCTTGCTGGTGTGTCCTCACCTTGGAACCGTGTCTCCTCTTTGACCAACTGCGTCATCACATGATTCATTATTATATTTAATAATATAGTGCCCCACGAATCCTCGCTGCCTCCTGAGTCCCATTCCTCCCAGTTCACCTCTTTACAGTTAAAGTCACCCACCAAAATTATATTACTGCTTTTCTCAATTATTTTTTGTAAACAGCTAGCCATATCTGAACACATCTCATGGCATTCGTCATCGTTCCATGCTCTCGTCTTAGGGGGAACATACACTACCGCCATATCTCTATTGATATTCTCTCCAGTTTCTAATGCATATATATCACTTCAGCCCTGCCTTCTCCCATTTCCATGGTATCTACATTAATGTTGTTGTTTACTGCTATCATCACTCCTCCTCCCATTTTATGTTTTGTCTTTTCTCCACAGTTTGTATTTACCATCTCCCAAATGAACATCAATATCTTCTCTTAATTTGGTCTCTACAAAGCACATGACATCAGGTTCATGTTCTCTCAAGATATCGTTAATTTCAAGCTTTGCCGATATTAAACCATCAAAATTAGTGTATATCACCTTCAAATTATTTTTGATGTTTTTTATACCCTCTTCTCTCCTTCTCTCTGTCAATACCACTTCCTCAATTTCTGATCTTTCATAGCTATCTCCCTTAGTTTCCTTCGCTTCTATTTCCTTACATACCACTTCCTTACTTTCATATATATCACTCTCCAAAAAAAAGTATTACATTCTTCCTCTGTCCTCTTATCATTTTTTTCTTTTACTTGTTCTTTCAATGATTTTAAAACTTCTCTTTCTTTTTCACTCATATTTTTTCTTATTATAATATTTTCCATCCCTGGCTCTTTGCTTAATTTCCAGGTCACTTTAAGTATATCATTTACTACACTTTCTGATGTAAACTTGACTCTCATTGGTCTTGTTCCCCCTTTCTTATAAGGCCCTATCCTCCTTACTTCCTCAATTTCTTTTACCCACTTGTCTCCATCGGGGTCATTCTTGCCTAATATTCCTCTCACCAGGTTCGTGTCTCTCTCGAGTCTCATGAACCTAACCTTTTCTTCCTCTTCCCTGTTTCCAAATATTACCACGCATCTGTTCCTTTCTACAGTTTCTCTCATTATTTTCTCTTTTTTCTTCAGTATTTTCACTACATTTTCTTCCATTTTTTTCCAACTTGTTGAGCTTTTACTCAAGAGTGATTGACATGGCACAGGAGAGCGATGGTTGGGTGGATTGTGTGTATTTAGACTTGGAGAAGGCCTTCAACAAGGTACCCCATAAAAGACTTATGTGGAAACTAGACTATATAGGAGGATTGAAGGGGAAACTCCTGGAATAGATGAGAGACTTTTTCAGAGACGGGTTGGCGTCAGCAAGGGCATACGGCCAGAAAGCTTTGCCCCTGCTACCTAGTGGCAGACTTCTGGGGGGGAGGCGTGATGGGGGTTCCGACGGCATAGATCGTGGGTCCAGGGCAAGATGAGGCTCGGGCCTGTGCTAGATGGTACAGGGCATTGCGGTTCCCAGGCTGCCGCTTCCGCCCAATAGAGAGGGGCCCGAACCTGGGAGTAGTGCCCCAGGAGGCCGCCCTATCAGTGGGTGTATAATGGCGGGATAGTTGCAGTGCCAAGGCGCACTTGGAGGGTGTCCCTGCAGCTGTCCTGGCTGGGTGCCCCGAGGCCACTACCACAGCCACTGGTAACCTGGTGGGCTAGGGGTCCCAGATCCACTGCCTGGACCTGGGACTGTGCAGTAAGTGGGGCCTGTGGTATGTCTATCCCCCTTCATTAATACCGAATATGACAAAACATAAGAATAAGTTTCAAAGAAAGCCTGAGGATGGTAAATCACCCAGGGGGATGAGGGTGGGTTCATGGAATGTGGGAAATTTGAGGGGAAGAGCAGGTGAAGTCATTGAGGCATTCAGTGAGAGGTGGGTGGATGTGGCGTGTTTGCAGGAAGTCCGGGACAGGGGTGGATCAGCCAGAAAGATTGTTGGGAAGGACTGTTGCTATAAATTGTTTTGGCAGGGCAGGACAGACTGGTATGGTGGTGTTGGTGTGATGGTTGCAGAAAAATGGGTGGAATATGCTATGAATGTTATGAGAGTAAGTGATAGGATATTGGTAGTGAAAATTCTGTTCTGTAGAAAGATAGCTGTGATTATATCGGCATATGCTCCACAGGCAGGATTGGATGAAGCAGAGAAAGATAGAGTTTGGGATGATTTAATACATGTAGTAGGTGGTATGCGGGATGGTGAGATAGTGGTTTTGGGAGGGGACTTAAATGGTCATGTAGGTGAAGCAGCACAAGGTTATGAAGGAGTGCATGGGGGATGTGCGTATGGTATAAGGAATGAAGAAGGGGAAAGGATACTCGATTTTGGGGAGGCAACGGACATGATTGTGTGCAACACATATTTTAGGAAAAGACAGTAGGTTAATTACATAAGAGTCTGGGGGAAATAGCAGTCAGATAGATTATTTTCTGGTTAGGAGGGTAGGTAGGAGGTTAGTGAGGGATGTTACAGTTATAGGAAGTGAGGAATGTGTGCAGCAGCACAAACTATTGATCTGTGATATGGTGCTTAAAGAACAAGTGATGAAAAAGAAGACTTATGTACCTAGGAGGAAAATATGGAAGCTGAAAAATCAAGTACTAAGGGATGCCTTCTATAGCGAGTTGAGGAGAGTGGTGGCTGAACAGGGAGCTGTAGACAAAGGCGTTAATGAACAGTACAGAGCCCTCAAGAACAATCTCTTGAGAGTTACTGATGTAACAAGCGGTTGGACAAGAGGACCACCAAGACAAAGTAACTTGGTGGTGGGATGAGGGTGTAGAAGCTGCAGTTAAGGAGAAAAGAAGGCTTTTCCAGGAATGGAAGAAGGGTGGTAGCAAAGAGGAATATTTGGCTGCCAAGCGTAGGGCTAGAAGAGAGGTATACAGGGTAAAGTCTGAGTCACAGAGACTTTTACTTGATAATCTTAATCATGGAGAAAGGAAAAATATGATATCTAGGGTGGCAAGTCAGATGAAGAGGGATAATCGGGATATTATAGGTGAGCAGTGTGTGAAGAATGGTAGTGGTGAACAGTGAGGATATTAAAGATGCATGGAGAGAGCATTATAACCAGTAGTTGAATGAGGAGTTTGACTGGGACAGGGAAGGTTTGGAGCCAACAGATCCAGTGTCTGGCCCTTGGCCTTTGATTGATGCTGCTACTGTGAGTGAGGCAATAGGCAAGACGAAGGCGGGGAAGGTAGCAGGTGTGTCTGGGTTGATTCCCGAAATGTTGAAGGCCTCAGGCGATATAAGGGTGAGGTTAGTCACTGACCTGACAAATAGGATTACTTATGAGTGTGCTGTCCCAGATGATTGGCTGAAGAGTGTAATTGTAAATGTGTATAAAGAGAAGGGTGATGCCCTAGAAAGAGGAAATTATAGAGGTATTAAGATTTTAGATCAGATAATGAAGGTAATGGAGAGAGTTGTAGAAGGTATGATTAGAGAAAGTGTGAATATTGATGAGATGCAGTTTGGGTTTATGCCAGGTAGGGAAAGAGTGAATATTGATAGGATGCACTTTGGGTTTATGCCAGGTAGGGGGACCACTGAAGCCATATTCATTGCTCGACAGCTTCAGGAAAAATATATCGGTAGGAGAAGGGATCTTCATTTTGTTTTGTTTTTTATTTGGAAAAGGCCTTTGACAGAGTCCCTAGAGAGGTGGTGAAGTGGGCAGTGAGAAAGCTTGGCTTAGAGGAGTGGCTGGTTAGGGTGGTTATGGCTATGTATGTGGGTGCTCACACCCAGGTAAGAGTGAATGGAGATTGAGTGATGAGTTTTCCGTGAATGCTGGTGTGCATCAGGGGTCAGTTTTGAGTCCCACGTTGTTTATCATGATACTTGAAGCCCTTTCACGTGACTTTAGAAACGGACTCCCGTGAGAGTTATTGCATGCTGATGATTTGGTGTTGAATGCAGAGAGCGATAGGGAGGCGGAGGAAAGGTTTAGGAAGTGGAGAGATGGTTTGGGGCACAAAGGCTTAAGGGTAAATGCAGATAAAACAAAAGTGATGATATCTAGGGTTGGTGGCGGTACTGTTAAAGACGAGGGAGAGTGGCCATGTGCAGTTTGCCACGAGGGTGTGCGAAGTAATTCTATCTTGTGCGGTGTTTGTGATAAATGGGTGCATAAGAGATGTAGTGGTATCAGAGATAGACTGCGAGATAATGCTAATTTTATGTGTACAGCGTGTCGGGGAGAGCAGGTGGAGATTGTCAGACGTGAAAGGATTGAACTTGCTGGTGAATCTCTTGAGTGTGTGGAAGAGTTTTGTTATTTGGGAGACATATTGTATGCTGGAGGTGGGGCTGGAGCTAGCTCTGTGGCTAGGGTGAGAAGTGGTTGGAAGAAGTTCAGGGAGCTCTTGCCTCTCCTGACATTGCGAGGACTCTCCCTACGTGCTAAGGGGTCTTTGTATGCAACATGTGTTAGGAGTGTATTGTTGTATGGTAGTGAGACCTGGGCAGTGAAGGAGGAGGATATTCGTTGGGTCAGACGTACAGAAATGGCAATGATTAGGTGGATGCGTAGTGAGTCCCTGCGTCCAAAGTCTGGGGAGCTGGGTTTATGATGGAAGAGTTGAGAGGTAGGATGGGACTGGAGTGTATTGGTGTTGTGATGAGGAGAGGTAGATTGAGATGGTTTGGACATGTGGAGATGATGGGGGATGATAATTGGGTGAGGAAGGTGAGAAGTGTTAATATTGGGGGTGGGGTTATGAGGGACAGACCGAGAAAGACATGGGACGAGGTCATTCTGTGTTACATCAGGGTTAAGGGACTGAACCGGGAAGCTGCAATGGATCGTGCAGCATGGAAAGCCGCCATTCGGTGACAAAGGCCGACACATGCAAGCATGTTGGAGCATTTAAAAATTAAATGAAATCAATGATGATGAAATGATGTCTGGATGGAGGAAAGTAACATGTGGAGTCCCACAGGGCTCGGTGTTGGCGCCAGTAATGTTTCTATCTCTCTCTCTATCTATTGCCAGACGCCTCAATCCCATTTGGGGTGGCCACAAACAAATCGCCTCCACGTCGCCCTGTCCCCCGCCATTTCACTGCCCTGCTCCCAATTCACACCCCCCTCTCTCATATACCTCTCCAACCCATCCCTCCATCTCATCCTCGGCCTCCCCCTTCCTCTTCCCCCCTCCACCTCACTCACATACACTCTCTTCGTCAGTCTTTCACCCTCCATCCTCTCCACATGGCCAAACCACCTCGGTGTGTTCCTCATATCGCTTCCTATCACATCCACATCCACACCACAAAGCTCCATTATATCCTCATTCGTCAGCCTGTCTCTCCATGTGACTCCACAGGCTCCTCTTAAATAACTCATTTCCACTGCTCTCACTCTTGACTTGTGTCCTTTCAACAACGTCCAACCTTCACTTCCATGTGTTAGAGTTGGTATCACAATACGGTCATGTAGTAACTTTTTCACTTCCATGCTCACTTCCCTGTTTCTTATCACTGCTTTCAAAGAACCAGCAACCTTTCTTCCCTGCTGTACCCTTTCAAGTACTTCACCCTCCAAACCTCCATCCTTACTCATCACACTACCCAAGTACTTAAAAGTACTCACATTTTCCAATTCCTCACCATCTAACCTCGCTGTACATTTACTGACTTCACCTCTCTCAAAGACCATCACTTTACTCTTCCCTACATTCACCTTTAGATTCCATTTCTTACATACTCTCCCAAACTCATCCACCAAGCCTTGCAGCTCTCCTTCGTCTTCACTCGACAACACGGTATCATCTGCAAACAACAGTACAAAGAGATTCCAAACATTATCCTCTCTCACCAGGGCCACTCCAACATCCACTACCCTACCTTGTACCTCTTTTATTACCCCATCCACGTACAGATTGAACAACCATGGAGACATGACACATCCCTGTTTCAACCCAACTTTCAAAGAGAAAAATTCACTTAGTTCACCATCCACACACACTGCAGCCTTAGCACCATCATACATACTCTTCACAGCATTCAACAACGTCCCACCTACTCCATATATTCTTAATACTTTCCACAATCCTTGTCTATCCACCCTGTCATATGCTTTCTCCAAATCCATGAAAGCCGCATACAACTTCTTTCCCTTCTCTAGAAACTTTTCCACTAAAGATCTAAGAATGAATATCTGATCTTCACAATCTCTTCCCGTCCTAAAGCCTCCCTGTTCTTCTCCAACTAATTCCTCTGTTCTTTCTCTAACTCTGTCAGTAAGTATCCTATCATACACTTTTCATACTATACTAAGAAGACAAATGCCCCTATGATTACCATACACTTCTTTTTCCCCTTTTCCTTTGTACAAGGGAATAATTATACCTGACTTCCAATCCTCCGGGACTCTACCTTCCTCCCAGGCCAATCTGCACATCTTCCACATCCATTCTACTACTATCTCTCCCCAATGCTTCAGCATTTCACCACACACTCCATCAATTCCTGGGGCTTTCCCCAATTTAACTTTCTTCATTGCTTCCACAACTTCTATCCTACTGATTTCTTCCTGTCATCTCACCTCCCTCCTTCTCCCAACCACTTATACTCGCATTACTTCCATCCTGTATTTTCAACAATTCCTTAAAGTGTTCTCTCCATCAGCTCACTTTTTCTCCCTTCTCCACTAGTAATCTACCATTTTTATCTTTCACTCCCCTGCTAACCTCACTTCCACCCTGTCTTACTCTCTTCACCTCGTTCCAGAACATTTTCTTACAGTCCCTCCACTTTACACTCAAATTCCTTCCAAATTCCCCATCCACTCTCTTCTTTCTCTTACTACTCTTTTCACCTCTCTCTTTCTTTCTACAGTGCTCATCAGAAGTATCAAGCGACCTGCGTTCCTCCTACGAAACAAACCTTTCAACATTGAAAAAACATATAAATAATGCATTTTATTTACCTTTAGTGCTTCGTAGGGTATCTTTTACGCTTCTTCACGGACCTGAGACGTCTTGGAAGTGAAAGGGCGAGGTTCCTGATGTGCTGAAGGGGTATTTTGTCCCAAGAGTCACGAATGGTGGCTTCCAGCTTAGGCAGAGAGCTCACGTCCTTCCCTCGGAGATTCTTCTTTACGAGGTACCAGAGGTTGTCTATCGGGTTGAGGTCTGGGCTATTTCCTGGCCATTCTTTCATGAATGATACCTCGCAGTCACGAAGCCAATTGGTGACCGATTTGGCCTTGTGATCAGGTGCACCATCCTGCCGAAACACTCGTGCACCTGTGAGCTCGAAGGAGTCTGGTAAATGATCACACAGAAGCTCCAGGTAAACATCCTGATTCACTCTGATGTTCTTGGGAAGCACAACAAGCTATCCCAAACCTTGACCAGAAAAACAACCCCATACCATGAGTGAATCAGGATGTTTAACTGTTCTTTCCACGTAACGTGGGTCAAGTGGGTCACTACCTTTGCGCCGGTACACACGTGCTTCTCTGTTACAGGTAACACTAAACGTTGCCTCATCAGACCACAACACTGACAACCATTGCTCCTCACCCCAGTTAAGGTATTTGTTAGCAAAGGCAAGCCTACGAAGTCGCTGGTACCTAGCTAGAAGAGGCTTTCTCACAGGCCTGTGTCTTGTGTAACCAAGTTCATGGATCCTTCGAGACACTGTGCGCACAAAAACCTCACCAAACACTTCCAGGTTGCTCTCCTTTATTTTCCTTGCACTCACACGAGGATTAGACTCCACTGCACGTTTTAAAACATTAACAGACCTCGGGGAAGTTTTCCAGGGCCTACCAGACCACGGTTTCTTTGTAGGAAACCGCATGCACCACCTACACACTGTCGATCAAGCCACACCAACCAATTCACTAATTTTCTTTGTTTGGTGGCCTGCCTCCTTTACAGCAATGACCTGGGATATGATTTCACTCGATAGTTCACGGGTAGGTGCCATAACAAAGCGGCAAAAGCCAAAACACTGCGGGACACTCGGTAAAAAATGACACAAAAAGAGAGGGAGACGCGGCGGAGTTCCTCTCTCTCAGGCAACCCGTAGGCAACTGAGGCGGGAACCAACCAGCGCATAGGAAGGCCTCAGGCTACTGTGACATCATGCTAGTGCCGCAAACTTCTGGTTCAATGTTTACTACCAAAAACGGGTGATTCTTTTATGGCCATAAGTATTGCGCTCCCGGCCATAGGCACTCGATACTTCTGACGAGCACTTTACATATAACTCTCTCTTCCGCTTCTCAACTTCTTCCACGCCCCTATTTCTCATCCATTCATTGTATGCTTTCTTCCTTTGTGCCACAGCCTGTCTCACCTCTTCAGTCCACCACACTGTTCCTTGCACCCCCCTCTGTTTTCTCTTCCTCCCACACACCACATCACATGCTGCACATATTTCTTTTGTAAACATCCTGCACACACCTTCCACATCCCCCATCTGCTCCAATTCATATTTGCCCAATCTTTCCTCCACTTCTCTCTTATACTCTGCCTTTTTCTCATCCTCTTGTAACCTTTCCGCTCTCCTTGCAACTACTCCTTCCTCTCGTCTTTCCCTTCTTCTATTCCTCCATCTAACTTGGATCCTAATTCTGGCCACCACCAAGTAGTGGTCAGAAAGTCCACTCCCCCAACCTCTATAATCTCTTGCATCCATTACACATCTTCGCATCCCTTCATCCACACACACATAATCAATCATTGCCTTCCTTTCATTCAGTTCACCACCCACCCTTCTCATCACTCACCATGTATACCTGTGGATCATTTTGTGCCTGAAGAGGGTATTGGCTATCACTAACCCCCTCCCAGCACAAATGTCCACTAACGCACTGCCATTCTCATCTATCTCAGCAGGCACACCCCTCTCACCAACTATTCCATCCACCTTCACATTCCCTACTTTACCATTCATATCACCAATCAAAAACACTCTCTCATTCCTTCCAAACTTTTCCATGCACACTTCCACATTTGTCCAGAACTCTTCTCTCACTCTGCTAGCACGATCTTGCATTGGCGCATACACTCACACAATCGCCCACATTTGTATTCCAACTTTCAACTTTACCCACACAATCCTTGACCCAACTGATCCATACAGTCTTATGCTCTTCTTCCATCTTTTACTCACAACTATACATACTCCTTCCTTTGCCCTCTCATTCTCACCTACTCCTGCACATATACCCCATCCATACTCCCATTCTCTCACACTTTCTCCTCTCCATTTTGTTTCAGTCATTCCACATACATCCACTTTTGCACCCTCAAGCACCTGGACAATCTCTCTCTCTTTCACCTCATCATTCGCTCCTCTTACATTCCATGTAGCCATTACCAAGTCCTTTGTTCGGTCGTTGGTCATCATCGTTTGGTCAGTCCTTGTCCGAGGCTTCTTGTTTTTGTTTTTTTTTGTTAGTTGTTTTCCGAGGAGGGGCACTAACCCCTCCGCCAACCCTATTAGTTGCCTTTTACGACAAGCAGGGATACTGGGGGAGTATTCTTGAAAAAAAACCCTACCCCCAGGAGGTAATGTTTCTGATTTATGAAAATGATATAGTAGACGGAGTGAACAGTTATGCAAGTCTGTTTGCTGATGATGTAAAGATCTTGAGGAAGGTAGAGGTTGAGGAGGATTGTACAATGATGCAGGAGGATCTGGATAGGATACATGATTGGAGCCCGATGTAGGAAATGAAATTTAATGTAAAGAAATGTAAAATATTGGAAATGGGTAAAAGTACAGAGGCCATCACTGACTTATTTGATGGGTAATGAACCAATCACAAAAGCAAAAGAAGAGAAAGATTTGGGAGTGCTGGTACAGGACAGTTTGTCACCTGAAAAACATATTAACAAGAAAGTTAGAGAGACGTATAAACTCTTGACTAACATAAGAGTAGCATTTCATTATATGGATGAGATGATGAAAAAATTGGTAGTGGCCATGATCTGCCCCACATTAGAATATGCAGCGGTAGTGTGGTGCCCACACAAAAAGAAAGATATAAACAAGACAGAGAGAATACAAAGAACAGCAACCAAGATGGTCCCTGGTCTGGCAGATCTGTCATACAAAGAGAGGCTGGAAAAGCTGGATTTCCCTTCCTTATAGGAAAGAAGAAAGAGGGGAGACATGATTGCAGAGTTCAGGACCATGATAGGAGTAGATAAAATTGACCAAGAAGATCTGTTTGTATGGGATAAGAAAGTAACAACAGGACATGGAAAGAAACTGAAGAAGTCAAGCTGCTTGAAGGATATCAAGGAGTATTGTTTTCCTTCCAAAGGTATTGACCTGTAGAATAGCCTGGACAAAGAGATCATCCAGTCTAAAATCTTAATGAGTTTAAAGCTAAATTTGACTTATTGAGAAACAGAGACGCGATCCCACGAGCGTAGCTCATTTCCTGTATATCACAATTAGGTATATTAGGTAAATACATAAGTATTTGGAATGCCTTAGATGAAGAGGTGGTGCAGGAGAAAAACATTCATGTGTGTAAAAGCAGCCTAGATAAATGTGGATATGGAGACAGGACAACACGAGCACTGCTCAGTTCCTGCATACTACAAATGGGTAAATACAAATAGGTAAATACACACACACACACACACACACTACTCGCCAGCTCAGTGGTAGCACTCTCGCCTAGCATCTGCTAAGACGGGTTCGCACCGTGCTTGGGATGTCCCCCTTGGGCAAGAGGATGTGTGTGCGTGTGTGAAGGTCAAGGTTTTGCCTTTAGATCAAACTATGTGAGCTCTCAGCTCTCTACCGGGAGGGTAAAAAGCTGATGATCACAACCATCACGTGATCCTAACCGACCCAGTGAATTACACAAGGGATGGAAAGGAACTCCCCGAGGGGGAGATCAACAGGTAGAAGAGAAGCGACTCTCAAATGGCTGATTCACCAAGCACACACATACTGTTCCTAATGCAAATGACAGATGGACCAAAAAGACAACTCTGACTGAAGGACACTCCAAGGAAACTCTGAAGTGTCAGTCAGGATGTGCCAAATGAGGTGAGACAACCTCTACGATGGGCACGCAGCACCCGTCTAGCGACAAACTCTCATCCCTTTTCTGTCCAACTCTCTAATGCAAGAGTTAACCATTACTCCCAGTCCTTCATTTAAGCAACATGTTAACTCTGGATCTGTCTCCCTCTGTCTGTATTTCCTACTTCCTATGATCTCCAGTATTTAAAACGCAGTGTGTCCAGGCATCTCAAAATGAACAGATCTTGAATTTGGCTCTCTTTTGTATTTTTTTTTTTTTTTTTCCTTGGAAGGAACAGTTTGCAGGCTCCTGGCCTTTGGTTCCTTTTTCCTTGCATGAAGGAAAAAAAAAAAAAAAATTGATAAAAGTTTCAAAAGGCCAGAATAAAGAGGGCGTGATGAAACAATAGCAGACAGTACAAGCACTTGCACTAAGATAAAAATATAACCAAGACAACTGCTGAAGTGCCTGCAAAATGCAACTGTGCTGGAACATACATCATCATCCTGGAGGAAAGCCACTAGACGGAAACTTCCTTGCCACAAATTTTCATCTAAGATTCCCTTCCTTGTCAAGCAATTTTAAGAGTTCAGGAAGCCTATCTTCTGGCCAACATGGGATACATATACAGTACGTATTTCTGCCCAGTTATGGGATACATATATGTATTTCTGAGTCACTAAATGCTGACAGGCAAGTAAATCATTTGGAGTTGTAATGTTAAAGCAGGTGTTTATTCCTCAGATATGTCCTGCACTGCCAGTGTTGAGTCTCAACATATTATTGTAATATTATTAACAGTATGTTTATGATGGATATTTGTTTTCAAATATTCATAATGTGTCAAGATCAATATTATTTGTACTTTATAAGTACAGTATTACAGATATTCCGTATAGATTATCCATACTTCTAATATTATGTTTATTCATTAATAATTACTACATCAAAAATAACACCCATAACCAATATTAATTTTCATACTTTCTACCTTCACTTACCTCATGCAACCTGGTCTGGCTCCCTCGAAGGAATGGCACGCATCAAACAAGTTGCGATTGAGATGGAGGCTTATGTCTGCTTGAAGGCACTCGGGAAACATGCTCATAACCGCCCCCATGTCAATGCCGTTAGTGTACGACCAGGCGTGCTATGAGGGAGGGTGCAGGGTGACAGACAGTTTAAGGGAAGGGGAGAGGGAATATGTGGGGAGGGAGAGGGGAAGAAAAATAGGGGAGGTGAGATGGAGGCAGAAAGGAAAGTGGGATGAAGAAAGTGGATATAGGGGAGTGGTTTAGGACAAGGACACAGTGGTTAGGGTATAAAAAGTAATGGATGGGAAGAGGGGAAAAAACAACAGTTGCCAAGGAAGACAGTAAATACAGTAATTGTGGGTGAAGATATAAAAGCCAAAACAGTTATATGGATGGGAGAAATTAACAGGGTGGGTAAGAGCCGAGTGGTGAGGGGACAGAGAATACTAAGTGGATAAGAACAAAATACCAATAAGCGTGGGAGACAAAAATACATGGAAAATGAAACACAAGAGGAAGAGGGATAATCAGAGAAAGTACAATGCAGAAAACATATTGGGATACAGGAAGATGAAAAGAAATTAGACATACCAAACAAATGCATTTAAACAATCACTGAGATTGAACAGGGCAATCACGGAAGGAAGGAGGAATGGCAATGAGAAGGGAGAAAAAGGATGAATGTACCGGAGGAAGGATGAAGATCCTGGACAAGGTGGCAGAAAAGGGGTGAGGACAAGAGGAAGAACACACCAAATTCACATAAATACCCCCATCCCAACCCCTGTACCCAAAATCCCAAGCCCAGCTGATGTCCAAAACCACCACAGACGCGTGGAGAAGCCAATAACCTACCGTAAGCATCCTGGACTCGCTCCTTCAAAAGCTGAACAGGACTGAACAAGTTGCCGGTTCAGATGCAAGCAGATGTCAGCCTGAAGACAATCTGGGAAGCCCTTTAGCACCATGTTCATATCGATGCCATTTGTGTATGTCCATGCGTGCTGGGAGGGAGGAAGAGAAACATAGGGACTGGGTGACACCTTGCAGGCTGGAGGTGTTTTGGGGGTGAGAGGAAACGGATAAGGAGAGAGGGGAAACAGAAGGAAGAAACAGACAGAAAGGAAGAGGGAAAGAAGGGAATGTCCATGCATGCTGGGAGGCAAGAAGAGAAACACAGGGACTTGGTGACACCTTGCAAGCTGAAGGTGCTTTTTGGGTGGGAAGAAAAGTAAATATCATCGGAAAATAGGAAAGAAGTAAAGAAGTGGACATGAGAATGAGAAATAAAAGAGAGGAGAGAAAGGACAGTAGTACAGAAATGGACAAAAGGGAGGAAAGTAGGGAAAAGGCAGAGGGGTTAGGAAGGGAAGAGGAGAACAGAGGGGAAAAGAGGAGGGAGGAGACAGAGAAAAAATGGGGATGCAGAAAGAAAGGAAAGTGGGTTCATGTGTGGTGGGAAAAGGGGAAGAAAACCCAGGGATTAGGTGACACCATGCAAGCTGTGGGCATTTGTTTAGGGGTGAGAAGGAGGCTAGAGGAATGGAAACATGGCGAGAGAAAAGGGAATGTGAAAGAACCGCAGAGAAGAGTGGATGAGAAAAATAAGACAGGGGAAAGGAGACAGATGAAAAAAGGAGACTGAGAGACGGGAAAGTAGGACAGAGTGGAGGTAAAGAAGGGTATGTCTGTGTGTGCTAGGAGGGAGGAGGAAAACACACGGACTGGGTGTCATCTTGCAGGCTGGAGGTAGAGGCTGAGAGAGAGAGAGAGAGAGAGAGAGAAAGAGACAGAGAGACAGACAGAGAGACAGACAGACAGACAGACAGAGAGAAATATACAGTAAAAGTCCCATTATTCGGCAGCTGATTATTTGGTAGATCCGACATTTCGGCAGTTTTGAGAAATAGTCCCATTTACAAAAATCTTTGTTCGGCAGATGTCTGGAATCATCTCGGCAGTCCAGGAAGTGTTATCTGTGACTTGTAGGCCTAATGTTTCATTACACTTCTGTATGTTCACCAATTTCTATATTTTTTCAGACTCAGGTATAGTATTATATTGATTACAATACCGGATAGTATCATACAGTACAGTAACCACCCCCTCCAAATTAGCGAGGGATACGTTCCAAGCCCCCTCGCTAATTCTTGAAATTCGTTCATTCTTGACGCATTCCTGAAAGTGTCATTTACTGGTAATTGCGTAGCCCATGAACCACTGATATTGTAATACATTACCCATAAATAATGGAGCTTGTTAAATTAGTTTCCCCATTGTTTTTAGCTGTACGGCTGTGACAGCTCTAGTATTTTTATTCCTCAGCATAATGGAGGAAGGGACTGTCCTGTTTAACTAAACCTAATCTAACCGAGTTTAACTGTACCTAATAATTTAACCATACCTAACCTAACCTAAAGTCAGAAAAATACTTAAAAATAAACTGGAGGAATATGAATTGCTAAGGTCTCTCTGATGAAAGTTAAACGTACATTTAGCGCTCATTCTTTTTTTCGTTTTTGTGTTTAATGTGAAAGAGAGTACTGATGCAAACAGTAATATATCCCATTAACCCCTTAATAGCCTCCGGCACTGAACAACCCTTTACAGTACCGATGTCAGTGATATCAAGTCAGTGTGAGCTATAAAGAAAATTGAACAATTATGGGGAGGGAACGAAGGTCACTGGTACGTTTACATGACTCTGTGCTAAGATTCCAAGCAGTCAGGCAGTAGGTTAATCTCAGAAGTTTTCGCCCATTTGGTAAATGCCCCGTAACTTTATAAGTTTTTCCGTGACTCATAGCGAATCATAGCATGGGTTTGGAAAGCTAAATAACATTGCTAGATGAGCCAGACGATTATCTTCACGTCTTTAAGAAAAACAAATTGATAGAAGAATGGAAGAAACTTACTCTACGTACTCAGAGGGATTAAATTTCTTCCATTTTCTTAAAGATGTGAAGATAATCATCTGGCGTACCTAAGAATGTGTTATTTAGTTTCCTAAACCCATGCTATGATTCACGGGAGAAGTTACAAAGTTACAGTGCATTTACCAAATGGGCGAAAACATCTGAGATTAACCGACCCTCTGACTGCTTGGAATCGTATCGTAGAGTCGTGTAAACATGCCAGTGACCTTCGTTCCCTTCCCATAATTGTTCACAGTTTTTTACTGTAATGGGTTGTTCAATGCCGGAGGTTATTAAGGGGTTAATGGAATACATTACTGTTTCCATCAATACTCTCCCTTTCACATGTAAACAAAAAAAACGAAGAAAAGAATGAATGCTAAATGTACGATTAACTTTCATCAGAAAGACCTTACCAATTCATATTCCTTCACTTTATTTTATGCAATTTTCCGAATATTTTATTTTGTGTTTGGAAAAAATACCGTATACAGCACTCACTCCAAACATATTTGTAATAACATAAGTAGTGATGAGTTCACCAGTACAAGTGATGTACTGAGCTGGTAGGTAATGTTACCTATCATTTCGGCCATCCAGGAAGTGTTATCTGACTTGTATGCCTACTGTGTCATTACACTTGTATATGTTCACTAATTTATATGTGTGTATATATATATATATATATATATATATCAGATTCAGGTACAGTACTGTATTGATTGCAGTATTGTACAGTATACTCTCTCCAAACAGTTGTAATACCATAAGTGGTGATGACAGTGTTCACCAATATATTTAAGGTACTGAGTGGGTAGGTTTTTTATTATTCGGTAAATCCAATATCTCGGCATCATCCTGGTCCCATTGATGCCGAATAATGGGACTATTACTGTATATATATATATATATATATATATATATATATATATATATATATATATATATATATATATATATATATATATATATATATATATATATATATATATATATATATATATATATATATATATATATATACGTATATATATATATATATATATATATATATATATATATATATATATATATATATATATATATATATATATATATATATATATATATATATATATATATATATATATATATATATATATATATATATATATATATGAGACAAGAAGAAAACAGGAAAAGAGGGAAAGCAAGGGATGGGGAGACAGAAGGAAAGGAGAAAAAAAAAGAGGACTTCTGGGAAAGAAACAAAAAAGACTGAAAAGGTGGCCAGAAAGAAGGGAAATGAAACAATCTGTGAAAGGAACCACAAGGACTGAAAAACTGGTAGGGCAGAGGGAACTGAAACAGATACCAAAGTAAGGTGAAACAAGAAGAGGGCATGACAGAAGACAGGACGATGAGAGAAGAGAGTGTACAGCATAAGGAAGGAAAGGAAGAGCAGTAATATGAATGGAAAGGAAAAAATATATGGAAGGGGAATGAAGGTGGGCTTGAAGATTAATGAGGAGTGAAAAGTGAAGGATGTAACATGGAACGAAAAGAAAAGATGGGTGGAAATGAAAGCAAATGGGGAATAAACAATTCAAGGCGATATGAAACAATTAAGGAAAAACACAAAAAATGATTTTAAAAATGAAAGGAAAGTGAGGTGAAATGATTATGAAAAAACACACACAATGCTTAATATGAGAACTATATGATCAAGGCTGGAAAAAGTACTCATCAACAATGAATGGTGGTGTATTTATAACAAGCTCTATTAATGCCATAAAACACTATGTACAGCATCATCATCATCATCATTTTTCCTGTGCTGACTTGCTGTAGGGAGATTTAAAACATTTTTTCTTTTTTGGGTGGGGGAATACAAATCAAAAGATAGGAAAATCCAGGTACCAACAGCAACAAAAGTCCTGTCACTTCTGTTTTTCTCTCCATGGACTTTGAAAATCTCTTGAATCCAAAGCAACTGACACCGACGAGAATGATCTGTGGCCAGTGTCAACTGCTGCAGACTCACAGGATGAACTTTCAAAGTACCTGGAGAAAAAGGAAGGAGAGGTGATACGGCTTTTGTTGATGACAGTACACTCTGCCTTCTTCCTGTGATGCAGTGGTATGCGGCCACTTGCAAGACTAATGCTGGGCAGAAGGGCTGCCATATCAATGAACTAATAGTGCTAAGCAATATATATAAATATCTGACAACCAAATGAGGAGAAGGTTCAGCTTCCACAACAAATTTATATACTATTAAAGTTAAATGTCTAATGCAAGGCAAACGTATTTCAAGTAACCATCAAAACAAAGCTTAATGTGATAGAACTGCAAAATTAAAACAAACTCAACATTTTTTCACCACCACACAATGCTGGTCAGTACATTTCCTCTAAACAAGTATATAAAATGAAAAATATAAAAGGAACATGAGGAGTATTATCCAATACAACTGAAGATTACGATTATAATTAATTTAAAAAATTCAAAGAAAAATATTTATACCTATCAAAAAAAAAGGCCAAAAATCTTGGAAGTTCATCAGAAATAGAATTATATTTCAAAAAGATAACCATACATCTCAGCTGTGTGTACAAGACACTAAGAGATAAAAGTCAGTAACCTGGAAAATGTAAACCAAGTGATGCAACTTGTAAAGTACTAAGATCTCGAGAGGAATACACTATTCAGCAATTACACTAACATACAACAATGGTACAGTACACTTAACAACAGGGAATAATGTACCCCCAAAAGCTGAAGAATGGGAACTACAAAGTTCTACTGTTCTCAAGCTGAAAAAATGGGATTTAGCATATCCATAAACCAGTGTTTCCTGTCGGGGATCGGGAATGTATAAGAAGGTGACACTGGCCATCATCATCACAAAATGATACACAGAACCAGTGACAGTGAGAGGATCATTACAGTGAGCTTACTTTCACCTGACACAACCGGGCCAATCCCACAACTTACATAATGAGTGACGGTTGCTTGAAATTTTATGTGCCTTAGTAATGTGATAAGAAATCTCCTTGGTTACTAGTCCAATTAACCTTCCAATCAGACAACATCTGGCCATCAACTGCACTGAAAGACTGAAGGACCAATTTGACAAGTAATAAGGGAGACACATTCCTACCTCATAATAAAAGTCCATCAAATTTCATGCAACCATGACTTAGTACAGTATTCACAATGTGGGAGTGGCCTAGTTTTGTTCAGGCGAAAACACCATCCACTCACTCGATGTAGTGCTGCTCTCAGGTGTCTGCCCTTTCCTCTTCTCCATCCTTCTTCCCTTCCATCCTCATCTGTCTTCTTTCCTTCATTCTTTCCTCATCCTTCTGCCTCCGGGGGACTTTACACTCTCACTTGTCTTTCCTTCCTTCATTCTTTCCTCTTCCTTCTGCCTGTAGGTGACTCTAAGTGACAAGCCAAATGGTTTCCTGTACATCAGGAAACCATTTACTACGGTGGGTGGTAACCACATAACCAAATTTTGGCGCGTGGTGGTTAAGTGGTAATTATTGCACTCCAATCAGATTGAGCTGGTGAAGGTTAATATCCAAGGGGTGGTTGGGGTTTATTGCTCATGTAATACCACTCAGGGATGAGTGAGACTGGTCACTCTCATCTTAAACGTCAGGACCAAATGCCTAGTCCCAGGCTCCTATGCTCCTCATGGGGCAAACATAGGATTGGATGATGGATGGATGAAAACAAACTGGCTATCACTGCACTTGTGTGAAGTAGTAAATGGCAACAGCTCATGCCACCTTCCTCACATACTTCAATCCAGTGGCATTTTTACATTTACTTCTGATATCTCCAGAAAATTTTATTCAATATAAGACAAACCTGAAGTTGTGAAGTTGTTATTGAGGGCTGTCTCTAAGTCCTCCAGTAAAAAAAAAATCCCTCAAAAGCCGAAGAAAACTGTCTGTCAGTACCAAGAATAAAATGAAAAATGCATCACTGGAAAGAAAAAAAGGAGGGATTACATGACAAATGACTGACTACGTGCAAAGAGTATATTTACTGCAACACTTAAACGACACATAATTATCAGTAATTCAACTTTAATATTAAAGCAAAATACAGAAAACTTCTATGATCTATATGTATGACCATAACAGATATGCTGCACACAGTAGGCACACACAGTACCATAAGAAGAATTATATATGGCAACAAATACACAGAAAAGCATGATGAACGAGGTGAAGGAAAATAATAGACTGAAAATGACAAATGACTGATTAAAGGTTATAAGTCATGAGTAAGAACAGAGGCAGAGAGGTAAGAAAGACAAAGACATCAGGGATACAAGAGCAAGAAGCAGTTAAAAGTAACTAGGAATACAAGAGGAAGAAGCTGATAAAAGTAACTACGAATACTGGAGGAAGATAATAAAAGTAACAATGATAAAAAAAATTAGGAATGTAAGAGGAAGAAACCAGTAAAAGCCATGAGGAATACAAGAGGAAGAAACTGATAAAAGCCAAGGAATACAAGAAGAAGGATTTGACAGAAGGATAAAGATGGTTCTCAGCAAACCAGTGGGGAACATGCACAAGGGCAACTGATGGCTGGGGATGCAAAGGCCAAGTAGTACAGAGGAATCGCCATCTATAAATACTTCAACAATAAAATTTGCCATTTATGCATTATGCTACCAACCGAACAAAAATAAACATTAAACATGGTAACATAAACCAAATACAGTAGATGCTCAATTTAGCGAACATGGATGTAACAGAAGCCCCAAATATCAGAATTATTCTTTTCCGACATTTTTGCTTTATTTAATGCAACTTTTCTGTTAAATCAAGCATATATCCGTTAAGGAAATTCCGTACACAATAATCCATTTCTGGAGGTATTAATAATGGGTTCAGATTGCAGTGTGTAGCACTGAGAGTTAGCACAGATTGCTAGGTTTGGGTTGCCATCAAGGCTTTTGTGGAAAATAGCTCAAAATATTGGAAAATTTTGCTTTATACTGAGCCTTGGTTACAGAACTTGATTTTGCAGAAAATTTAAGATAATGGAATAGAGGTTGGCTGAATTAGTTCGTTAATTTGAGCATCTAATGTACTGTAAATGGCTTTCAGTAAGCAAAGCCAACCGAACAATAATAAAGCACTGAACATGGTAACATAAGCCAAATAAATGGTTTTCAGTATGCAGAAGGCAGCAAATCAGGGGAGAAACTGTCTACACACAGTTATTATCATGAAAAAGTTTGCCAACCATCCCCTGCTAGTATTGAGTCCTGCCTTCACAGTTCTCATTCCTTCCTAAACATCAGAAACCAGTCTTCCACTTCATAGTCTTTTGTTGTGGCTTCATACTGCTGTCATAAAACACCTTCCAGTCACAACTGGCAGGGTAGTGTTGGTGAACTTTGGATCATGACAGTACACACCCCCTACGATTTCTTTCTTCGTGACATCAACACCATACTTTACAGTCATTTCCCACATACCCCATTACACATTTTTTCAGTCAGTGTCCATGTATGTAACTATGCTATTAGTACAGCTGGGGAAGAAAACTGGCCAGTATTTCAACTCTTCTACTTTTCACTCTCCTCTGATGGTTAATATTCTTAAGTTGTGAGAGGGTTTGTATGAGACTCTGACCACAGATAATTCTCTCTGATATAACGTGTCAAGGAGGAAACTGAAAGACATACCGTAAGAGTGAAGTAGGCACAGTGGAATAATAAAGCCAACTCTTGTCCTTTACTGTATCCTCAGAGGACTTACTTCCTGGCAGTAGGTTAACATTTTCGGTAATTTTTGGCAGCATTCTGGTTACTGAGGGAAGACTCAGGGGGAGGGGGCATAAAGGGGGGGGGGACACTGAAGGGAAAAATGAAGACTTTGGTTGGAAGGTCCATACAAAAATTATTTTTCATGTGCATCATCTGTGCACCATGATGGCGAAATATAATTACAGTGCAGATTTTTTTTTTTTTTTTTATAAATAACAGAACGGAGGAAGGAAAAACAAAAACAAGTACTGAATACCATATACAACTAAAGCTTACAGGTAATGAAGTACGAAAAACTATGTGGGCTTAAGGAATAACAAGAAAGAGAAGAAGAGGTTATCAAGCTCAAAGTCAAGAAGTGCTTGTACCTGAAACCATGCACATACAGCACAATGGCTATTCAATGTTCATACAAAATATCCAAACTACACATTTACTGACTTCCATCTGCTGGAAGTTGACTAACCAGAACATAATACTTAATAACTCTAGTTCCTTTGTTGGTGAACTGACCAAGAACCCAACACTAACAAAATGTACTTGAAGCTGCTAAGTCAATAAAGAGGCTGGAAGCAAAGATGTGTAATCCTGTAAGTGATATCTAAACTTCTAATGATGGTCACATACAAAAGGAAATATGTAAATATGACCAACAGGAATGTGCAAAGCCTGTGATTAAAGTCAGATATAAAAGTAAATACATAATAATAACCAATACGTATAAGCCATGGGTGGCCAAAGCAAGGTTCACAAGCCACATGTAGCTCTTTGTCTCATTAAGTGTGGCATGCAACACAACTGTGGCATATGTTCCTGCTGTCCATCCATTGCTCGTACAGTTGTATGTCCAGGGTGGACTATCTATAACCTTATCTTTTTCAGGGGTAATTGCACTTCGTTACAGGACTTAATGACACACTGTATAAACTCTAATGCTTGTTACTTATACCAAACAGGTTGTTATGTCATACTTCAATTTAGAACCAAGTGTGTACAATGCCTTTATGCTTAATTAAGAAACAAATGTGTGCACCAGTAACAGGAATGATAATGTTCCATATCTTGGGGCTCTCGAATATACAAAACTTCTGTGTGAAATTCTTAAACCCTGAAAGTTTGGCCACCCCTGGTATATGCAATGTGTAATGCCCAGTATATAACATTATATAAGCGGTTTGCATGGCCAACAAAATGAATATCTGACTTTGTGCTATGAACTGTGAAACAATATAAAAACAGACTGGACAAATATATTTCACTTCATTCAACCACAAGCAAGAACTGAACATAAGTAACTCGGCTTCCAAAATACATTAGCACAAGATACTAAACTTGCAATTACTGTGCAGAGATTATACTTCTACAGCTAACTAGATGCAAAGTACAAAAACAAGGTGCTTGGTAGCGAGTGCTTTAATGGATTCAGAAATTTAGGCATCGTGAATGGAAACTCTACATTTCTTAAGGCCAAAGATCAAATCAAGACTGAACTCAAACATGCCATTCCATCAGTGAAGGTGTTTTACTGCCTGTGGATATTTAAGTTTTTAAATGTGGGTGATGTCCTTTTTAATTCATTCGTGTGGCTACCCGATAATTTTGTTCAATGTAGGAAAGGCCTCTTGTATTTAAAAAGTCTATTAATCCCTTCAGCTCCATAATGTGTTTGGCTAATACAGTTGTGCTACCTCCAGACAATTCTATCCAGCTCTGGAGAGACTTCTTGTGGCCATTTGTGAGTTTTAGGATCAAGGAAATTTAAAATATCAACACTGATAACTTCATGGTACTGTGTCAGCATAAACAGTGTTCAAGTTAAATAAATATCGTGCAAAAATAACTTTGACAAAATATCAAGTGTAGTACTTACTAAACAATATTATGCTTTAATTTTACCATAAAATAAGAAAATAATAAACAGATTTTCTGACACAGTGAAAAGATGGATGGTTTTACTGAAGCATAACACTGTTCGACAAGGACTTGATATTATATCTCTAATTTTAACACTGTCTGTGCAAATATTTTCAACTTCCTTGTGGCCCTAAAACTCACAAATGGCCAATTCAAAAAGCCTCTCCAAGGTTACAAATAAAACTGTTTGGAAAAGTAGTGAAATGAAAACATCATCATCAGTTTGTGGGGATTAATGCTATACCCTGACCCTCCTGTTCAAGAGTCTGTCCTAAGTTGAGAAAATCATCGGATGGCAAGAATAAAATGAATCAGACGTCCCCGGGCTAAGTGGGACTAAAGGGGCTAAAACTCAATTCCATACGACTTGTAACTTCAGCAGTCTCTAAAAATGACATCTGATGAACATATGGGTTCCAATGGGCTTCTATACTATGACAACTTTTTCATACTATCCAAACCTTGAAGGAGTGTGTCCAAGAATCTTGTTTACCAGGTGGGTGGTCAAATGTCTTACTCCGAGCAATACCTAAGCTTCTCACAGGATAGGAAATAGTGTTCTTAAAAGCCATCAGACACTTAACTTATGATCATGGAAAACAAATGCTACATGTACTGACTTTGTATCTTATGGAGTATATCAATTTTTAATAATGTTTATTATACTGATTCTTTTAGCTAAAATGATGTACATATATAGATGAAACAATTATCAATGTATCATGAATTTTTTATATTCAAAGCAATATCATATTTGTATGAAGACATCATGAGAATAACTCCATCCCTTATATGATAGAAATTCTTAATTCTGACTTGCAAAAATCTAGTTAAATTACAAAAAGCATAATGAAGCAATAATACTGTAGCTACTTGTATAATGTACTTAGTCTACTGACTTACAAAAGGTGCTGGCTGGATACACTTCAATGATAGTCTTGGTTTTTGTGTAACTTCTAGCATCGACTGTGCTTGTATCTGTGATCTACTTTAGGTATGAGAAGTAGACTAGGAAGCTCTGTATAATACCAGTACACAGTAACAGAATAATTAGCTTCAAACAACTTTCTTCAGTGACTGCATGATATTAATTCATATTCTACTACTCACCTACTGAATTACCCAATTTCACATCCTATAATGAGTCACCCCGAAAAACTCTCCAGGCATTTCTGTTTAGAGACAACCCTTCTTCTCTCATGCATTCTTTCATCTGTTTTCAATTTCTTTCTCAATCTATCCACATCTAACAGTATTTATCTACCATCCAGTTCTTAACTGCCCCTTCAGGAGTATAGTGGCTTGGAGCTAGATTACTTAGTCCAAACATTTAGGGTAAAAGTGATCAATGGCTCACCACTGAGTGGTATTACATGAACAACAAACTCCAACTACTCCTCAGATGTAAGGCCTTACATGACCCATCTGGCTGGACTGCCTCAACCCACCAGCACCAAGTGTTCAATTAGTTATATGATTACCATCTGATGTAGCAAATGGTTAGCTGGACTACAAGAAACATCTGACTCATCATTTAATTCAAAGTCACCTGATGGTATCACCACATCAGGTGAGCTGATGGTGGCATTCCCCCCTCCCCCCACCATAGCAGCACCTTCCATGACTAGCAGCTGCCAGCCATCTACTGTATGTTTTTGTCTTCTTTCCTGCATCTTTTAACTTCCTTATGCTTCTCCCCCAGGAACCTTTTAGGTCAGATTCATCAGTGTAGTTACTGTCACCATGGCTCGTAAGGGTGGTAGTCACTCGACTTAACCATACCACAATTATGACACTGGCAACAGGTCATATCCTTATTCACATAGAGTTTTAGCAATACCTCTTCCTTTGTAAATTATTCTGCCTATTACACCACACTATTTCCTTACATGTTGCTGATGCAAACTATATCAGCAATACAAAGATATTAACAGTAGATAAAAGGGTCTTCAAGAGTAATGTGAAAAATAAATCACTTTGGCAGAAGTGCTATGAAGCCTCTCATGCCAAAGAGAACCTGGGGCGGTATCAAACTACTGTAGAAAGATTTTAACTATGCTAATAAGCCGATACTAATACTGAAGAATCTGAACCCTGTTTTTTTAAGAGTCTTGGACTTCAACCCTTTCTACCCGAGGACATCTTATTAGAGGTGAGTCTTACTACTTCCAGACAATCTCATTCACCTTCGGGAAAACCACTTGTACTGAGAGGATTCATGAACAGAAAGCTATACTGTAAACCACTTTCCCAGTTGGAAAGATCTTTCCTAACCTGAAAAATTCCTTTAGTTTGGTATCATACTTTGAATAGATTCTTGGTTCTATATTAAGTTATGGAGAGACTTTTTGAGTTGAAGGATTAGATATAGTTTCACTAACCCCATAAATACAAGTCACCCCCAAAATGAATACAATACTCTGAAGGCAGCAAGAATAAACCACAAGAAATACCATACATCACTGGATTAAAGGGAATAAAACAGTCTGGAGATGTTAAGACTGGAATTAAAAAGACATCAACAGACATTCCTTACCCTGCCCTAGAGTGGGAAAGGAGGTCCAGATGATGATGATGATGATCAACAGACATGAGGGAATATTGATACTGTAGTCAACATACACCATGGAGAGCCCAACCCACTTCCTCTCATTTCCCTTATCTATTTCTTCAGTCACATCCTTCAAACTGTCCTCACTTAGAAACATATCTTTTCATATCCCAGTTTTTCCTCTATTCATACACTCACTTTCACTTTCCACTTAACTGATATTTCCCAGTTCTTTCTCTTTTGTTTTTCTCTTTCCTACCCTTCATAAAAGTTACTGTACCTCCCTTGTCTACTCTTTTCTGAATGCATTCATGTTCTAATTCATCTCACTCCCACATTTCACATATTTCAGTAGTCCTGGAGAAAGATGCCTTCTCACAGTGGCACCTGTACAGCAAAAACCAGCCAGGTTCAGCTAGAGCGACAATTAAGAGATCTCATTTCCTGTGCTCACCTCCCATTCCTTCCCCAAGATACAAAGAGGGGAATCAGATTTTGCAATACTGCTGTTATTTTTCATTCCATGCCACCCATCTCTTGCTTCACTTTTCACTTTTCTCCATTCTTCCCCTTCCCAGATTATCTTCCTTTTCATCCCCTCATCCCTTCATTTAAAACTTTTTGCACTTCTAACTTAAACCCCTCTCAAAACTTTCTGTATTTCCATTCTTCACTTCTTTCTGAATATTCTCTGCTCCTTCTTCCATAAATCCCTCTCATAATACTGTCTCCCTCTTTCTTGTTTCTCATTCTCCACCTCACTGTGTATATTCTCTGTCCCCTCCTGTCTTTTTTAATCTAAACCCACCCTGTTTTTTCTGCCCCTTCTGCTCTTCTTCCTTAATCCATCTCCTCTGAATATCTCTGTCCTTTCTTGCTTCAATGTGTTTTCCATTTCTTTCTGAATGTTCTCCTTTCCTTCCTTTACAATCCAACCACTCTGTGAATTTTCAACATTCCTTCCATCCTTTCTTCTAAATTTGACTCCTTCTTGAATATTCTCTTTCCTTTCTTGCTTATCTATATTATCATCTCTTTGAATGTTGTCCCTTCCTTCCTTCTTAATCCAACCCCTCTGTGGGTGTTCTCGGCTCCTTCCTTCTTCCCTCTTACATCGAACCCCAATGAATACTGTATACTCTGCCCCCTCTTGTTTATCTAATCTCCACCTCTTTCTAAATAAAACCTCTTTTAGCCTTCTTAATATAACCCCTCTCTGAATTTTGTCAGCCCCTTCCTCCTTGTTCCATCCAACTGCTTACCTGGAAGTACTCCTCAAGGCGTTGTCTGAGGGGGTTGGGTATTTGGTGAAAGCGGATGAATTCCTTCACCCGCATAAACTGTGTGTGGTAGCGCGCCGTTCCTGCATACAGCCGCTGGATGATTGCCGATACATTACCAAAGATGCTGGCATACATCAGTGCTGTGTGGGTGGATCGGAGGTCATATCAGGTACTGCATAGTGTCAGTACATTAACTAAGCTCTTTGAATTCTTGCTGCTACCACATTATCTTAATAGCGTTAAAAAAAACAATGACTTACAGTATAAGGTCTAAGTATCATTACACAGTTTCATCAATTAACTTAGTTTACTTCAAATACCTGTACCATATTTCCCGTCATATAGCATGTTTTGCCACATAACACGCACCCTAGTTTTCAAGAGAAAAATTGGAAAACAACTAAGTCAAGGCCTAGCCTAACAACATGAGGTTGCAGGACTTTCATCTACCATATCACAATGTTTCGTTGGAAATACGGTACAATGCTTATATGTTTGGTGCATTAGTAACATACATAATACTAATACTGGACTGCAAGACAAAAATTACAAATAACATAATATATATTTGAAATCTGTCTCTTGATAAACTGTCAATAGGGAATACTAATATTGGATTACAATAAAAATATGAATAAGCCAACACAACTAAAATACCATAGTTACTTATATGAAAAAGAAACAACAGTGCTGAAAACAATATATGTAAAGGCATAATAATAACTGATTCAGAGACTTTAAGTATGTTGAATAAAATAAATATATCTCACTGCACTGAATGAATCTGTAAGACTGAATAGAAAAGCACACTATTAAGTCTGAAGTCCGCAATACCATTCTTCACTTCAATTCAAGCACTTTACAGTTTTAAATAAGGCATAACAATAATTCATGATGAAATGTAAACCTACACTTAAAAATACTTTCCCTAATCAGGGCACTTTCTAAGAATACATCTAGTCAACGAGGAAATACAGTAGTTATATACACTAAAGGCCCTTGCACACAATCAGTGGGTATGTGTGCTGTCTAAGCATGCAATTCATCAGTTTTGAAGCAGAACAACAGAACACACTATGAACAAAGAAGCAGAAGCAGGAATGGTGTTCCAGTCCATTACATGTACATACTCATTTTCCATCACTTTCCATTTCCATCCTCCAACACCAGAGGTACCCACTGTTCATGTGGATGGGCCTTAATATCACATGAAGTAATCCATACAATTCTACAATACCTTACATCCACATGTTTGTAAATAGCTTCAAGCATAAGACATAGGAATCACTGAATCACCCATCAAACATCTATGCTACCACAAATTCTACTTAAGAAACAATTTTATTACTACATGCTTAAACAGGAGGAGAGGCAAATTCAGCATGCAAAATAATCTAAACTCACATCCAAGAAGCATGACAATAATAGTGAACACTTTTTCGCAGTCAGTGTTTGGGGACACATTTCCGAAGCCAACACTGGTGATGGTGCTAAAGGTGAAGTACATGGCTGTGATGTACTTCTCCTGAATGCATCATCCAAAAATGTGGCAAAAAAGAGAAGAAAAAATAGGGAGAGGTGAAATATTGTGTACCTAAAAACTGGGTAACACAAAAAAGAAAATACATTTATAAAAAAATATACACTGTATTTAAAAAATGGCAATGTATTTCTGAATTCATCAACCTAAAATGTGTAATAAAAAGGTGGGGTGCAATTTCTTATCTTTAAGAATTGGGGGGGGGAAAAAAAGGAGGGGGGGGGGATGCGGGTAACTGGAAAATGGCAATGACGTACTTCACAATTAATCAACCAAAAATACAGAAAAAAAGTGAATTTTCGCACCTTGAAAAACTGGATGTTAAAAAGGAACATGTCAGTAAAATAAAATAATATATAATTGAGCTGTCCAGCCTTATTTACCAATACTACACAAACCAAACTTAAGACCCACCCTTACAATGAGAGCCACATACTTCACTTCTTCCTTCTTTGCTAGGGTCAGAAATCAAGGACTTCAAGGTTAAGACAGAGGAATGTGGTACAGTATTTACCAGGGCTCTTGGTTGGTAAGCCACAGGTCGCAAATGCAAGTATTTTTTCCCTTCGGCGAACAAATTTTACATGCAAGTCGCCTTTTGGCGAGGAGAAAATACATCCACTTCAAAATCCAGTAAACTACAAAATATGTAAATCTCATGTAAATGAACAAAAAATTATTTTGTGATCGATTATGTAAGTCTTTCTTGTCGCCATTGTGAATGTTTAGAACATCATTATATGATTCTAATCATCACCACGTGTAAATGAATAAATATATTTATTGCTCGTAAAATATTTCGGCTCATAGTCAGTTAGGCTACTAATAATTTATCTGGCTCACAAATCTGAAACCTTAGGAGCCTAATGGCTCGCAAACACTGGTGGTTAGCAAGAGCCCTGTTTACAGGTTGGAGCTGTGTAATATCCACAAGTAAGGCTGCTAGATAAAATTCAAAATTAAAAATATATTAAAACTGAAAAAATAAATGCAATGAAAAGAAGCTCTGAAAATTTTAAAATATAAAACTGGAAAAAAAAAGAATGCAAAGATGAGAGGCACTCAGCCAAGTGGGATAATAAAAACACATGCAAAATATGGAACAGTATAATTACACCAAATATAAAGGGGGAAAAATTATCAATTAAATACTGCAAAATGAAATCTAATAAAAATAAACTGCCATGCTCAATACAGGTATCTGAAAATTTGATGGTATCAATAATAAATAATAAATAAAAAATAAAATTGAGAAGTAAAAAAATTTATAAACAAACAAATAAATATAATCCAATAAATTGATGCCACAGTGAAAGTGAATACCAATAATAATAATGATAAGCAACTGGTAAATGGTGTATAGGTGATGTGGGTGTATGAAAATGCAATACATACCTATCACACAAATAAAGAATAAATTAAAAACATACAGACACATGCAACCCAACTCTCAGCCACGGCAGTATTTGTTCTTGTGGTGACTGAGGGCATGAACAGTGACATCTAATGGTATCTGGTTCCTTATACTCATTGTACTTAAACTTGGCTCAGATATTTGTCATTTTGAAGCTTATTTCACCTTGCTCCTTGGAGAAAAAAGGCAATACTACAGCTCTACATACTTCCCACAGTGTGGCACTTCTTCATAACTGGCATCATATTTAAGTGTTAATCCATTTTTACAACTCAACATCCATGATGGAGAGATTGCAATTTCAGGCAAAGTTACAGTAAAGGCAGCATTGTAAATGAAGGTCCCATATTGCACCTGGTACATTATTCTTTTTTCTTACTCTAACTTGGCCTAAAATTACCATCTCTACATCTTGAATGCTGAGTTGTAAGAAGAGACTGACACTCAGTTATGATACTAGTCATGAAGAAACACTACGTAGAGGATACAGAACAGTAGTGCTGTATTGTTTTTTTCTGCCAATAAGCTATGTGAAATAGCTGACAAAAGGACAAAAATCTGGGCCAGGTCAGAGAAAAAGAGTATAGCACTGTGTATGAAGGTAACATCTTATAACAGGTACTCCTATCCTTAGTTTGCACTCTATCTCTTAGCTTTACCCCAAGATGGAGGGAACTCTGATCCTGATTTTGATGTAAAAGGAACTGCATAAGATACTTTGTTCAGTCTAGAGAAGCATGAAGATCAGTCTGTGATGAAACTGTTAAATATGCAGTCTAGAAAAGCATGCGGAACAGTTTGTGATGACACTTCCTTATGCACTCTAGAAAAGCTTTGAACTATCCACAATGCTTCTTTACTCAGCATGACATCCTAGCTATGACTTCCTATCTGCCTGGGATGAGGAAGAATGTAAGCAAAACTATTCTCATAACTGTACCTCACACCATGCATGGAGAAATAAAATGCACAGGCACTGGTCTGCAGTCCTGGCACTAGGATGAAGCTTTTTTTTTTTTTTTAATAACCAGTCAGATAAGAGCAACTCAAACCAGCCAAAACAAGACATTTCAAACTTGTCAAAACAAAACATTTGAACCAAACATGCAGGGAAAAAAAAAAAAAAAAAAAAGGAGCATCCTGAACCAAACCTACTCAGAACAGCAGAACATCTAAAACCAAAAATAAAGAAAAGTGCAGAGCATCCCAAACCAAAAATGCAGATAAGAGCAAAGCATCTCATGTCAAACCTGCTTAGAACAGCAAAGCATCTCAAACCAGTCAAAACAGAGCATCTTACAAGAAATGGGTAAAACAAAACATCTCAAACCAAACGAGCATAAAGAAGCAAACCAGATTTCCGGAAAACACAAGTTCATTTGATGACTGTGCCCAACATACCGCCCCTTTCTTTTCTTTTTTTTTTATAAGCCTTTCTGTAGGCTTTTAAGAGTAGGCACAACTAATAGCTGGATCTTTCTTAAACTTCCTTAGCATATGCTTTTTACAAAAAGAATCTATGGGCATCATTTGCTACTGTATGATATCGAGTTTGGTCAAGAAAAATGCTACATTTACTTAATAATTCTAGATCAACATTACTCATAATTTTACTGGCCAAACAAAAAGCAGAACATGGCACCAAACTTATTTTTCATTGCCATCTTAACCTTTTCTCGAACTTAAGGATGAGTGAGAATTCAGGAAACAACTTATTTTTACATGATGATAACCAAGGTTGAGTGTCTAAGAAAGTCCAACTTCATAAGCCAAGTTGATTCATTTAAATTCATGCAGAGATATTTCTCAAAGCACATGATTTCCACCAACATCCAAATTCACCACCAAAAGATGCTCAGAAAAATAAAAATCAATGCCACTGCAAAAAAACACAACAAACCCCGACCGGCCCAGCCACTCAGCCATACTTACAGCCAATGAGCATGACCAAAATGGTGAAAATCTTCTCTATGTCTGTGTTTGGTGCCACGTTGCCAAAGCCAACAGACGTGAGGCTACTGAAGGTGAAGTACAGAGCTGTCACGTATTTTGCCTGTGGGGCAAGGGGGAGTGATGCTTGGAGGTGGAGATAGTACTCGGTAGGTGAGGGCATAACTAAGTCATATATCAGAGATAAGGATAAAACTGGAGGTGATGCTTGAAAAGTGAGAACTGAAGTGGACATGGTTAGATGAAGTAAAAATGGTCACATATTTTGCCTGGGGGGAAAAGGGGTGGAAGCAATGCTTAGAGGTGACAGTGCTGCTTGTGATGTAAAAACAGAGCTGGAGGTGATGTTTGAAGGTGAAGATGGTACAGTACTTGAGGGCTGAGGACAGAGCTGGAAGTGATATATGAAATGTGAGGATGGAGCCGGAGGTGATACCTGAGACGTGAGGATAGATCTGCTTGGAGCCTGAAGTGGTACTTGAAAAGTGAGGATAATATTAGATATAGAAGGAGAGGTGATGCTTGGAGATCAAGTATGTTTGAGAATGAAGATGGCAAAACAGTTATTACTGTAGTGGAATGTGTGATGATTTGAGAGGGAAGAATAAAATGGTTTCACTTTATCCAACTACAGTTGATTTGTTTTCATCTGACAAAAATTTGTAACCCTTCCAGCTCAACTGATGGCCAGGTACAACTGGATCATTAGGTAGATCTGACCAGTAACCAAGGAGAATCAATCATAACTCACAATTACAGGTCACTGAATCTCATGCAACCACAACTCAGTACAGTAATCCCGCATTTTTTGCGGATTTTTTGTCTACGGTTTTGCCCTCTCGCGGATTTTCTTAGCATTAATAAGTTCAACAAAAATATCCTTGAATATACAGAAAAAAAAAAAAAAAAATGAAATTCCCGCAGCTTCCAATTGTATCGCGGTAAACTCACGCCACCCTCTGTCCCTTTCCCGTGGCCCCTCTGCCAGTGTTACCATATCTAGCATAATTTTATTCTTTTAGCATAATTTTGATCAAATTTTCGAGTCTGGAATATTTTTTTAACATATTAGAAGTTTTAGAATCATTCTAGCATAATTTTGAATGGAATGGAATATTTTTAGAATAATTTTATAAAAGCTACAAATCAGAGAGAGAGAGAGAGAGAGAGAGAGAGAGGACTAAGGTAAGAAGTTTGAATAATTGGTTACTTTCAGTTTGGGCTTGGTTGGGTTGGATTAGGTTAGGTTAGGTTAGGTTAGGTTGGATTAGGTTAGGTTAGGTTTTAGGTTAGGTTCGGTTTGGTTCGGTTAGGTTAGGTTAGGATAAGTTTGAGCTTTGTACTTTACCCATGAAACCTAGGTTTTTCCGATGGATTTTGGTATGATTCATTCGATTTTCAGCTTCATTTCAGTCGGAAATGACCATTTTCTGTGTTTTCCCCCCTCCCTATAACCCCCGATTCCCCAAAGATCCCTCATTATTTCAGGGGATGGGGGGGTTTTCTTAACTCAAAATCTCGTTATTTCCGACGGAAACGATGCTCAAAATCGAACGAATCACATCAAAATCCATCAGAAGAACGTAAGTTTCGTGGGAAAAAGCAGTATGGGTAGATACCGATATTTATCCTCTTACTGTATGTAGGTTCATTTTAATATTTTCATAGTAAACAATACATAATTAATATGTTGCACGAATATGTATAGAATTTTATCATTTAGCTTCAAGTTAGCATAATTCATTTTTTACTTGGAACAAATATGCTCAATCTAGCATAATTTTTTCATTGCCCTAGCATAATTTCGTTGTTTGGATATGGCAACACTGCTCTCTGTCCCGCATTCTTCAGTCCACGCCTGACTGCCTTAGGTGGCTGTTGTGGTTGTAACCACACTATGATATGAGCCTCTTACCTCCCACTTGCTTTCCACATGGCCCCAGGACGTAAGCCAGCCTCACCAAGGGCTAATAATACAATTAGTAAGAACTCCAAAGTGACAAAACGATCAAGTTATGACCTTAGCAGAGAAAATTGTGTTACTGGACAAGCTAAGAAACGACCGTGCGAGTGTTTGCTATCACCAGTTAATGCATCTTTTTATTTTGTACTGTTTTGTTAATAAATGTGTAGATAATTGTGTATTACAGTACGGTGTTACGTTTTCCTTCATAATGGAGTATGTGCTTTCAATCTTGTAAGAAGGTATTTCGGGATGAGTATGGAGGTTTCGGGACAATTCGCAGTCACAACAAACACAAAACAATTCGCCTTCATTAATGAAGATAGCTATGGGTGACGCTAGAATATAATTCAAAGGCGACTACAGCGAGGAAGAAACAAGTTAATTATTGACTAAAGGTGCAACTAATAAATAATATCCAGAACCTACGCTACTGAACATAGACTGCTGGATCCCCCTGAAATATAGTTATCAAAGTATTGATTAATTAATAATAAGTATATTGATGAAAGTATTGATTAGTATATTTATAGAATGGCGGGGAATCGTCCAGGGTGCGAATTGTTCTGAAGGGGAATCGTCCATGTTTTGACGGGGAATTGTCTGACGGCGAATTGTCTCGCAATCAGTATGGACATGGACTGTGTGATGGGCAGCATGGTGGACAAAAGTGCAAGTTTTCAATTGTTAATAGAGTATTCGCGGAATTGACTTTTCGCGGGGGTTACAAGAACGTAACTACCGCGAAATATGCGGGATTACTGTATTCAAGTTATGAAAGAAGCCAGATTTTGTCCAATGAAAACAAACTGACTATACACATTGGGGACAATATGGTACATGATAAAATTTCACTCAATCCCAATCATCCCCACGAATGTTGACCCATGGTACTTGGTTCCATCCACGTCCTTAATTGTGCCCCTGAGTGAACAGTGATAAGGGGGAACAAACATTACCAAAGAATGTTGTCACCCTGAAAATCTGAGAGGAGAGCTAGAGAATTATTTAATGAGGATGGAGATGCGATATGGTATAGAATGTATGCAATGATGAAAGGGATTTGCTCAGCCTTCACCTTTTACATAGCTTGTATGCATAACATGCTTAATTTCATCATTATCTATTTATTATGCCTTAATCTATCTATTCCTGGACACCTAAATCAAGGGGTGTCTATAAACATATCACCTCAACGTCAACCCATCCTCAGCCATTTAGCTGCTCCCCTTCCAACTCATACCTCACTCACTCATATTTCTCTCCAATCCATTCCTTTTTCTAATCCTTGGTCTCCCTCCTCCTCCTCCACCTCACTGACATACACTCTTTTTGACAGTCCCTCATGATGAGGGATATATTTCCACTCCACAAGATAGGACCACAGAATTTCAACACAGGCTGGCTGACAGAAATGCTTTTCACCAAAATGTGGGGACTTGTGTCTGAGAATAAATATACACAACAAAGGCCTAATAACCACAGTTTTAACTCAAATCTAGATACTGCTTTTCTATCAAGTAATGCCCTGTAAAGAAAAATGTAAAAAATAAATAGTGTCTACTGGTGTCCTCGATGTCATTAACAATGAATACCACCAAACATTCAACTGTGTGGTGTCTGCTACATTTCAATGCTACATCATAGTGGCAGCCACAGTAACTGAACAAGTACAAACTGTAACTTTTTAGTGCTTAACATGTAAAGCACTAACTGTATAACATGTAACACTGAAATTCCGATATAAGCTTGTGTTCTACAGTTCTGTGAGCCACACAAGGCTTCAGGCTCATATACTTTTGCTTACTATAGCATAAATTAAGTATACCAGGGAGAAAGTATTTTGGTGGAAAGAGAAAATGGAAGATGATAGCTGTTACATTTGGATTAATCTTCAATAGGAATCCTGATTTAAAATCAGGGAGGTATTCCAAAATTACACTTTCCCCACAACTTATATTGCAAAATTTTAGGAAACTGGAAAATCAGTTTATAAGAACAAGGACACTTTAATGGACAACTGTTTAGCATATTAATCAATACCTGATGGGAAAAAAAAGTTACTACAATATTAAAGTAGTGTATAAGCAATTCTCATTACTGTATTATATCAGGATGTGTTCTAAAATGCTCACAACCTTTTCAATACATTCATCACTGTAAACTGTGGGAAACAACAACAGACTTATAAGTACCACTCAAATTCTGACCAGGCAATTTTTCTGCAATTTTCTGTACACTTTATAGGAAAAACACAAAAAATACTCAGCCATAAAATGTAAATGCAGTACTGGAATTTTAATACAGTAATCCTTCAATTATCCAGACGTTCCATATCCAGACATGCTTCGTATCCAAGCATTACCCCCTGGCTGTAATACGTCAGCATCCGAAATCTTTGTCCGTATCTGAACATAAAATTTCCAACACAGCCAGTTGGGCAGCCTACAAATTAAAAAAGATCGATCAGGCAGCCAGCCAGCCTCTCTGGCTGCACACGAGTAATAGACCCTAACCCACCAGCTGAGCAAAAATGGCCGTCCGCTGCCTCATCAAATGGTCAAAGTTGCCCGGTCAGCTGGATCACTCCACTCAGATGTTCACGGGCATGCGCGGTCATCCTCCTCCCTACCGAATGGTTTAATTCACTGGGCAGACAGGTAGAGACATGGCAATACTGTGTGCACTGGCGGGTACCAAGTGTCCTTTCCCACCATGGCACCTATTTTTCCGCTTTTATCTCTCTTGAGTGTGGATGTCCTAGGCTGAGTTGTAACAACTTTGTCAGCTACCATTGTAGCATTTATGGTGGTTCCCTACCTTCTTCTGGTCTTACTTTTCCTCTGTGACAATCTCTTGCATGCACTGATGGCACTACCACCACCTGAGAAATGAAAGAGGAAGGTTTCAACTCTGGAGAAGAAGCGGGAAATCTTCAGCAAGGTTGGCGAGGGCTCAGGGGCGCACCCAGGAATTTTCTAAGGGGGGGCCCCGTAGTGAGGTGAGGTCAGGTAATCCGATAATTACTGGGAGGTCATATGCAGGTTTAGAGTCAGAGAGCTGCTGGCTCATGTGTTACTCTTTGTTTGTACTTGCCAATTTTTCATGTTTTGCTACTATTGAAATATATATATATAAAATTTTTAAAGGACCCAGAGAGCTAAGGAGGCCCCCCCCCCCCCCGAGTGCGCCCCTGCAAGGGCTGGACCACTTCACGCATTCTGCAGGAATATGATCTGGCCTGCTCAACTCTGTTTGATATCAGGAAATCACAGCCCAAGCTGACTCAGTACAGACAGGACTACAGCAGTGCCACTCGGAAGGTTGTGGTGATGCCCCGCCACAGTCACTGACCAGTCAACCTTGGTTTGGCTGTGCCAACAAAGTGGTGCCAGCGTGCTTGTATGTGGGACCGAATTGAAGGCGGAAGCCAAGAAGTTTGCTTGCCTACACAATCTGCACGGCTTCAAGGCTTCTGAAGGATGACTCTTCCGGTTCAAACTTCGACATGGTCTTACTAACCATAAGGCACATGGGGAGACTTTGGATGCATCAGAGGACAGTGTACAGCCCTTTCGCCAGAAATTGTAGCATTTGATTGAGGAAGAGGGCCTTGCTCTCAGTCAAGTGTACAATGCTGATGAAACTGGCATCTTCTACAAATCCTTGCCCACCAACATCTTGGCAGATCAGAGGGAGAAGACTGTGCCCGGTCGGAGGTTGTCCAAACAGTGTGTCTTGGCTTTGTGCTGAACCAATGCTAAAGGGATGCACCACCTGAAGCCTGTTATTGTTAGACACACAAAACAGCCATGTTGTCTCCGTGGGTTGATGGATGGCTTACCTGTTGTGTGGCACCATTCTGTGAAAGCCTGGTTTACCTGTAAGGTCTTCACAGGTTGATTCCACAGACACTTTGTCAAGGAGGTTATCTGTTATCAAACGAAGGAACTTGGTATCCCTCGTGGCTAGGTGAAGGCTCCCCTGATCCTCCACCTGCACATCAATCAGAGAAGGAATTTGTTGCTGATAACAGTCATATCTGATGCATGTTCCTGCCACCTCACATGAATGCTCTCATTCAACCAATGGACCAAGGTGTGACAGTGGCAACAAAGAGACTGTACCATTGGAGGTTCCTCAATGAGTTGATGGTGGTGTCAGAACGTAAGCAAATGGTAGACACGTGGGGAGCAGGCCTTCAAAAATCATTGGCGTTACAACATCAAGCCTCTGGTGTTCAACTGGGTGAATGCTTGGAAGGAAGTCTCTGTCAAAACCCTCGATAGTGATTGACCACATCTCCTTCAGGGATACGAGGCCTTGCATGACTCTGAAGGATTTGAATTGGATGATTTCCACCTTTGTCTATGTACAGCAGGCAAGGATGTGGACGTTGACAACATGAGGGATTGGTTGGATGACGACAGCAGCAATCCTGGTTATCGGACATTGTCTTATGAGGAGATCACCTCTGCTGTCTCTGCAGGGAAGACAGAGGACAATGACGAAGACCCTGACTTGGAGCACCCCACCACTCCATCACTCCTTTATCTTGGTGTGCTGTGTGCTGGCATAGATCACGTGCCCGAATATGCCAAAAACCCTCACTGCAACAGGGAGTTGGCACCACTACAGCTGGCAGTGGAACTGCGGGCAGTCAGGGCACTGTCATCCTTTGCCAGAATCGCTGCACCTATCGTCAGTCCAAGATCGACTCCTTTTTCAAACCTGTCATCCCCCAGCGTGAGAGCCTGTTCTCTCCACTACCACCTCACTGCCTGTCTTCACTCTTAGACCCATAACTGAGCACTTTGACAGCCACTGAGTCACCATTAGATGTGAGCTTACAGCTATCTTTGGAATCCCCTGAGATGGGCAGGCCTCCATCACCTCGCCACACGTCCCCACTCATCATCCAGCTCCAACAGGTGGAGGAGAAGGAGTTTTCCGATATTTGTTGTTAAGTGATTACGTTAGCCACTAGACCACGTGGGATTACTATACACCAGCTACTGTACAGGCTAGCAGGTTACAGTGCCTGTCCACCATTCACTAGATGGTAAGTACAGTACAGTACTGTGGCTATTAAATTATTTTTGCAACCTTCTTCATTCTTTTTGTGGATTTATTTGTTTATGCATTGTTTTCTTGGTGTCTGGCATTAAATCAGATATTCCCATGTGTGTTTTGAAAGACCGAAGAACACTGCCAAAATTAGGAGGGGTACTGTGCACATACGTAGGATCTGAATGGTACCGTTCCATATCCGGACATCGTCTATATCAGAATGTACCAATGGCTCCATTATGTCAGATAATTGAGGGATCACTGTGTGTAATTTCTTTGTAATATGCCAAAAACTTCATTTAAAAAATAAAATAAACAAGCGATTTGTGATGGGAAATTTGACTATACCAAGTAGGTGGATGGGATGAGACTGGGAGAGGATGTTATTTAGCCTAAAGCCTCTCATAGCAGAGTGATAAGACAAGAAGACAAGAATCCATTAAGTGGTGGTGAGCCAAGATTAGCCTATATGTTAAAGAGACGAGTACAGTATTTAAATAGTGAAGAGAAGAATATGCCAAATGGTGGCGATATGAGAGTCTGCTACATGGTGATGAAACACGAATACATTGAATGGTGATAAAACAAGTATGCTATGAATTGGTGAGATGAGTATGCTATGAGATGATGAGACAAAAGTTTACTAAATGGATGGTGGTGAGACAAGAATAGGGTGATATGACAAGTACTGTATGCTAAGAACAGGTGAGACGAGTAAGTTGATGAGACGATTAAGCTAAGAGGTGGTGAGACAAGAGTACATAAATGAGACGAGTACGCTAAGGGGTGGTGAGACAAGAGTACATTAAGTGGTTCAGGGTTTCAGCCAATACCGCTATCCCCCACTCACAGCCCATCATCATAACGAAGATGGTGAAGACCTTCTCTATCTCCGTGGTGGGGGACACATTGCCAAAACCCACAGACGTGAGGGACGAGAATGTGAAGTAGAGCGCAGTGATGTAGCGGGACTGAAGGACAGATGGGGTAAAAAGAGGAAACTATAAAATACTGAATCAAGAAGTACAGGGGAGGTCCATATACCATACAAGGTGTCGTAGATTTTGACGTGCTGTTTTAATTTCAAGAGATACTGCTATTAATTTTGAGTAAAAATAATTGCCATAACAATGTGAATCCAATTTGCAACTATTATGGAGCTATGCTTACCAATGACCTTATGGGTGAATTATGATAATTTTCACTCATACAGTCACCAGTAATTGTAGCTCTGTAACAGATGAGAACTGGACCATGTTCATTAAGCAATTTTTACTCAATATTGGCCCACGAATTACCTCCAGATCCTGGGACACCCTGTATGCTGCACCGTTCTTGAAACTCAGCTGACAAATTCTCAGGCCCAATGGGAACAGCTCAGTCAGTATTACCAGAGTCTACATTGCATCATTTTATACTTCCTAAAACCCTTTTCATGCTTTACAGTATCTGCTTTTAAATACCCACTGATTGTATAGCTGACTGTTAATATCATAAGGCAGCCAAAATATTTACACTCCTTAAACTAAGCTGTACCCACAACACACACGATATTGCAAGGTGAGTGACAAGGTGGTGAAATATATGGATCATCCAAGCCTCATGACAATGGAAGACAAGCAAAGAAAATACATCCTTCTCCTGATGCTGCATTCATCCACTGAAAGGCAAGCATCAGCAGTAACATCATTAAAGACTACATGAGCAATCTGCAGATGACCTTTTCTTTAATAATGCATATGGTAAATATTCCTGTACTAAAATATATAATCTACTTATGTAACCAAATGTAAAGATAAATTACAAATACAGTAATTATCCTGGAATAACAGATAATTCAAATAACCACTGCTAACAGATTTACATAATGATAACCACAACCCAATCTCAAACAAACACACACACACATTTATTCTAAGGATCTACACATACAGTACATCTACTCATCTTTCATCAAAATTTAGTACAGTAGCTATAATAAAATACTAAATCTTAAAGCCTTTGATTATAAATTTGGCATGTTAATACTGATACGCCTAGGCTTCTCCCAGCTAAGCCATTTATCGATGGCATAATATTAAATGGCATATCTTCATTTGTTTCTGAGACCTACCAGTCCACAAGCTACTTCATACCTTCATCCATACACATTCTTTTATCATCCCATTATACAAATACCATCTCAAACTACCAAGTATTCAGTACCATACTTTCATACTGTACACAGAAACATTTCTCGTTCATCGTTATCTTGGCCATTTTTCCTGCACAATGCTGGGGTGAGGCAGGAACTGGAAAACAAAAAACAGAAGGTATGAAGTGGGAAAACTATGAACAGCATGCCCTGTGAAAAGGGCCACACATTCATTCACACACCATTCAAGCACAAGGAATCCTGGCTCCTTAGAATTCCAAACCACCAACATCTTCAACTTACTCTTAGACTAGGCCCTCCTGTGCTATTGCTGTAGTAGTACTGTCTTGTGGCATTTGCTAGGTGATCCAACCACCCAATTTTGTGAGGCAGGCCTGGTCGTTCGGCATTACCTATTGCATACCTGTGAGGGACAGACATGGATGTGGGGTAAGATGATCAAATAAAATAAAAAAAATAAAAAAATAAAAAAAAGTGAGGGGTGGAGGGGGTGAGTTCACTGCTAAAGACAATATTTCTCTGGTTGGAGATTGTACACATACAGCAGGGGACAAAAGTTTGCCTAATTCTTTCACTTCTTTTATCCACCTATTTAAAGCCAGATGCCTTAACCCCATAAAGAGTCAACTCAAACAACTCGCCTCCATGTCACCCTGTCCTCTCTCATTTGGCTGCCCGTCCTCCAGTTCACATCCTCCTCTCTCATTACTCCATATGTTCACCTCATCCTTGGTCTCCCCCTCATCTTCTCATTTGACCTATAGTGTCTACTATTCCTAAGCTCAGGGAGCCTAGGTTTGTTTCTCTGCCCAAATACCCATATATAGAAAGGCTTATCTACTTCTTGGAAAAAATACTTACCTAACATTAATCACTTCAGTCCTATGTTGCTCTGATTTCACTCAAGCTACTTTTTTTTTTTCCTAGCTTAAAAAGGACATATATAATTGGCTGAGATATACAGGGTGACACATATATAACGGCCCTTATCCGTTCTGTTGGGATTTCCCCATGTTTTAGGGACAGTTCTGTCAATGTTATCAAAGTCTAACCATTATAATTTACTCATTTCCTACTTCCTCTGCCTCACCCATGCTCACACAGGCAGACTAAGCCATCCCAGTAACACACGTCATCTGGCAAAGTAGAAGAAGAACATTATACTTTATATGGACCACTCTATATATTGCATCCATTAATCCCTACACATGCTAAACATCTTTCCAAAGCTGAATAATAAAATACAGTATCCAGGTTGCATGAGTAAAGTGAGACATTCCAAGGATAATGAGGCTAAATTATGAAACTATTTATCAATCTACAGCCCGACGCCCTAATCTCGCAAAGAGGGGCTGCAGAAAAAACACCTCCAAGCTGCTCTATCAAGCACCATTTGACTGCTCTCCCCCCCCAACTCACTCCCCCCTCCCTCATATACCTCTCAACTCAGTCCCTCCACCTCATCCTCGGTCTCCCTCTCCCTCTCCCTCCCTCCACTTCGCCTACTTACACCCTCTTAGTTAGTCTTTCATTCTCCATTCTCTCCACATGTCTAAACCACCTCAGTGTATTTCTCCTAATTTTCTCACTCACATTCACATCCACCCCACCACATTCTTTCACTTCTTCATTCGTCAACCTGTCCCTTCATATCCCTCCACATGCTCCTCTCAGGTAACTCAGTTCCCCTGTTTTCACTCTTGACCTGTTCCCCTCTAGCAAGGTACACGCCTCTCTTCCATATGTCAGGGTAAGGATCACAATACTAAAAACACTAAATCTGAGGGATGTTCTTTCTAGCTTATTTTTGCTGCTACCTGATTATTTCATTCAAATCAGAAAGTGTCTCATGTACTGTAAAAAGAGTACATTAATGGTGTGTAACCCCTCCAGTTTGACGTCTAACCTGAGCTGAAGCAAATTTTATGGAGAAAACAGGAACAAACAATGCATTTTAAATTACTTTTATTTTAAGTGGTTTCAGGAACAGTTTGATCTTAAGACTGCCCAAATAAAATGTTGTATACAGTTATCTGCAAAGATTAATTTAAAAACAAGGACTTACTAAGTTTATCAGATAGCCTAGACTTCTATCTATCTATTTTCTATCGCCAGATGCCTTAATCCCGTAAGGGGTGGCCACATACAAATCGCCTCCATGTCCGAGGCTTCTTGTTCATATTTTCAGTCAGTTGTTTTCCAGGGAGGGGCACTAACCCTCCACCAACCCACTTGTTGCCACGCAGGGAACACATGCTTGTTAGTTATAAGGTTATCACCAAGTGTTGTCAACGATTTCCTGGTTTACAGGAAATCATTTGGCTTGCCACTGAATGTAGAGCTACCCTAAAAACAAAGTATTGCTACACCAAGTGGGTGGATGATGGGCACACCCACCTACCACAAATGGTCTAGATATATGTGAAATTTTTCATTCTTGGAACAAATAAAAACACGTCCAAGTAAAGATTCAGAGTACCTTGAGTTTTTTTTTCTGATGTTCAGGCATTTTATGGTAAATAATACATTTAAGTACTTGGGTAGTGTGATGAGTAAGGATGGAGGTTGGAGGGTGAAGTGCTTGAAAGGGTACAGCAAGGAAGAAAGGTTGCTGATTCTTTGAAAGCAGTGATAAGAAACAGGGAAGTGAGCATGGAAGTGAAAAAGTTACTACATGACAGTATTGTGATACCAACTCTAACATATGGAAGTGAAGCTTGGACATCGTTGGAAGGACACAAGTCAAGAGTGAGAGCAGTGGAAATGAGTTATTTAAGAGGAGCCTGTGGAGTCACATGGAGAGACAGGCTGACGAATAAAGATATAAAGGAGCGTTGTGGTGTGGATGTGATAGGAAGCGTTATGAGGAACACACTGAGGTGGTTTGGCCATGTGGAGAGGATGGAGGGTGAAGGACTGACGAAGAGAGTGTATGTGAATGAGGTGGGGGGGGGGTAGAGGGAGGGGAAGACTGAGGATGAGATGGAGGGATGGGGTGGAGAGGTATATGAGAGAGGGGGATGTGAGTTGGGAGCAGGGCAGTGAAATGGCGGGGAACAGGGCGACGTGGAGGCGATTTGTTTGTGGCCATCCCAAACGGGATTGAGGCGTCTGGCAATAGATAGATAGATAGACAGAATATCATTAGTGATAGTTCGTAAAATATAACCAAGTAAAACATCAGAATTACAATCAAATATGACAAATTCCCCGAATTTAGATGAATGACAGATATGAGGGGGAGGGGGAGGGGGAGATAGGCTGCTCATGGGATGTCCCACTTGACTATGCAAACGAACATTCAAATTTACTTGTGAGTGTTTTGCTGTCGCATCAGTTTGCATTATGCCTTCTACTTTCACATCAGTTAAGTTTTCCATCTTTCTGGTTATGAATATTTAAGTGACGTTGACATTATAGCTTCGTCACCCATGTTTATTCCATCCATCCATCCATCATCCAATCCGACACTGCCCCATGAAGAGTGTAGGAGCCCAGGGCTAGGCAAGTTGCTCCTGACATTTAAGATGAGAGGGACCAGCCTCACTCATCCCTGAGTGGCATTACGTGAGCAATAAACCCTAACCACCCCTTGAATATAAACCTTCACCGACTCAATCTGACTGGAGCGCCGTAATTACCCACTAAACCACCAGGCACCAAAATCTGGATATATGGTTACCACCCAGCGTAGTAAATGGTTTCCTGGTGTACAGAAAACCATTTGGCTTGTCATTCAGTGTAAAATCACCCACAGGCAGCAGTAAGAAGAAAGAATGAAGGAAAGAAAAACAGGAGGAGGAAGTGTAAAGTCACCTGTAGGCAGAAGGATGAGGAAAGAATGAAGGAAAGAAAGACAGAAGAGGATGGAAGGAAAGAAGGATGGAGGAAAGGAAAGGGCAGACACCTGAGAGCAGCACTTCATCGAGTAAGTGGATGGCGAGCGTCCCCACCTACCACTATTAATGACACAATTTACCCTAATTTGCCTGAAAATGGGAGAAAAATCAAGGAATTCGTAAAACTTTACATGGACGTGTTTTGTTTTGTCCAGAGAATTCAAAATTTTACACATATCTAGGACATCTGATAAGCAACGTAAGGACCTGTTTTTAGATTACTGTAACATGTGCAAATAACTATATACTGTATAATACTTTACTTGGGCAGTGTTAACATCAAATGGTTATTGAAACCCATATAATAAAAATAACTTCCAGTGTGTCATTAATAATAAATGCACTGAGACAACCAATCAGTTGCCAGCTTTCAAATGCTTAAGGTTCGTCTCTTCTCAGATCAGATTAAAGAGGCCAGACAGTAGTTACAACCCCAGGCCCATCCGGATGTAACCCTAATGGACTGCAGACTGAAGTTGTCCTTTTCCACAATCCTCCATTCTGGGGAGCAGGAGGAAACTGACATTTCTATAGCCAGAAGATGGTGTTGTCTGATTATTAGTGACAATGCATGGTCTCTCTCACCAGCACCTATATTCAACTATTAAATACCCAGTTACTAAGTACCAAGCTATTGAATACCCAATTATTAAACATCCAACTATTAACCCTTTCAGTTCATAGGTCCAATCAAGAAATTTCGTTTTTTGACTAAAAAATCAAAGATTGTAAATTTAGAAAAAATATTTTATTCATGCAAAAAAACTAATATGCATCTCCCTACATAATATCAGGGCACTCCTTGCCATACAAGAGCTGTAATAATGATGTGAAGTTGCGACAGTAGTGGGTGGTGTCACAAATAAATGCATTTCTGTATACAATATGAGAAACACTCCTACTGACCTAAAATCATAAACCTATGTTATTTCTTCTCAAATGGATTGTCAAATACCCAGGAAATGAGTAAATATTGAGAGAAATACTGATAACGTTCATCAGCTTCCCGCCACAGTTTAAAATCCCCCATGCAAATAGGCGAATCACAATCATGGCCAGGAGACCCGTACCGATAGAGCCACGATCGTGACCTGGAGACATCCGATTATTAAACAGCCAACTATTAAATAATCAAAGCTCAAGTGAAACTGGTCTTGACTGATACAAAAGCTTACCATATACAGGCTAGCCAGTGAGCAATTAGGGCGAAAGTTGCCATGAGTAAGAGTAAAACTGCGGCGCCATACTCGGAGTATCTATCAATTTTTCTGGCAACTCTCACCAGCCTGAGTAATCTTGCAGTCTTCAGCAGCCCAATTAAAGTAGTCGTCTGTACAGAAGAACATTACAAGATTAGATAACTATCAGAATATCCTGGAGGTAACCAAATGTCATCTTAAATTTCATTAGTTTTAAAGTAACACAATTGAATCTTGATGCTTATTCTACCATTACTGATACTTTCAACAAAATATATAACCACATATTTCGCATGTCCTAAATTTAGTGGTTAAGATTATTAAACATTATAGACAACAGTTCTATAAACTTATGATGACCTTAACTTACTTGAATTGTAATCAACCAAAAATTATTAAAACTTCAACAAAATCCTGTTATACAAGTGAATCATTATCTCTATCTGATTACATCAAATACAAGGTTGTAAACTGAATTAATAACCATAAAACAACCCAAACTCAATAACTTCAATAACTTCACAGTGAGTGCATAAGTGACATCCAGTATCACTTATACACTCTTGCTATAGCCCCATTCAATCCAGTGATGCATTTATTATATTCTTGTTACCTTCAAACTATTTTATGCAGTTTAGGAGACTATTTGAACTGAAGGGGTTGGCTAAAGCCCTAGCCAATCCCTCAACTGGATAAAATTGTCTGGTTGCAGTAGTTATAACCCTAGGTTCACCTAAAACTTGAACCCAGTGGACTGCAGGCTTAAGATGCCCTCCTCCTCCTCCGCTCCACCATTTTCCCTTTGGGGATAGAAAGGGAGTTGATGGATGCTTATATAACCAAGCATCCCTCTTGAGCACCAGAAGTAAGAATATAAATAATACATCACCAGAATGTATAGGTTAACTTGGAATAGAACCCAAGGTAAGAGGGGGATAAACAAACTCTGCTGCCGAGAGTGTGTGTGGGACAGGGGGTCATCTCTGCAAAAGCATCAATCACAAGACAAAATGAAAAGCATGGCAGCACAACCAAGCAAAATACTGTACTGTCCGTCATATTATCAACACTGAGGAGCGTAAAGGTGTGTGCAAACTCTCCAATTTTTGGTGGTGGTGTAGTGACTTGCACACCCCATTTGGAGTGCCAATTTGCAAATTTCAATTCCCTGCAAACCTCCAATTTCTGATGGTGGTCTTGTGGTTTAAATGCCACAGTTGGAGTGACAGTCTAGCAATTTGCACAGGCCCGATCTCCAACTGGGGACAGGAGGTTTATCAATCATTTAATGTTACCAAGGGAAGTTGGCTAGACATGTACCCTTGGGTCCCAATACCTCAAAGGAGATCCTGTATAATAAAACTGGTTACAATGGGATTGACTGTAACCATCCATTTTCTTTTTTTTTTTTAACCACCTGCTGAACAATTGTGAGAGCCAGATGTGGTCAGCTTGCAGGCCATATTATAGAGTGCATTTAGCTGGAAGATATATATATATATATATATATATATATAAAAAATCAGAAACCTTTCACTTTGAGTTAAATGACTGTCAGAAACTGAGGATTTGCCTACACCTTCAAGCACTTGGTTTTAATATGCGGTTGTCAATCTACGAGAGGCACCAGGGTGATAGGTCACAAGACAGCTTCACAGGAAATGGCAAATGACAAGCAAAATGAAGAACCAAAACCCATCCTGGGTAGTCATGTGAGGCAAGACAGGCTTTTAACATTATAAATTATGTAATATACTGAATATCCTTGTTAAATGTTGACTATATTATTATTATTATTATTATTACTGCTACCTTACTTTTATCAATACTGTATCATCATAATCATCATCATCATTATTAATTACTATTATTATCATCATCACCACCACCATTATCATAATTAATTACTATTATCACCATCATCATCATTAGTTATCATTATTGCTACCTTTTAACTTCATAAATCTGAGTGACATTTTTTTTATTATTTCTGCTGCATACAGACAAATTTGGGAAAAGACTTCTTCATGTTGAAGGGATTTAGTATGGTCCCTCCAATTTGTAAAGTCCATCCTAAGCATAATATTATGATTAGGAAGTGGCACCAGTAATATTTTAAAAAGATGCCAACAGGCTTGGTAGGTTATCCATAATATGAGGGAAAAAAAATAAGTGTTACAGTACTTGTGGTTGTGAAGGTGGAAACATGCACTGAGCATAAGTGAATTCCTTTGGAAGAACTTGCACTTCTGAGAAACAAAACCACAAACTTTAGTAATATCATTATCATTATTATTATTATATTATTATTATATTATTACTATATTATTATTACTATTATTATAAAATTTTATTAATATTATTTCTATTATTATCGAGGTACACAGCGGATTCACATCCTTAACTGACATGTGTTCAAAGGTTAATGGTAAACTGTCCATTAGCTCCACAACTGCCTCTAAAGCTGATTGGTCAATTCACCCAATTTATAGTACCAGCTATTTAGAAAAAGTTGTGATATTTTCTAACACATCAGTGACATACAACAAGGACTTAAATGTTATACCAACACTGTTCCATGATCAGTTTGGACTTATGATGTGAAGTAAAAATAATAATAAGCCCATTTTGCCCCAGACTATGCCCATCCAATGACCAGTGATAAGGGTGATGTATTTTCCACTTGTGACTTCCATTTTGAATGAGAAGCAAGGTCAGTCATTTCAGAGATGAATTTTAAGTATGCAAAATACAAGGCAATTAATACAGTCTCTGAAATATGGGTTGTGTGAAAAAAAAGCCATATGTATATTGACAAAACCATAAACACTATTTTGAATGAAGGAAAAAAAAAATATGATGCCAGACCTATGAACTTTAATGAGGGACAAAATGTTTAATAAGGAATATGCTAATAAGAAAATCATTCTGAAATGACTAACTGCCAAATGAGTGTACATGCCTGTGCCATTTTTTATAGAAGCTTGCAATTAAATCTGTTCTCAAAACTCAGCTTGATGATACATTTCTCAAATCTGTGACTAAAACCTTTTCAGACTGTTATACATCAATAAAGTACAGTACAGTACTCTTATCTGAACCAATAAGCAATCTCCATCCATCCATCCATCATCCAATCCTACATTGCCCCATGAGGAGCGTAAGAGCACGGGGCTAAGCAAGTTGGTCCTGACATTTAAGATGAGGGAGACCAGCCTCACTCATCCCTGAGTGGCATTATGTGAGCAATAACCCCAACCATTCCTTGGACACAAACCTTCACCGGCTAAATCCGATTGGAGTGATCTCTCATAATTATATTTAGGCACTGTGGAAATAAATTAGGTCACTAACATGTTTAATTCATACAAGGATTGCTAGACCTTAGAGAATGAACTGTATACGTCCAGAGCTAAAAAAAATCATGAAAACAATAATAATAGTATAATAATAATAATAATAATAATAATAATAATAATAATAAGTAGTAGTAGTAGTAGTTAGTAGTATTATAAAATAAATAAAATAAAAACATGCTTGATCACACCTTCACTACCTGAAAACACTCCAGGTTTATCAAAAATAATAATAATAATAATAATAATAATAATAGTAATAGTAAATAAATAAATAAAAATATGCTTGATCACACCTTCACACTACCTGAAAACACTTAAGGTTTATCAAAACATACACCAAACTGGTTAAGCAACTGTTATCTGAATTATCTAATAGAGGAACTTATGTTTTCTAATTACACTACACAATACTGTACTGTACTTTTTTTTTTTTAATGACTGTCCATTTGTAAACATCAAGTGAATGAATGAAAACAGCTCAGGTGAGTGTTGTATGAATGACATGGAAAAAATTAATCGTGTGATTTGTGTTCATACCTCCTTGTGTTTCCCTTCTGTTGAGAGCAAAACAGACGACGAGACACTTTCGTGGCTCGAAGTCTAGTGGACAGTGTATTACTATCCCTAAAGCCAAGTTGAGGGGGAGGGTATATTAACGAACACCTTATGGGATATTCAGAATGTTTTTGTCTCACATGAGTAACGCAGCTCAGAGCATGGATCAGACTGCATACAATGGGGCATGATTACACTGCATACCATGGCAATCCAACCTTAGCATCTTGGCTGGCTGCACATCATCAAGAAGCATATTACTCTGCCTTACGAGTTCTAAAAGACCTAGCAAACCCACTGAGCCTGGGGATGTCTTTCACATTCTATTCTTGCTATAACCTGATGCTTTTATTCAGCTTTGGACTAACTTTCTACACTTGAAGGGGTTAGACAGAGCACTGATAAGCCCCACCAATATGAAAGGTCTTTCAAAAGCTGAATAAAATCTTCTACGGAAGACTTTTCACACTGATAGGGTTAGATTTATAGGCCCCTTCCATATGACAGCCCTTTTTTAAGATGAATAAAATTACATTCGACAGACATTTCATACTGAAGGGGTTAGATTATTAAGAAACCCTTTCAGTATGAGAACATTTTCCCAAGTTGAGAATAACAATCTAGAACATACTTTTCACACTGATGGGTTTAGATAAAGCATTTAAAAAACCCTTCAATGTAAGAAGCCTTTCCTGAGTTGAGTAAAACCAATTGGTAACACCATAAATACACTAAGAAAGACATCACCCAGATTCAAAAGGCTTAAAGGGACCTAAACAGGGATGGAAACAATGTTAAAAAGAGCCACCCAGCTGATTACTTTCCTCAACTTGCCAGCACTGTACCTCATTAAGTCTGTACGTGGGGCTGTACTAACCTGTCACACCCAGGGCTTGTGTTCTCGTCGACCAAGAAGGCTGCCCAATGTCTCTTCCTTAGCGATTTATTTTGCATATTACAGCTTACTAGTCTCTTGTAAGTTACTTATGTTATTTACGTCTTATTACAGATAAATGTACAGATAACATAGATCATGGCAGTATTATATTGCCTTTAACCTGGCCCAGATTTTCATCATTTTGCAGTTTATCTTGCACTCAGTGGCAGAAAGACAATGCTATAGTGTTACATTCTTGCCACAGCACTTCTCCATGACCAGCATCATATTCCAGTATTAATCCCTTGTTACAGCTCTGTAGTCAAGATGTTGTGATGACAATTTTTGGTGGTTAGAGAAAAAGCATTATAATAGTAGCTGGAACCCCAGACTCAACTGAACATGAACCTTGTGGAGTGTAGACCAAAGCTGCCCTTCTGCTGCAGTCCACCATCCTCCTGTCAGGGGACAGGGAGAGAACTGAGGTATATTTGCATAACTGGACACTCCACCACCCACTCACATCAGTGCCACCTCCTGAATGCATCCCTCTCCAGCACCACTCAATCATAGACACACTATATGTAGAAATAAATCAGTAAGAAAACTTGTAAGACAGCCTCCTCAGTCGATGAGAATCTGGACCCAAGACTTTATTTAATTATATGGCACAACACCAACACGTGCATCAGACAAATGCGTTACACCACAGACAAAGCCGAACATATACACATAAGGAATACTGGTAGTTAGAGGAACTTTCCATTAGACACATGCAGACAGCCAGCCATTGCCATTATCAACACAATCAGCACACAGCTTGCATCCATCCACATATACTAATCAAGAACATGTTAAGTGCTGTCTGTCATATGCAACACAATCACTCCAGAAGCACACTATTCCATCTGCAAGCATACATCATATACTTATAAAAGAGTACAAATAATATCAGAACTGCATTCCCTAGCTACTGTTTATGGTATTATTGGACTGTTCATTATACAAGAAGGAAACAAACCCTCCAGAAGCACACAGTTCCAACCCCAAACATCCATCATACACATACATATTGGTGAACATAAAAACTGATGCTGTCTTCCGTGGGCAATGCTTACTGTATACTAGTCTTTAATTATGCAGGAGGGAATTATGTACAATACTGTTTACTGTACACTAAACTGTTCACTATGAGAGCAGGAATACAGTACTGTACAACCTAAAATAAACAATACTTGGATCTAGAATACATCTTAACCCTTTCATTGCTAAGGCTCAGAAAGAACTACTTGTGAAAAGTTCAGGTAAATATTCTTTGTAGGAATCTATTTATGTACTGTTCTCTTGTAACTACAACCTATGGCATCAGAATTAAATTTTTTGATTAACTTGATCAAGATCCAAGGTTAGGGAAGAAAAGTACAACTTCACTCCAAAAGCACACAATGAAAAAGTTCACTGAAGGTCTAAGCTTGAATATCAAAGAAACTTTAAATTAATGCTGTGCTCATTCAGAAGCTTTCCCTAATGTACGTGTAACTGAAGCTATATACACTCCTTGTGCACAATGAAATTTACGTGGTCTTAAATGGAGGCGTTTTGTCTGCGGCCACCCTTTGCGGGATTAGGGCGTCGGGCTATAGATAGATAGATAGATTAAATCTACCCACAGTTGAAGTAATCAGTAAACTGGATTCACAATCAAAATACAGTACTCGTATTGTAATACCATCTCCGGACATCTACTTGCCGCTGCTGCCATATAACCTAGTTCTCTAAGAATGTTTCACAGACGCAAGACTCGTATTCATCATCTTTCTACCCCTAACTCCATATATGGGATGAGTTCATGAGAAGGTGAAATGGAAAGGACTGAAAGTCGGACTTGGAAATTCTCTCTCTCTCTCTCTCTCTCTCTCACAGACACACACACACACACACACACACACACACACACACACACACACACACACACACACACACACACACTGGTCGCCGACAGAGACGGACCTCTTCCATGATCGTGGGGAAATAATCACTGAATCACTGACGAAAGGAAGCTGAGCCTAATTGTGACTGTGTCAATAAGTGCGTGAGTGGTGGTCCCGTCGGACAGTAATAAATAAAAAACCGCGGTCTCGATCATAAAAGAGACAAGATAAAGTGAAAACAGTCTCCATATGGTTGAATCATGGAGGAAACGGACGGTGTATTGTTTACGATCAGTGAGAAAGAATTTGAGGGCTTTTGTGATGAGGATGTGGGAAAAGGAAGTATTAAGTTGAACCAGACAAGAATAGCAGGTGTAGAGAAAATAGTGGAGAGGAATGACCAAGAGATAAAAAAGGTATGGGCAGTATTAAAGAGTTACAGGAACGGACCATAGAGCAGGAAAACGAGATCAAAAGTTTAAGGAGTACACTGGAAAAAATCTGTACACGTAGTGACGAATATGAAAGGGAAGTTACTGAATTAAAAGTGACCAATGAATCAGCCTCGAATGAAATAAAACCGCTTAAGAGAGAGAATAAGAGGTTGGAAGAGGAAAGGGACATGATGAAAAGCAAAGTAGATGAGTATGAATCCAAATCAAGAATACAGGAAGAGCACATTAAAGAAATCAAGGAGCAACATAAGGGGTGGAAGAAAATTCAGGAAGAGGGAAATGTAAATTTGAAAGAGATTATAGACCAACAAAGCAAGGCAAAAGTGGAGAGGGAAGTGGTTACGGTGTTGAGAAGTAGAGAATCTTTAGTTAGAGATGTAGCAGATAAGAAAAAATGTATAATAATTTCAGGAATTAAAGAAAAACGTAAAACAATAAGATCAGACAGAGAAAAAGAAGAGCTGAGTAAGGTTAAAGAGATAATATCAATAGTCATAGAGGAAAACAATGAAGCTCAAGAAGAGATTGAAGAGGTGTTTAGGTTGGGAAAGTACGAGGAAGGAGGGGCAAGGCCACTGAAGGTAAAATTTAAAGTTCCAAGCAACAGTTAACGAAATTATCAGTAGAACATGGAAACTATCGGACAAGGAAGGGTTTTAAAATGTTTGGATAAGGAAAGATGCAAATGAAGAAGAGCTAAAATAAAGGACTTAGTAAAGGAAGCAAAGGCAAAAAACGAACAGAGAACGGAGAAAGAGAAGACAGTGTTTTACTGAAGAGTCATGGATCACAAGTTAAGGAAATGGTACCGGCGGAGAGAAGGAGAAAAGGGGGTATAGAAAACATCAAAAATCATTGGAAGGTGGCATATACTAATGTTGATGGTTTAATATCGGCACAGTTAGAAATCAACGATCTTTTGAGGATACATGAACCTGACGTTGTGCTTTGTGGAGACCAAGTTAAGAGAAGATATTGATGTTCATATGGGAGATGGTAAATACAAACTGTGGAGAAGAGACAGAAAAGAAAAAACAGGAGGAGGAGTGATGATAGCAGTGAAGAATAACATAAATGTAGATACCGTGGAAATGGGAGAAGGCAGGGCTGAAGCAATAAATATGAAATTAGAAACTGGAGAGAATAACAAGCGAGATTTGGCAGTAGTGTAAGTTCCCCCTAAAACAAGAGCATGGAGTGATGATGAATACCAGGAAATGCTGTCAGACATGGCAAGTTATTTACAGAAACTGATTGAGAAAAGCAACAATATAATTTTAATGGGTGACTTCAATTGTAAAGAGGTGAACTGGGAGGAATGGGACTCAGGAGGCAGCGAAGACTCGTGGGGCACTGTATTATTAAATACAGCAATGAACAATTTGATGACGCAATGGGTCAAAGAACAGACAAGGTTTCCATGAGAGGACACGCCAGCAAGACTAGACTTACTGTTTACCAAAGAACCCGATGTAATAGAATCCTTGAAATATCTGTGTCCTATTGGAAAAAGTGATCATGTAGTCAATGAGTTCCAGATGATAACAGGGAACGTTGAGCCAAGAGACGAGCTTTATAGACAGGGAAGGTTCAACTTTGGGAAAGCAAACTTTACAGGACTGAGAAAATTTTTTGAAAATGCAGATAGGAGAAAATGCAGATAGGAGAAAATTCAGAGAAACAACAGAGATACAGAGGAAGTGGGATATTTTTCTAGACCTGTATAATTAGGGAGTGGAAAAATTTGTGCCAAGAGTAAAGGGGAAAGAAAACAGGAAGAAAGAGTGGTTTAATAAAAGGTGTATGATAGCAAAAGGAGAAAGAGACACGGCATGGAACAATTGGAGAAAGAGAAGTAACAACAGAACAAAGGAAGAATATAAAAGAACTAGAAATGAATACACAAGAATACACAGAGAAGAAGAAAGAAATTTGGAAAAAGGTATAATAGAAAATGTAAGGATGAACCCAAACTGTTTATAGATTTGTTAATGGCAAACTGAAACAAAAGGAAGGAATCACCAAACTGAAAGTAGAAGGAGAGGTCTATAAGGATACGGCAATGCAAGCAGAAATAATGAACAAACGTTTCCAGTCAATTTTCACTAATGAAAAGGAGTTTGTGGAAGCGGAGGCATTGACTAGAAATGTAGTGATAAAAGATATAAAAGTTGGAAGTACAGGAAGTGTATAAACTACTAGAAACTCAAGATGTAAGGAAAGCCCCAGGACCAGATGGAATCTCAAATTGGGTACTAAAGAAATGCAGAGAACAACTGGCAGATAAGATTCACAGTTTAATTGTGTGTTCTCTGGAAGAGGGGAAAGTGCCTCAAGAATGGAAGATGGCAAATGTGGTACCAATTTCTAAGGGAGGAAACAAGGAAGAACCCCTGAATTATAGACCAGTGTCCCTAACCAGCGTGATCGCAAAATTGTGTGAAAAAATTCTGAAAGATAGATGGATAAAATATTTGGAAGAGATGAATATTTTGGCTGATAGTCAGTTTGGATTTAGAAGTGGAAGGTCATGTGTTTCCAACTTATTGAGTTTTTACTCAAGAGTGACTGATGTGCTTCAGGAAAGAGAAGGTTGGATGGATTGTGTGTATTTAGATTTGGAGAAGGTTGGATGGATTATGTGTATTTAGATTTGGAGAAGGTTGGATGGATTGTGTGTATTTAGATTTGGAGAAGGTTGGAAGGATTGTGTGTATTTAAATTTGGAGAAGGCCTTTGACAAGGTTCCCCATAAGAGACTAATGTGGAAACTAAAGCATATAGGAGGACTGAAGGGGAACCTCCTAGAATGGATAAGAGACTTTTTGAGAGACAGACAAATGAGGACATTAATAAAGGATAAGATGTCTGGATGGAGGAAAGTAACAAGTGGAGTCCCACAGGGCTTGGTGTTGGCGCCAGTAATGTTCCTGATTTACGTAAACGATATGGTAGCTGGAGTGAACAGTTATGCAAGTCTGTTTGCTGATGATGCAAAGATCTTGAGGAAGGTAGAGGTCAGGAGGATTGTAAAATGCTGCAGGAGGATCTGAATAGGATACGCGATTGGAGCCGGATGTGGGAAATGAAATTTAATGCAAAGAAATGTAAAATATTGGAAATGAGTAAAAGTACCAAGAAGCCATCATCGAATTATTTGATAAGTAATGAACCAATCACAAAAGCGAGAGAAGAGAAAGATTTGGGAGTGCTGGTCCAGGACAGTTTGTCACCTGAAAAACACATTAACAAGAGAGTTAGAGAGACGTATAAACTCCTGACTAATATAAGAGTAGCTTTTCATTGTATGGATGAGGAGATGATGAAAAAATTGATAGTGGTCATGATTCCCCCAAGGTTAGAATATGCAGCAGTAGTGTGGTCTTCATATAAAAGGAAATATATAAACAAGATTGAGAGAATACAAAGAACAGCAACCAAAATGGTCCGCAGTCTGGCAGATCTGTCGTACAGAGAGAGGCTGGAAAAGCTGGATTTGCCTTCCTTAAAAGAAAGGAGAAAGAGAGGAGACATGATTGCAGTGTTCAGGACCATGGTGGGAGTAGATAAAATTGACAAAGATGATCTGTTTTTATGGGATAAGAGAGTAACAAGAGGACACGGAATGACACTGAAGAAACCAAGCTGCTTGAAGGATATCAAGAAATATAGTTTTCCTTATAGATGTATAGACCTGTGGAATGGCCTGGACAAAGAGAACGTCCAGTCTAAAAACTTAAATGAGTTTAAAGCTAAATTTGACTTATTGAGAAACAGAGTGGTGGCAACCATCATCCACTCACTTGATGTAGTGCTGCCTACTTCTTCCTTAGCCTTTATCATTCTTTTTCTGTGCCTGCCCTCCTCTCTTCCTATATCTCCCATCTTTCCTGTCACTTCTTATTGCTCTTCTTTCTTTTACAGGTGGCTTTACATCGAGTGACAAGCCAAATGGTTTCCTGTAAGCCAAGAAACCATTTACAACACTGGGTGGTAACCATATAACCAACCCATATGCGCTCCCTACGTGTCAACAAGTGGGTTGGTGGAGGGTTAGTGTCTCTCCCCATAAAACCAATAACTCAAAGTCAAGTAGCCACTCCTTATGGGATTATGGTGTCTGGCAATAGATGGATAGATAGAGAAACAGAGATGGGACCCCACGTGAATAGCTCATTTCCTGTATATCAAAATTAGGTAAATACAATTAGGTAAATACACACACACACACACACACACACAAAGTCGCTGCTCCATGCTGATTGTGAGGAAATAACGCTAAAACAGCAGCAAAAAAGAGGCCTGCCCATTGTGATTACGTGAAATGAGTGCATGAGTGGTGGTCACGTCTGAATTAGTGAAAAAAAACCTGGAGGATTTGGTCAAATGAAAGTACAACACAGTGGCGGTTTAAATTTTCACATGTACCATATGCAGCATGGCAGAAGAAAATTATCCATTGTTTACTGCCAATGAAAGTGAATTCGTGGGATTCTCCAATGAAGACTAAAGCAACGGCAGTGTTAAACTGAACCAAACACAAGCAGCAGGTGTGGAGATAATAGCCAAGAGGTATGCCCAAGAAATACAACAGGTATGGGCAGTATATGGAGTGGATGGCAAGTTGTTGAATGCTGTGAAGAGTATGTACGATGGTGCGAAGGCTGCAGTGCGTGTGGATGGTGAACTAAGTGAATTTTTCACTTTGAAAGTTGGGTTGAAACAGGGATGTGTCATGTCTCCATGGTTGTTCAATCTGTACATGGATGGGGTAATAAATGAGGTACAAGGTAGGGTAGTGGATGTTGAAGTGGCCCTGGTGAGAGAGGATAGTGTTTGGAAACTCCCTGTACTGTTGTTTGCAGATGATACTGTGTTGTTGAGTGAAGACGAAGGAGAGCTGCAAGGCTTGGTGGATGAGTTTGGGAGAGTGTGTAAGAAACGGAATCTAAAGGTGAATGTAGGGAAGAGTAAAGTGATGGTCTTTGAGAGAGGTGAAGTCAGTGAATGTACAGCGAGGTTGGATGGTGAGGAATTGGAAAATGTGAGTACGTTTAAGTACTTGGGTAGTGTGATGAGTAAGGATGGAGGTTTGGAGGGTGAAGTGCTTGAAAGGGTACAGCAGGGAAGAAAGGTTGTTGGTTCTTTGAAAGCAGTGATAAGAAACAGGGAAGTGAGCATGGAAGTGAAAAAGTTACTACATCACAGTATTGTGATACCAACTCTAACGTACGGAAGTGAAGCTTGGACGTTGTTGGAAGGACACAAGTCAAGAGTGAGAGCAGTGGAAATGAGATATTTACGAGGAGCCTGTGGAGTCAAATGGAGAGACAGGCTGACGAATGAGGATATAAAGAAGCGTTGTGGTGTTGATGTGGATGTGATAGGAAGCGTTATGAAGAACACACTGAGGTGGTTTGGCCATGTGGAGAGGATGGAGGGTGAAAGACTGACAAAGAGAGTGTATGTGAGTGAGGTGGAGGGAGGAAGAGGGAGGGGGAGGCTGAGGATGAGATGGAAGGATGGGGTGGAGAGGTATATGAGAGAGGGGGATGTGAGTTGGGAGCAGGGCAGTGAAATGGCGGGGGACAGGGCGACTTGGAGGCGATTTGTTTGTGGCCACCCCAAACGGGATTGATGCGTCTGGCAATAGACAGACAGACAGATGGGCAGTAATTTGAGAATTATATGAATGGACCTCAGAACACATAAGGGAGATTCAGGTATTAAAAGGGAAGTTAGAGAGTGTCTGCTCAAGTAGTGATGAACAAGAGAAAGAAGTAACAAAGTTAAAAGTAAGCAATGAATCAGCCACAAATGAAATTAAACAGCTCGAGGGAAAATAAGAGGCCGGAAGAGGAAAGGAACAGTACGAGTTAAAAACAAAGGTGCATGACGAGCACATCAGGGAAATTAAGGAAGAGAACAAATGGTGAAAGATAATTCAAGAGGGAGGAAAAATAAATCTAAAGAAGATTTTAGAAAGCAGAGAAAGGAAAACCTGGAAAAGGTGGAGAAGGAAGTCGTTAAGGTACTAAAAAGTAGAGAATCACTAGTCAGGGATGTAGCTGATACGAAAAAATGTGATAATTTCAGGACTGAAAGAAAAACCTATGTCAATGAGATCAGAAAGGTAAAAAGAATACATGAGAAGGGCTAAAGAGATAATATCAATAGTTCTGGAGGGTGACAAGGAAGCTCAAAAAGATACTGGAGTGGTGTTTGGGCTGAGAAGATATAAGGAGTGAGGGATGCAGCCAACAGAAGTTAAGTTTTGGCCACAGGTCATGGTAAATGAGATCATTAATATGACATGGAAACTAGCCAACAAGGAGGGGTTCAAGAATGTGTGGATAAGCAGAGATGCAAATGAGGAAGAAAGAGCTAAAATAAAGGAGCTAGTCAAGGAAGCTAAGAAAAAAATGGCCAGAGAACGAAGGAAAAGAAGACAGAGTTCTATTGGAGAATTATGGATCAAAAATTGAGAAAATGGTACCGGGAGAGAAGAAGGGAGAGGGATGAAATAAAAAACAACGTAAAAAGACTGAATGTGACATACGCTAACACAGATGGTTAAACCTCGGCAAGGCTGGAAATCAATGATTTCTTGAGGGTAAATGAGCTAGATATTACGTGCTTTGTGGAGAACAAGAGGGCATATTGATATTCGAGTGGGAGATGGTACTTAGGGGCAACCCCCCAAATTCACAGCCCCTGCTTTTACACTGATTTTTCCCCCAGGAAAAATGTTTTCAGCAATCCGAGTCTGCAGAAAGCATGGGGGAACATAAATGGCACTTCGTGGCATCGGTTATTTCCTGTGCTCAACCAGCCACGCGCTATTTCATGAGGAGGCCACACCCATACATACCCCACACCCGGGCCTGTGCTGCTCTCTCCCTCTCTCTCTGACCTGCGCTTGCACCTCAAACATCTCCATTACACTCTCACAAGGTAACTGTACTGATTAACTTTAAACTTGCTTTATTGCCCTACCCTAGTGCTCCCATTTGTGCAAAGGCTTCAACTGCAATGCTGTGCTATACTGCACGGCAAAGTACGGCCCTATTTTATGAAATTTAATGCACGTACATGTGCTAACCTGTGCTACCACATGTGTGCCATACTGGGGCCATAGCCTAGGGTCAATATTGATTTGTGCCATAGCCTAGTTCTCCCACGTGTGCTAATGTTACAACTGCAGTGCTGTGGTAAACAGGAGCGCAGTAAGGCCCTATTTTGTTATTTTTTTGTGATAACTGTGTGATTGTTATCCCACAGGTGTACCCAGCACAGGCCCTTAACAACCTGCCTCTTCTAGCAGTGATGGCACCACCCCAAAGAGCCATAAGAAAAAGTTAAGCCTAGAAGACAGGGCGATTTTTTTTTTTTTTTTTTTTGTCTGACTCTGGTCATAGGCTTCACAGCCTGCGTTCAAGGCCCAGTAGTCCTCCTACATACCGCACACCTCTACATGTCACCACTTCGGCACTAACACCCACCGTCCATATTGAATACATGCTAGGACTGTCTTATACAGGACTGGTGTACTGGTATTAGCGGGGGTACTTTTACGATATATCGGCGGATCTTCTGGTAGATCAATAAAGTCTGATATTTATGAAATTCAAATCCTTAAACCATTCCCTGCTCCAGCGGGATTTGAACCCCGGTCCTTGCTAGATAAACATGCGGAGGGCATGACATATGTGGCTGTTGGAAACTCTTTAATGTAAATGTGGGCACGGTATGCACCATTAAGAAAAACGAGAAAAAGATTAGGGAGGCGGGCCTGCGCCTCCATCAGCTAAATGCGTGACATATTGCCAGGGATACAGTACTATCTAAGATGGAGAATGCTCTCTATCTTTGGACAGTGGGCCAAAACAGAAAATCCAATCCCACTGACAGCAACACCATCAGGGATATGGCCAAGGCCTTTTAAACAAGGACAGCTGCTGAGAGGGCCGAGCAGGCTGTTCGGGCCGAGCAGGATGCCCCTAGCACCAGCCCTACCTCTTCTGGTGCGAGCGAGGGGTGGTTCAACCAATTCCGCAAGTGGTTCTCCCTGCACAGTTGGAAAAGGAATGATGAAAAAATTGATATTGGCTATGATCCGCCCCAGGTTGGAACATGCAGCATTGGTGTGGTCCCCACATAAAATAAAGGTATAAACAAGATCGAGAGAATACAAAGAGGAATAACCAAGAAATAACCAAGATGGTCCCTAGTCTGGCAGATTTATCATACAAGGAAAGACAAGAAAAGCTGGGTCTGCCTTCCTGAGAAGAAAGACGAGAGAGGGGCAATATGATTTCAGTGTTCAGGGCAATGATTGCAGTAAACAAAATTGACAGAGAAGACCTGTTTGTATGGGATAGGGGAGCAATGAGAGGACATGGAAAGAAATTGAAAAAGGAAAGATGCTTGAATGATATCAAGAAATACAGTTTTCCATAAAGATGCACTGACCTGTGGAATTGCCTGAACAAAGAGATCGTCCAGTCCAAAAACTTAAATGAGTTTCAAGCAAAGTCTGACTGGCTGACCCACGAGCGTAGCTCATTTCCTGTATATCATAAGTAGGTAAATTCACACACACACACACAATCATACAGCAGTAAAACGAGTTTAAAATTCTAGGGAATAAAGTGGAAAAAGTCTGTACACGCAGCGACGAACATGAAAGAGAAGTTACGGAATTAAAAGTGAGAAACGAATCTGCCTCTAATGAAATAAAACATCTTAAGAGGGAGAATAAGAGGTTGAAAGAAGACAGGGACAGGATGAAAAGCAAACTAGATGAGACTGACTCCAAATCAAGAATACAGGACGAGCACAATAAAGAAATCAAGGAGCAACACAAGGGGTGGAAAAAAATTCAGGAAGAATGAAAAGTAAATTTGAAACAGATTACAGAACAACAAAGCAAGGAAAAGGTAGAGAGGAAAGTGGTTAGTGTACTGAGAAGTAGAGAATCTTTAGTTAGGGATGTTGCAGATAAGAAAAAATGTGTAATAATTTCAGGAGTTATAGAAAAACGTATGACAATAGGATCACAAAGAGAGAGAGAAGAACTGAGTAAAGTTAAAGAAATAATATCAGAAGTCATGGAGGAAAACAATGAAGCTCAAGAAGAGATTGAAGAGGTGTTTACGTTAGGAAAGTATGAGGAAGGAGGGGCAAGGCCACTGAAGGTAAAGTTTAGGTCCCAGACAACAGTAAACAAAAATATCAGTAGAACATGGAAATTATCAGACAAGAAAAGGTTCAAAAATATTTGGATAAGGAGAGATGCAAATGAGAAGAGCTAAAATAAAGGAGTTAGTAAAGGAAGCAAAGGTAAGAAACGAACAGAGAACGGAGGAAGAGAAGACAGTGTTTTATTGGAGAGTCATGGATCAGAAATTAAGGAAGAGGTACCGACGGAGAGAAGGCGAAATGAGGGTATAAAAACATCAAAAATAATGTGATGAAGAAAGGAATTTTGAGAAAGGTATAATAGGCAAATGTAAGGATGAACCCAAACTGTTTTATAGATTTGTTAATGGCAAATTCAAACAAAAGGAAGGAATCGCCAAACTGAAAGTACAAGGAGAGGTCTATAAAGATTCAGCAATGCAAGCAGAAATAATGAACAAATGTTTCCAATCAGTTTTCAATAATGAAAAGGAGTTTATGGAAGGAGAGGGTGTGACTAGAAATGTAGTAATAAGATATAAAAGTGGACATACAGGAAGTGTATAAATTACTGGAAACTCAAGATGTAAGGAAAGCCCCAGGACCTGATGGAATCTCTAACTGGGTATTGAAGGAATGCAGAGAACAACTGGCGGATAAGATTCACAGTTTAATTGTGTGTTCTCTGGAAGAGGGGAAAGTGCCTCAAGAGTGGAAGAGGGCAAATGTGGTACCAATTTATAAGAGAGGAAACAAGGAAGACACCCCTGAATTATAGACCAGTGTCCCTACCCTGCATGGTCGCAAAATTGTGCAACAGAAGTCTGAATGATAGATGGGTAAAATATCTGGAAGAGATGAATATTATGGCTGATAGTCAGTTTGGATTCAGAAGTGGAAGGTCATGTGTTTCCAACTTGATGAGTTTTTACTCAAGAGCGATTGATGTGCTTCAGGAGAGATATGGTTGGGTGGATTGTGTGTATTTAGATTTGGAGAAGGCCTTCGACAAGGTACCCCATAAGAGACTAATCTGGAAACTAAAGCATATAGGAAGACTGAAGGGGAACCTCCTGGAATGGATGAGAGACTTTTTGAGGGACAGACAAATGAGGACATTAATAAAGGATAGGATGTCTTGATGGACGAAAGTAACAAGAGGAGTCCCACAGGGCTCAGTGTTGGTGCCAGTAATGTTCTTGATTTACATAAATGATATGGCAGATGGAGTGAACAGTTATGCAAGTCTGTTTGCTGATGCAAAGATCTTGAGGAAGGTAGAGGTTGACGAGGACTGTAAAATGCTGCAGGAGGATCTGGATAGGATACATGAATGGAGCCCAATGTGGGAAATGAAATTCAATGCAAAGAAATGTAAAATACTGGAAGTGGGTAAAAGTACCAAGAGGCCATCACTGAATTATTTGATGGGTAATGAACCAATTACAAAAGCGAGAGAAGAGAAAGATTTGGGAATGCTGGTCCAGGACAGTTTGTGACCTGAAAAACACACTAACAAGACAGTTAGTGAGATGTATAAACTCCTCACTAATATAAGAGTAGCTTTTCATTATATGAATGAGGAGATGATGAAAAAATAGATAGTGGCCATGATTTGCCCCAGGTTAAAATACGCAGCAGTAGTGTGGTCTCCACACAAAAAGAAAGATATAAACAAGATTGAGAGAATACAAAGAACAGCAACCAAAATGGTCCATGGTCTGGCAGATCTGTTGTACAGAGAGAGGCTGGAAAAGCTGGATTTGTCTTCCTTAGAAGAAAGAAGAGAGAGAGGCGACATGTTCGCAGTGTTCAGGACCATGATGGGAGTAGATAAAATTGACAAAGATCTGTTTTTATGGGATAAGAGAGTAACAAGAGGACACGGAATGAAACTGAAGAAGCCAAGCTGCATGAACGATATCAAGAAATATAGTTTTCCTTACTGATGTACAAACCTGTGGAATAGCCTGGACAAAGAGACTGTCCAGTCTAAAAACTTAAAGGAGTTTAACCCCTTATGGGCGGGCAACTTGTCAAATATACGACTGTGTAGGGCGGCATATTTTCGGAAAAAATAATGTATCAATGAATAAGCCTAAACATGCACCAATCGATGAAAATGGATGAAAATGATGGCATGAGATGTTACATGCAAGGTAATATGTCTCTGCTGGCTGTGGGAGGAGGAGGGGAGGAGTGCGGGCAGGCAGATTATCACCAGGCACGCCTGGGGTGAGGCTAGCAAACTATTTACTCATTTGCTTGTTCTTCACCACTGAACACTATATTTATCATTTATGCATTCTTTACACTATTCATTGTCTTCAAAATCTTATGTATGTGTTTTCTATTATACTTGAACACTTATAACAATAAAACCTACGTATGTACTGTATATACTGTACTATTTTACTTGAACAATTATAACACCACAACCTCTATATGTATATTCTATTTTACTTGTTTCAAGGCCTGGGAGAGTAGAGGGCAGGACAGTAGGTGACATAGATGCCTTATCATCCAATTTCACCATTAAATTAGGACTGAAAATGGCTGGACGTTACGTAATGTCGCCCGCCTCCTCACACACGGACGTTATGTAACGTCATCCGCCTGTTAGGGGTTAAAGCTAAATTTGACTTACTGAGAAACAGAGACAGGACCCCACGAGCATAGCTCATTTCCTGTATATCACAATTAGGTAAATACAAAGGCTAATATTAACCCTTTAACCGCGGGCATTGTTTTGCCCCGACTGGCCTCTCCCGCGGGGGTTCCAGCCAAAATGTAAACAAACTTTAAACTTTTATAACTCTGCACAGAATAAATCTAGAGCGAAAAATAAGGTAGCATTAGAAAGTACTAACCTTCGGGTTTGCAATGATGTAGGTTTCATGATTTCGTTGACTATCACTGGATGGGCAGTGCCATTAGAATTGAGCGATCTAAAATCACTATTTTTCGCTCACACACCATTACCAAATGCCAACCTCATTCTGATAATAATACTATAAACATATATGAACATTGCACATACGATAAACACCCACTCTGTGTTCACTGAGGCAGGTAAAAGGCACTGTATTTGCCCGCACTTCACTGCCACATCAGCGGTGTTGTAATCACTATTTTTCGCTCACACACCATTACCAAATGCCAACCTCATTCTGATAATAATACTATAAACATATATGAACACTGCACATATGATAAACACCCACTCTGTGTTCACTGAGGCAGGTAAAAGGCACTGTAATTGCCCGCACTTCACTGCCACATCAGCGGTGTTGTAATCACTATTTTTCGCTCACACACCATTACCAAATGCCAACCTCATTCTGATAATAATACTATAAACATATATGAACACTGCACATATGATAAACACCCACTCTGTGTTCAATGAGGCAGGTAAAAGGCACTGTAATTGCCCGCACTTCACTGCCACATCAGCGGTGTTGTCACTCACACAGCTGGACAGATACTGATGTGTGTTTGGTCAGGGGTGGGATAGGGGGCCCGGGGGGTGGGAGGAGGGAGGTGGGGGTCAGCTGGAATGAAAGAACTTAATAGCTACTCTCCCTTGAAACAATTGGCGCACGGAAAAAACGCGCGGTATTCAAAATGTTCACAAACATTCGAGAATGACACCCGCGGTTTGGTCCAGTTTTTGCAATGTCATTCTGGGATGACACCCGCGGTTAAAGGGTTAATCATCACCATCTCCTGTGACGATAATTACAATAACAAAGATATCCAATGAACACGATCTGCAAAGCAAGGGAGAGTTTTATGACGTAAGAGCATATTGGGAGAGCTTAACTGCTGTTTACAAAGTAAAGTTTCAATGCACACAAAGAATTATAACCCTAAACTTAACCCATGGATTGCAAGCCACAGCTCAGGCTGGGTATCGTGACACCGCGAGCCACAGCTCAGGCTGTGCATCATCGTAAACAACACGACCCCGACGCAAACTCATGCATGGTGCTATGCAAAGATGGAGAGAGAGAGAGAGATCTTTTTTTCTTTTCACCACATGATGCCCTGGATGTTTATCTTCAAGTTTATAATAAAAATAAATAAATAAAAAATAAAAAAAAATCCTTCATTTTTTGTGCACCAGGGGGTGGGATAAAAAAAGATACCGGTAATTCCGCAATCCATGGGGGGGGAAAAAAAAAAAAAGACCTGTTATGTACAGTAACTGCTTCAGTGTTCCATATCAACATGATCTGTTATTCCATGAAATAATACAAATATCTAAGGAAAAAACTACAGCTTATCTATCTTCACAATATGATATCACAATACTGTACATATTTTTTCTATATTACATTGCATATTCAAAGAACATAAGCATCTGAATGGGCTGACCTACAATACAAACCTTACAGTAACATTCCCAACCCTGGCCTACGAAGGCTTTGGGTAGTGTCAGGGTGTAGTGGTGGTAAATCCTGGTTGAGGCTCTAACTAATTCACAACATCCGTAAGTAATTCTCAGCATCTACCTCCATTCAAAGCCCACAACAATGAAAGGGTTAAACAATACACCACACTACATGTAACTGACAGGAATATCACTTTCAGGCACTAATACCAAAGGAAATTTTAACAGCCAACACATATGGAGTATGAACAAGCATGCAATGGAGTATTTAGAGAAAGCTTTAATGTATGTATGGTCTATTCAAATACATTTATCTTTCATACTTCTAAATCAATATATATGTATATAAATTAATTTGGTTGGGATCCTATACATTCAAACAAATGGGATTATACATGCATTGCCAAGGCTCATTAAAAAAAATTTTCAACCAAAAGCCAATACTGTATATAAATGAAATACATAACCATGTATAATTAAGCCACTACCCAAAGTAACACTGTTCAACCTAAAAGACTGCTAACTTTAATGAAAATTCAAGCATGTTTTCTTTTAGTACATACTATCCTGAACACTGTAACATTTACAACAGATAACAAGCAGTTTCTGAAAGCATACACAAAATTACAAAACAGACACCAATGTCACAGAACAGGGACACACACACACACACACACACACACACACACACACACACACACACACACACACACACACACACACACTCTCTCTCTCTCTCAACCAAACACACAACTTCTAGCACAGAAGATTAGGTATGGAGGTCAGAGGAAAGTGGTCAGCAGTCCTATGGCATCTGAAAAACAGTTTACTGGGAAGTGGGGGAAATAAGGATTGGCGGTCCCTAACAAAGTAGTGATGGGGAGAACGTTCAGACACTGACTGGTCTCTGATGATACGTGGCCGAGTCTCAAGCCAGGATATATCTCAGGATGGGTACGAGACACACCCGCTACCCCCAACTGCCCACTTGTTATACTCTTCTTACTTTAACTTGGCCTAAAATTGCCATATCTCCATCTTCAATGCTAAGCTGTAACAAGAGATCAACGATGCAGTATGATGCTCATCATGAAGACGTGCTATGGAATGCATGTTGAGCCATAGCATTGTCTTTTCTGCCATTTTGTTGCTTGAAATAAGCTGCAAAAGGATTAAATTTTGGGCCAAGTTAAGGTATTAAAAAAATTTACAGTTTCCATTTACAGTATGTGAATTCATATGGTCCTTCTTATCTACTAACAAAATTTTGAAAACTACAAACAGCATGGAAGCCGATGGGTTTTAGTTAGAAATTTCAGAATTCTGAAAACTACAAAAAGCAAGGAACTCAATGGGCTTTTGTTTTTTAGTTGAGTATGACGCTTTCTGGGGCAAGGTGGGGTAAGGCGGGGTGAAGGGTTAACTGCACAACACGACAATGGGGCACCAGGCAGACAAACGGTACCATGGGAGGGGCAGGTAGAATAATATGGCTTCCCGATTTACCTTCTCGTTTTCCTGGATTGAGCATGGAAGAGGTAAGAAGACCATTAGTGTTTCCAGGGAGCGACAAGAGGCAAGGATGAAAGGCCAAGGGTCAAAAGATCACAGGCGTGGGGACACAAAGAAAACGGTGAGTGAAATGTATAAAACCCGTCACTTGAGCCATGCACTGCCGAAATACAAGCTGCCGCGTTCCCTAACAGGAGGTGGAGGAAGGCAGCACATGCTCACTTTAGCTCTCGCTGCTATTTCCTGCACAATTCAGCATCGAAGAAATACTGTTGGAAATTTAATGAATGTGTGATATTCTTGCATAAAAATTAAAGGACGAGTGATATTTGGGCATTTACAAGGCAATGGCTAAGAACAAACAGCCTTACTGTGGTAAAGTACAGTATGTATCTTCGTTATGCCTTCTTTATTTCATTCTTGCTACTACCAGATGATTTTATTCAACTCAGGCAAGAACTCTAATGGTGGAGGGGTTAATGAATGCTATATTTAACCCCTCCAATTTGAAAAGTCATTTCTATATGGGTAAGCCATGTAAATTCATCTGAGGGCAGTTAGAATGAAGCAGACATAATTGCTTTCTTCCTCTTCAATCAAATGACATTTCATTTTATTCCTGCTAATTCCAGACAATTTTATTCAGCTTTGGAGACACTTTTCAAGCTGGAGGGGTTAGATCTAGCATTCACTTATCCCCTCACTAAACAAGGCTTTTCCTTAGCTAAAGAAAATTATTTGGAAGTCACAAGAATAGATGATTAAAAGAAGTCACTGAATTACTGAGGTGGCTAAAAAAAGACCGCCAGAAATCACACATTCATACACAACTAATGCTTACATCATTTTAAAGGCTGGCAGGACTACAGCTGAGCTTCAGTGTATTAGGGAAGTCTAAGGGATATGATATTCTTTTTTCATATTCACACCCAGATACTCTACAGTGCCTTGAGTGGTGCTCTTGATTAATTTTGGGTGATATTATTGAGTTTCAATATATATGTGAAATCTTCCATAAACAAAGACCATGGTGAATCCAATATGAATCCAAACTCTGCGCACTAAGACAGGCTTCTGGGGGTTAATTCTTTGCATATATTGTGAGTAACGCACATCAATGTTATTTCACACATTATTACAGCAGTGAAGGTGAGGCATGTAGTGTATCAACACGGTGTATGGGGTGCAAATTAGTAACTTGGAAACAGTATATGGAAATACTCTTTAGTACAGGTGATTATATGCCACACACTTAAAAACGTAGCCTCAATGAATAAAAAAACAAACAAAAAATAGTTAATAATATGAAATAAAGGTGTTGCAGGCTGCACATAAGAAGTGTCATGAGGCAATTATGTGCAAGTCGCTTTTTAAAGCTTTTAATAAGTTTTTTTTTTGGGGGGGAGGGGGAGGGAGTGGGGGTGCTTGGGCATATAGTTTACCTTTTCATCGTCTGCCTCCTGCTGAAAAAATGTCAGAGAAACAATTAGATAAGAGTTGAGACACAGGGCAGGGGTGAAAGGAGTTGGAGGCCCCCGTGGAATGTTGGCGGCACCACACGCGCAGAGAAACCCATGGCAACCGACCCAGGCAGGAGGACAACCAAAACAAACGCCAGGATAATGCAAGGGAAGTAAACAAATAACATGGTAAAGCAGGGAATTAAACAAGTAACATGATGAAACAGGAAGTATTAAAAGAAACTGCTGAGGCAGAAAATTACCAAAATGAAGCAGGGTATTAAACAACTAACATGATGAAGCAAGGAATTAAATAGTAAACATGATAAGGCAGGGTTTTAAACAAGAAACATGATGAAACAGGGAATTACACAAGTTAACATGAGGTAGCTGGGAATTAAATAAGTAACATGAAGTAGCAGGGAATTAAACAAGTAAAAATGATGAGGCAGGATACTAAGACGACTGACTTAGTATGAAATTATCAAGAAAAACGGACTTGAACAAGTAACAACATAATCCATGGTATTAAAAAGAAACTAATGGGGCAGGAAATGATCCCATATAAAGCAAGGGGTACTGAAAGAAACTTATAAAGAAAGAAATTATCACAATAAAGCAGGGTTTTGAAAGAGACTGAATTGGCAGGAAATAATCAAATATAAATCAAAATCAAACTCATATGGCAAAAAATGTTCAAAAACCCAGGACTGAAAAATAAATAATGTTATTTAAACACCAATGACACAACTCTACTACTCTAAGTAAATAAACACAATTATCATAAATGAGCACAGAGAAAAATACAAACTAATGGTTGAATGAGTAAACATATAAAAATAAGTAATGGATCAAAGAATAAAAAATAAAAAAGCTTGGGAGAAAAAAAAAAAAAAACTGATTAAACAGAAAACAAATGTCACACAGCAAGAGAATCATTTCAACACGATGATATTTTTTCTTTTTTTTAGCTCATTCTTGCAACCTCTAGATAATTTTACTCAAGTCAGGAGAGACCATTGATGCTGAAGAAATTAAGGAAGGCTATGACTAATCCCTCTAGCTCTAAAAGACTCTCCTAAGCTGAATAGAATTGTCTAGGGATAGCAATAATATATACAAAATAAATAATTGCGATGAAGGGATATAAATGCAAGAGTAAGTTGGTGGTGTAGAAAACAAACAAACAAACAAACAAACAAACATCAACCACAATGAAAACAAAACATTGTAATAAAGCCAGAAATCAAAACAATGATAAAGTAGGCAATTAAAACAGTGATATGGTGAGAAAAAATCAACCACAGATAAAGAAAGAAATCAACACAAAAAGTGATGGGAAAAGGAATTAATTTAAAAGATAAAAGCGAGGAAGCAAAACAAACACTGGTCAGACAGAATCAAAACAGTGATACAGAAGGGAATTAGAACATATACTGCTATAGCAGAGAATCAGAACAAATGGTGATAAAGCAGGGAATCAAAACAAATGGTGATAAAGGAAGGAATCAAAACAAATGGTGATAAAGGAAGGAATTAACCTCGTCACACGATATTTCAATCCAGCCACCACTAGTCAATTTTGCTCAGCATAAGGAGGACCTCAAGTAGTGAATGTGTTAACGAAGAGTATACGAGGAGCTTCACAGAGTAATGCCGTATGGCCTAAAACCAAAACTGAGAAAATGGAGGACAATGTATTCTGGACACATGGTGCCTTTAAGTTTCTCCTTGAAGCACTGATGTTGCACTGTGGAGGAACTCTGGATGGAGGGGGGGGAAAAAAAAAATTCAGTCTCTCACCACCATTTAATCAGGTTGTTGATTATGGCTCCTCTGGTCTTCCTTCATGAATAGCCTCATGTCAAACCTCTCGGGTACAGAAAGTCTGTCCTACGCTGAGTAAAATTATCTAGAGGTGGCAAAAATTAACCAAATAAAGACCCCGTCATCCTACAGAAAATAAAACAAAGTTATAGCAGAGGATCAGTAATAGTCACTCATAAAACAAACTAAACAAGCATACTAATACAGCAAACAGGTAATAACAAACATTTAAAAAATATGCATTAAAAAAGTCTCTATAAATCATGGCAAGAGTAAAAGAATAATGCATGTTGATTAGGGGAAGAATACAGGCCAAAATAAAAATCAATATATAAATTAGGCCAAGCGTAAAATCAAAATACAGTATAAAGTACACTATATATTAATTTGGGAATGCAAATAAAATAACTACAAACTGATGCACCATAACTATAAATTAGCCCCTTCAATGTGAGGATGTCAATTTATTTTTATTTTTTTCCTTGACTATCCCCTCTTTTTCAGAGGAGTAAAACTGGGATTGTTTCTATCCCCTTGACAGTGACAGATTTACCCCTACCCCCCAAAAAAAACTATCAATAATAACCAATAATAACAATAATAATAATAATAATTATAATAATAATACACTCAACCCTCGGCTATCACTCCAAATTGGTCCCGCTATGGTTGCGCTATAGCCGAAACTGCAATAGCCGAATTGAAGAACTTATGGTAATAATTCTAATTGGTGCCATGACCTCAATATTTACCCCTAAGATACCTTTTTTGTACCACATATTAATATATAATAGTCTAAAAATGAGCATGTTTTATGATGTGATCACGATTCTTATAAATACCCCTCACAGTTGATTCATTGATGTTATGTTTCTTCCCCACACTTTGCTTGGTCTCACCATTCTCTACAAGTTTCACATTTCCAGTTTATCTGCATAACTTAGGTTCTTCCTCCTCTTTATTTCCCTGCCAGGTGCCGCAGCATTATGTTGGGTGATGGTAGGGGGACGAGGAGGGGGTACGTTGGCCATGGTCATATCATAAAAAAGGTTATTGTTCTTGCTATCACTGTTCATGATCTGAGGGCGCACACTTGAATGGTTTGGCGGGCAGGAGACTCGGTCGGGCGGCCAATCAGCGCTTGGCTGGCACTGACATCACACGACCAATCACGGAGTGAAGCTTTTGTTGGCTGGGCGGAGAACTGGAGCCTGGTCTTTTTGAAATTTTCGAATATTTGTGGTGCAAGATAGCAGGCATTTAGTGCATGATAAAGGTATTTGGGTAGTTTTTTATATGGGCGTGATAACGAGATACGCTATAGCGGAACCCGTGATAGTCGAGGGTTAAGTGTAATAATAATAATAATCCATCCATCCATCATCCAATCCTACGCTGCCCCATAAGGAACGTAGGAGCCCGGGGCTAGGCAGTTGGTCCTGACATTTAAGATGAGAGTGACCAGCCTCACTCATCCCTGCGTGGCATTACATGAGCAATCAACCCCAACCACTCCTTGGATATAAACCTTCACCGGCTCAATCTGATTGGAGTGCAAAAATTACCTACTAAACCACCAGGCACCAAAATTTGGTTATATGGTTACCACCCAGCATAGTAAATGGTTTCCTGTAACGTACAGGAAACCATTTGGCTTGTCACTCAGTGTAGAGTCACCCACAGGCAGAAGGAAGAGGAAAGAATGAAGGAAAGAAAGACAGAGGAGGCAGTGTAAAGTCACCCGTAGGCAGAAGGACAAGGAAAGAATGAAGGAAAGAAAGACAGAAGAGGATGGAAGGAAAGAAGAATGGAGGAGAGGAAAGGGCAGACACCCAACAGCAGCACTACATCGAGTGAGTGGATGGTGAGCTCCCCCACCCACCATTAATAATAATAATAATAATCCATCCATCCACCATCCAATCCTACATTGCCCCATGAGGAGCGTAAGAGCCCAGGGCTTGGCATGTTGGTCCTGACATTTAAGATGAGAGGGACCAGCCTCACTCATCTCCGAATGGCATTACGTGAGCAATAAACCCCAATCACACCCTGATAAAATCTTTCACTGGCTCAATCCGACTGGAGCGCTGTAATTACCCACTAAACCACCTGGCGCCAAAATATGGTTATATGGTTACCACCCAGCGTAGTAAATGGTTTCCTGGAGTACAGGAAACCATTTGGCTTGTCACTCAGTGTAGGGTCACCCACAGGCAGAAGGAAGAGGAAAGAATGAAGGAAAGAAAGACAGAAGAGGGAGTGTAAAGTCACTTGTAGGCAGAAGGACGAGGAAAGAATGAAGGAAAGAAAGACAGAAGAGGATGGAAGGAAAGAAGAATGGAGGAGAGCAAAGGGCAGACACCTGAGAGCAGCACCACATCGAGTGAGTGGATGGTTACTGCCCCCAACTACCACTAATAATAATAATAATAATAATAATAATAATAACAGTAATAATAAAAACTATGCAGAGGTAGCACGAACATTTTAAAAAGAAGTTATCATAGTCACTACGATATCTTTTGAATTTCATTCTTGCCGTATCCAGATGAATGTATTCAGCTTAGGAGAGACTTTTCAAACTGGAGGGGTTCAATACAGCTTTCAGCAACCTCTTCAGAATGTGAGGCATTCCTTGATCTGAATCAAACTGTTTGGAGGTAACGAGAATAAAATATATTAAAATGTCCTTGTGTTAAAAGAGATAATTACTGGACAATCAATTGGTTTCACAAATTAATTAAAAGATGCTATATTTATTTTATTGTTACAGAACCCAAACATTTTACCGAGCTAGAGAGAGCAGCCTGGCAGTGAAAGGAACAGTACCAGTAGTAGCTGTAGCCCCAGGTTCATCTGAAATGTGAAGCCATTGGACTGCAGGCTGAAGTTGCCCTCCTCCTGCAGTCCACAACCCATTTTTGGGAGGGAAGGGAGTTGAGGAATGTTTGTTACTGGGCACCTCCACTCCTTAAGTAAGTACCACCCCATGAAAACATCCCTCTTCAACACAAATGGGAAAAATGAAAGCTTTATCTAATCTCTCCAATTCAGTCTCCATCTCCTGATATAATAATCTGGACAGATCAAGGGAAAAAAAAATCTAATACTGGTATACTTCACTTTGGTGAAGGAGTCAAAACTGCCTGGCTTTAAAGCATCTCATCAAGTACACTCATTTTCAAACATTATTAATAATTATCTTTAGATAAATATTATTGGTTTTCTACAGTTTATGTTGCAAATTCTTTTCACATACAACAGTAAATTTGTATCATGATATATGACAATTTTATGGTGCTCTGCCAAAGTACAATGGAACAAAATAAGAAAATAGTACAGTATTTCAATAATCAAAAGACCAAAAGAAAGAGGGCAGCCATAACAGAATCTTACTCTCTTCACTGTGGATGATTACTTACTTGAATGTGAGTGACATTCTTTTTACTTTGTTCTGCCTGTTACCCAATGATTTTACTCAGCTAAAGAAAGGCCTCTTGTACTGAAGGGGAAAAAAAATTAAGAAAATAAGAAAAAAATCTATCCTGAGTGAACAAAATTATCGGGAAATGGTACTAAACGTGAAAAAACATTGTCATGCTGCTGAGGTTAACTAAGTGGCTCACTGATCTCATGGTGTAACATCATATAAAGGGTAACAAAATATCACTGAGGCCTTTACAATTACAGATGAGTGAATAAATACATCTACTATAACAACAATAAAGTTGCCTGGTGGTCTAGTGGTTAGAATGCCCTAGTTGATGTGACAACCTTCTAAAGATCTGATCCTCAAGACATGACTGGAAGTTTTTCTAATTGTGTAATCCCATCAAGTGAAGCTGAGTGGTTCTCTAACCTTAAAGGTACTGGGATCCAATAACCTAGCCTCAGGTCATTACATTTTGAAGGGGGTAATATTGTACCGGCTACTATTATTTTTACTGTTTTTTCCAAGAAGTAAAATGGTGTTGGCTGTTACTGTTTTCACCATTTTTACTTTTGTGTGCTTCACTGACAACTTCCAGGAGAGTGTAAATAGAATTTACAGTTGTTGTCAATACGTCCTTTAAACTGTCCCACAACTCTGTCAACACCTACGGAGACCTTGCTAAATAACCCAGTGATGTTAAAGCAAGTTAGAGGCTAGAATGGTTGGAAAATTTCTTCAACAGTTCAGAAACCCAAATGTGAAAAGGGATTATCAAATGCAACTGTAAATGAAATACCACTGCCAAACCAACATATGATCTATCCATCAATCTACACTCATACACTTGTCCCACAGAAGGCAGCTTTAAATTGCCTCCATGTCACCTTGTCCTCTGCCAGGCTGCACACCTTCCAACTCACACCACTTCCATTCATGTCCTTTACCCCATCACATCACCTCATCCCTGATCTCCCTCTCCCTCTCCACCACTTTCACATATACTGTACTTTTGCTGTACTGCATCAAATCTAACCTGACAAATGTCCCTCTCCACCCCACTGCATCACTTCTTCCTTGATCTCCCTCTCCCCTTTCCACCTTATTCACAAACACTTTCCTGTACAGCATTTAATCTAATCTGACGAATGTCCCTCTCTACCCCATCACACCACCTCTTCCTTGATCTCCCTCTCCCCCTTCCACCTCATTCACATACACTTTCCTGAAGTGCATTTAATCTAAATTGACAAAGATCCCAAATCCCTCTTTGCTCAGTTAATGATCAATAATAGTCAGACTGGAAAGGAGGAGCAGTCTGGCTAGTAACCAAGGAGACTCATTCCTGCCTCAATACTTTGACTCATCAAGTTTCAAGCAACCACAGCTTAGTATTCAAGTTGTGGGAAGAGCTTAATCTTGTCAACAGTCAATCTCTCGCTCTCCATTTTTTCATATGGCCAATCCATCTCCTACCACTTCCCACTACAACCACATCAACATCTCTCTCAGTGGCTCTAGGCTAAGCTCTAAATGTCCTCAACTTCTAGCAGTGCTCCTGGGTTAACCCCTTCAATCTGATGATGTATCTTTCATTCAATTTTATTCAGCTCTGGATATATTTTTCAAACTTCAGGGGTTAGGTGTAGTTTTCATTAAGCCCATCAGTGTAAGAGATTCCCATTAAGCTGAATGAAATTGTCCAGTGGTGACATTTCTAATATGAAACAAAGTGAAAAATAGTGTAATATTAATGGTAGGTGGGGGCGCTCACCATCCACTCACTCGATGTATTGCCGCTCTCGGGTGTCTGCCCTTTCCTCTCTTCCATCCTTCTTTCCTTCCATCCTCTTAGGTCTTTTTATCCTTCATTCTTTCCTTGTCCTTCTGCCTATGGGTGACTTTACACTCCCTCTTCTGTCTTTCTTTCCTTCATTCTTTCCTTTTCCTTTTGCCTGTGGGTGACTCTGCACTGAGTGACAAGCCAAATGGTTTCTTGTACACCAGGAAACCATTTACTACGCTGGGTGGTAACCATATAACCGAATTTGGCACCTGGTGGTTTAGTGGGTAATTATTGCGCTCCAGTCAGATTGAGCCGGTGAAGGTTTATATCCAAGGCATGGTTGGGGTTGATTGCTCATGTAATGCCACTCAGGGATGAGTGAGGCTGGTCACTCTCATCTTAAATGTCGAGACCAACTGCCTAGCCCAGGGCTCCTACGCTCCTCTTGGGGCAATGTAAGATTGGATGATGGATGGATGGATGAATGGATGAAATTTGAGTGAAAAGGTTACCAGTAATTTGCTAATAAATACAATATTACACTATCTAAGCTCAGTGGCCATTTATGGTGTACCAGACATTCTTTATACAGGTAACTTGGCTGCCCTGTGACAAAAAAATAAATAAAAAAATGAAAGATAAATGTTTAGAACAGGACATTTTTTTTAAAGTAAATACATTAGTAAAAAAAAATACAGTCTTAGCATTTGCAAAATAATTAAAATAAATAAATAATTGTAAATAAGAAAATAAAGCATTGATTTTTAAAAGCAAATAATTAAAAATAAATGGTACGCATTCATTTTAAAAATTATCTCTTCAGCGAGGGGAATACAGATAAAGAATGATACGTGAATCCTAAAGAGTAAAACAGTTAAAGTCAATATTATTCAAGATTACTTCCACAATAAAAATAAAAAATCTATTAAAGTAAGTCTTATTCCAAATGTCATTCTTTTAAGACTACTGAGAATTACATGAAATACTGAACTTCAAAACATTTTACAGTGACTGTTGGCATGAATACTGTAATATCATAACATCCAACACACTCATGTACTGTAAGTCAGCTGTTAAGTTATACTGTATTTACTTTGAGATACTTGATGAAGAAAAGAACATATGAAACTGTACACAAAATGTCATACTCTCAAGGTCTCAGGAGGCTTTCTTGACTCTACTGTAACTACTGTAATTATTTTGTATATTACAGCTTTTTCTTCTTATTATTATTATTACCATACACTTTACTATTATCTTTATTATTATTATCATTAATTACCATTATTATTTTTAATACTGTATTATGTTACTTATCTCTTTTCAGAATCTGCATAAAATTGCCTTAACCCCTGACCTCAGGATGTCTCTTTCATTCATCGCCATCTCCTAATGGTTATATTCAGATGATGTCAGACTCTTTCAACTGAAGGGGTTGTATAAAATATTAATATGCTCCTTCAATATGAGAAGCCTTCCCTAAGCTGAATAAAACAGTCTGGCGACAAAGTAGTGATGAAAAAGGACATCATCTGGCTTCAAGGTTAAGTAACAATCATCACCACCATCATCATCATCCCAAGCTCTTTTTCCCAACTAAGGATGCGGTAAGGTGGGACCCAGAAAGCATGGAAGAGAGAAAATAACATACACGATTTATATTAATGTCCCAAAAATAGACCTATAGTAATTCTGTAAGGAAGAGATACTGTGGAGCCTCCTTTACCAATGACAATTCAAGCTTGAGACTGACGCACAACCAATGATGCAGAAACACCAACACAAAGGGCAAGTTAGGACACCATCAGACATTGCAAGGATGAGGACTAAGCTGCTCAAGCAAAATAAAAAATAAATACTGAAATACATATAATCATTTGCACTGTGGGTTCAATATTGACACACAAATTCTTTATGTGATTTGGGAGATTGAGAAAATATTTACTTTACTCAAAAACATACAGTAGCATTGTTCAAAGTCAAATTACTGTGGATTTAAATCAATAAAAGTCAAAAAGATCAGAATTTAAATATACGTGCAATACAAATGCTATATATTTCTAAGTACTGTAGTAAAAATCAGTGGTAAAATCACACTACAAATAAAACTGAATGAAAATGTAAGTGGACCAATTTAATAATAATCATATTTTTTATGACTTTCTGCTTGGGTAACAATAAATATGTATCTAGCCACCTATCTATCTATTATCCAATCACCTGGACTGGACTGATATATCCACCCAATTACTCAATAATCAACAAAGACCAATTTTCCGGAAGGTTATCATATTTACTCAAACCATGCCACAGAATACGAGAGAGAGAGAGAGACAGAGAGAGAGAGAGAGAGAAAGCTTTACTCAATCCAAAACAACCGATGCTAAACTAAAAATCTGCCAAGAAATTCCACGTGAATGGTCTGATAAACTGTCCTGTAGAAGAAATTTCATTCACACAGTGAGGTTGTGTTTACAGTAATGGAGTGATAGTGTGGACAGGTATATGAAAGAAAAGAGGCCTGAACTGGAATGAGGTTGGCCTGATGGTGGAGGACGGGGTGGCATGGAGGCAACTCATTTGTGGCCACCCCTTACAGGATTAAGGCATCTGTCTATAGATACAGCTAGATATATAGACCTGTGCACAGTAAACACAACACCACAATATAGATATAATTTCTTCTTTCTGAACAACTTATAGCACTGTGAAAAGAAGATCCAAACAGTATAGAACAAAGAAATGGTCCAGCAATAATACAATGCTACTGTATATGGTATTTCTGATATTAAAACTTACTAAACTTTTCCCACTTGAGCTCTGGGTATATAAACACAGGAACCAAATATTAAATCAACTATTTTAAGAGATCCATGGGTTTCTCAGTCCTGGGCTCATATGGAAGAAATACACAGATATAAATAAAAGTACATGATATACCAATAATAAGACAATGACTACACGTCTGTACACATGCACATTATTAAGTACTGTACTATCTTGCAGTACTAATCACTGGGTCCCTTGGCTCCCTACATCACACCATATATATATATATATTCCTGTGTAACCTAAATGCAATTTACTTATAATATTTGCTGTACTATGATTATAGTATTTTGGATAACTTTTAACCACGAAAAACCTTCAATTTCCCTTTTTAACTAAGAAGTCAATATAATTGTTGCTTACTGTTTTATCAAATTATACATCTGCAAAATTCATATATTGTGTCATTAATACCTTAATTTTTCAAAATATATGATGAAAAGTTAAAGTGAAATAGAAAAATGTTGGCAATAATGCAATTTCCCTCTATAGGATGCAGTTAAAAGGACTTGTATCTCAAACATTAGTCATACATCTCTCTGTGAGCTGAGAGGATGAACAACACTATTTCAAACACTACACTGTCCACTTTAACTTTGCCTAATTTTGTCATCTCTTCATCTAGAATGTTGTGCTGTAACATGAGTGTAAAACATAGTGTCTGTCACAGAGAAGCACTATGGAAAGGATGTGGACCGGTAATGTTTTATTCTGCCACTGAGCAATATGAAATATGCAGCCAATGGATTAGAATCTTAAGCAAGTTAGGCAGGATGGCAGTCTGAGATGGGAGGGGTTATAGGTTGGAACTGATTACAGGAGATGCTGAGTCTTACCTCTTCCTCCTCCCATCTCTAGCCCTCTAATACAGCTGCAAGATCAGTAAGTCTTTAGTTACTGTTTCTCTATCATTTCTATCATTCAGTGGTTTTATCTTGTAGGTGAGAGTCTAATGCAGGATATTCCTAGTTTACAAACATACAGGAAATAATGATCGACAGCATCCCATCTGATTCTTGAACTTGGAGAGACATAAAACTAATGCTTCAGAGACATAAAACAAGTTCTTCAGTTGCAATTCCACTAATATTGAGTGAAAAATATTCAGTCTTGAAGAATATGAATGGCAGTTTAATGTTAATATAAAAAAAATACTTGGAACCTAGAAATATTTGTATGGTAATGCTAAAGTTAAATAGCCTGTGTGATGTATGAGCCAAGATGACCACAGGCAGAGACAGCATTCACAACAGTCACCTTTCACCCTTGAATCAATCCTAACATAAGGTGGATATGCAGACTCAATTTACTCCATGGGCTGTCAGTAAGAAAAGAGATTGCTTTTTTTATTTATACTTGCTTTGATATACATATTAAGGAAAAAAATATCCTGAAATCCACCATATCAGTAGGAGGTAACTGAGTTTCATTATGTGAAACACCTTACATTCAAAATTAATAAAATACTGTATGTGAAGAACAAATTAAAATATCTGTAAAAATTACAATGCTTTGTTTATGGTTGCAAATGTATCATACAACAGTTATTAATCATATTTCCCTTCTCTACAATCCACTCTTTTTAACAAAAGGTCCAGGCATCTTGAAATAATCTACTTTGGCTCTAGTATATCATCTTTCTTTGGCAGAGTGAAACTGAACAAAACTGCATGCCTTTCACTTTCGTTGACAAAAAATTTATGCTATGGTCATATCACATTAAACTTTTAACTGTGGTGGGTTCTCAAAATTAACAGTCACCTGGTATACGCTAAAAACAAATGAAATTTTGTAATATGCAGGCGAAAACATGAATCAAAATATACTTTTGGGAGGCCACATTAATCAAGAGGATTTTTTTACTTTTCTGCTGTGACTGGTCTCTATTGACTTAAAAAAAATATTTCATGTAAGCTGGAAAAAAAATGCAAAGTTAGTACAGTATTCTGAAGCCCAAGGGGTAATAAAATACATCTCAAGTAATGAAAAACTGATTACTGTTGTTCCAATATTCATGTATTATCATTATTATTTTTATTATTATTATTATTATTATTATTATTATTATTATTCAGCACCATGGACTAATCTAGCCTGATGAGACCACCAACTTACTCCTTGTCAATGTAGCAGTGAGAGAAAATTATCGGATATTAAATTAGCTAAACTCCTATTATATCCCACCACACTTTTCATCTTGCTGAGTGACATTTGAAAATATTAATACCAATCCAAATTTACAAAGCATCTCGGTGTCTAACACAAACTTGACTCACATTTTATTTGATGATGAAATGATGACTTGACTAAATATGAGTCAAGTTGAGTCAAAAGTGCTTTCTTTACAATTCTAGTTAACAATCTTATGAATCTTAGATAAATTACACAATAATATATCTTCTCATCTAAGAGCACACATATTAGAATCTATTAAAGTTTCAGAAAGCAACAGAGAAGTCTGGCTTCGCACAAAGCATGCAGGGAAGTAAAGTCATGCAATAATGTTATCTAAAGCAATACAGCACAGAGGTTATTATTTCAAATGATGTTGCGCATCGGAATATTAATATCTATAGTCCAATTATTTTGACTAGGTAAAACAGATTCATGTCCCCTATTTGAACTCCGAGCCGTGATTGGGTGATAAAACGTTTCACCTATGGATCTGATGCTTGAACACGTGTAGCAGAGCTGTCCACCCACATTATGCATGTACAAGCTGGATGCTACATAACAGTACAAACATACATACAATATCTACTCCAATTCTGCCCAATACAAACAGAGCCTGGGGCTAGGCTAGGCTAAGTTCCAATTAATGAGGCAATTATGCAATGACATTAAAAGCTGAATATGATCAAATGTAATTCCAAGAAGCAATACTGTCTTTTCCACATTAATATCACCCATTCAGCTGCAATGGAGGTGGGGCATCTTTTCCAGGAAATTTTAAAGACTATAATGTTTTCAGATAAGACAGACATCCTCAAAGCACTCTCCAGTAATGTTCAGGAAGAATTTATATATATTTTCAAAATCAGGTGGAAATGTATACCTGAAGCATAAGCAAATAATCCACAATAAAAATGTAATTTAGCTAATTATAATGCTGTTTAAATAGCATTAACTGAGCCATAAGATAAAACTTAAAGCAAAAATTTTTTAATGGATGAATCAGGCAAGCTGATTTTTTTTCCTTTCAAATATTAAAAATCAGTTCACACGAAAAACGTTACTTCCGCCGCGCAACAAAAATATAGCTACCTTACACGTATTATATTTCCTTTACCTAAATATTTAATGCACAGAGAACAGCTTGAATAAAATGGAAGGTAAAAGTTGAAACAATCTCCCTATGAGAATCTGCTCTAACAACACTACTCAAACTCTAACATTACATATTAATTCTAAATCTAATATTATGAAACTGGCAAGAATGAAGGTAGCTTGTAATTATATCATATATACATAATTTATAAATATAAATATACAATACAGTTATATATACATATATATACTGTGTATATATATATATATACAGTATATATATATATATATATATATATATACATATATATACTGTGTATATATATATATATTCACTCACGTATATGCACTACAAAAGAAAATAGTGCATGGCCATCATAAATACAGTAATAAGCCAAGTTGGAGTGGCAAAAATAAATATAAAACCATTCAACTGCACTGCCATTTCTTTAATGGCTTCCTAACTATTCGAACACCTGATATCAGATCAGTTGCACACTACAGCACACTTTAAAATAAAAGGCAAAAAGCTACTGTAAAATACTGCAGTAATTCATGCCATCAGCTACTAAAAGAACTAGTCAGTGAAAATAAAACCACTGTTAGGTATGTACCTGGTGAAAAATAGTGTTCTACGTCAATTAAGTCTAATGGTTGTGACTATGGCAAAACTATATATGGATTGTCTGAAGGTCCTTGAGGTTTTACTGCCACCCTCTGAGAATCATGGATAAATATTGAAGAGTCAACGAAACAGTTTTTGAAAATTATCCACTATAACACTCATTGAAGTACTTGATATCGATACGCCAATATTTGGCTAAGATTATGGGTACAGTACAGAAAAAACATATATCTTTAGTAACTATCTTGATAATTAAGTGTGAGATACAAAATGTCATGTGGTTTAAGAGAAATATACTAACTGACACATTTGATAATTAAACATACAGTATAGCATGAAATATCATGTGCTTTAAGGAAAATATATTAACAATATATAAAATTAATCCCGATCAATCAGAGGGCTGCAATGTTCTCAGTGGTCAAACCTTTACGAGGGGCAGGGGAACAGTGGGACTGAGGACTGAGTATCAGTGGGGTGTCGTGCAGTCATCAGGGGAGTTAAGTGTGATCACATGTGGCGGTCGCTATGATCACACGCCCAAGAGAAGGTGGTGGTAGTAGGGGAGACAATAAGAAGCATTGTGTGGGAGGGGGGCTGGTGAGTCGTGCAGTCATGGGGTGTTAACGTGATCGGTGAATTAGGCCCACCAGGAGCATTGGATTGGTGGAATATTGGGTCTCCGGCTCTATGATAGGTAAGGTAAGCATTCTATCATTCTGGAGTGTTCATTATAACTTAATGAGAGGTAAACTTTATATCAACCTCAACAGAATGCTTGGCAGTCTGATAGGTACGGTAACTATTTTAGCAGCACAAGAGGTAAGATAAGCCTTATATAATTCCTCAATACAGTATATTTTTTGGATGCGTGGTAGGTAAGATAATATATAATTCTGGACCCTTATTTTAACTGTATGAGAATAAAATACCTTCATATCATTCATCAATAATTTGGGGGGCTGTATGATAGATGAAAGGGCAGTTTATCATTCTGGTCTTTTATTTTATCTCCATTAAAGGTAGAGCAAACTTTATATCATTCCCTGAAGCATATTTCAGCTGTACAACAGAAAAGGTCAGCATTATCTCACTACTTTATTTTAGCTCCATGATAATTAACATAATTTATTATTCCTGACTGTTTCAGCTGTATGATAAATTAAGATAACCATTATATTGTTCTGGAGCTTTTCTCAGGTGCAAAATAAGTCATATAAACATTATATAATCCCTCAATTTTTGTTTTAGCTGCTGATAGGCAAGGTTAGCATTATATCAATCCTGACTAATTGTTTCAGATGTTCACTTTTTTTTTTTTTTTTCCCCATAAACTGATACCATCCCCTCCGTGATTAACCCCTTCAATCTAATAACCTTTTTTTTTTTCCCCCATAAACTGATACCACCCTCTCCGTGATTAACCCCTTCAATCTCATAACCTTTTTTTTTTCCCCCCCATAAACTGATACCACCCTCTCCGTGATTAACCCCTTCAATCTAATGCTACTTTATTTATCTAGTTTATTTTGCTACCACCAGATGATTTATATTCAACTTTGTAAGGATTTGTAGTACTGACAGGGTTAATTAATGCAACAATCTAACTTTTCCAGTTTAAAGAGTCTATTAGAAGATGAACAGCATTGTCTGGAGATAGCAGGAGTAAAATAAAATGCAATTGGATTCAAGGGGTTAAGGCGCTGTCTACAAGCACACAAATGGATAGGTGGGTAGGCAGATTGAATCCATATTAAGTTTGACAATGGGTAACTTTGTTAACATTTACTTCAACCAAGGAATTCATATACCACTGAAGACATAAGAGAAATAAAAGTAAACACGTATAATATGGGTTTAGTACATCTTAGTTGGCTAATTCTCTGATAAGTACATTCATGAAACACAGCTGCTGTTTGCCCTCCAACTCCATTGCTAGATGAAAGAAAGTTGCTAGCAAAGTTTCACCACTCTAAAACTGTTGTCCAGCGGAAATGAGGTAGCATTTGCTGGGCTGCCTAAGTAACAATTTGCATTGACACTGTTCCTAGTGCAGTCTGGAAAAGCTTTGTCTTGCGTGAAACCTTGGAAGCAACTTCACTCTAACCAGCAGTAGGGATGAGAGAGACAAAAATTATGGCTCGCAAGTGTATATCCAGATTCGCAATGAACATTAAGTGTATTTCAAGCTTTAAGAAGGAGATAGAAGCTAACAAGCTGATTAGATTCTGAGGAGCCATTGCATCAGGCAGGAAGAAATCTTGGTGTGCATGCAATAATTTTAGCGTTTCAGAAAAGTTTTGATAAATGACAAAAAAGAAGATACTTGCAGTCCTTGTTTAAAGCTGTTTTACTGTTTAATTATTATGCTACAATAAGTTGACATCTTTTCTTCACTTAATGTTGCATATGATTCATTAAGAAGTTATTTTGATGTCAGATATTTTTTTTGTTCTTTTCAACCATTCCCTGGATATAAACCTTCACTGGCTCAATCCGATTGGAGCACTATAATTACCCATTAAACTACCAGGTGCCAAAATTTGGTTATATGGTTACCACCCGGCGTAGTAAATGGTTTCCTGGTGTACAGGAAATCATTTAGCTTGTCACTCAGTGTAGAGTCACTCACAGGCAGAAGGAAGAGGAAAGAATGAAGGAAAGAAAGACAGAAGTGTGACTTTACACTCCCTCTTCTGTCTTTCCTCTTCCTTCTGCCTGTGGGGGACTCTACACTGAATGACAAGCCAAGCCAAATGGTTTCCTGTACACCAGGAAACCATTTACTATGCTGGGTGGTATCCATATAACCAAATTTTGGTGCCTGGTAGTTAGTGGGTAATTATGGCACTCCAATTGGATTGAGCCAGTGAACATTTATATCCAAGGGATGGTTGGGGTTTATTGTTCACGTAATGCCACCCGGGGATGAGTAAGGCTGGTCACTCTCTTCTTAAATGCCAGGACCAACTTGCCTAGCCCTGGACTCCTACGCTCCTCATGGGGCAACGTAGGTTCGGATGATGGATGGATGGATTCTTTTAAACCCTTTAGTAATTAATCAGAAGCCCATCTCGCAACCTAATCTAACAGAGGTCAGGATGATACATTGGGTCATATTTTGAGTGGCTCTAGAAATTTTGTATCACCTCTTCATTAACAATTTATTTGGAACCTCTTCCTCAACAATTTAATCAGTGCCTCATCCTTCACTTATTTAGTACAATTTTATCTCAACAACTTCTTGTAAATTACTGAGGCAAGTTTGATATTCAATACAATTTTATCTCAACACCTTCTTGTACATTACTGAGGCAGGCTTATTCAGTACAATTTTATCTCAACATCTTGTACATTACTGAGGGAAGCTTATTCAGTACAATTTTATCTCAACATCATCTTGTACATTACTGAGGGAAGCTATGTTGATACTAAAACAAAATACAAAGCATGAAATACGACACTAGGGAGTAAAATGAAAAATAAATTGACAGGCAAGAGGTGCTCCAAAGCCTCCTATGCCACCTAGATTACAACATAAATTCTGATGAAACTTCTCATCACGTAGGTCGGAGTATAACTTGGAATAGGAACACCCATTTCATCATGGTTGTTGTGCATTTTGTTTCTCACTGATTGCCTTGATGCAGGTGACAGTGACAAACATTACAACAAAAGATCAGCCCAATAAAACAGGGTGTCCTTATTGCAACATTTACCCTGACCTACATGACTGAACTATTTGCATCATAATATGTATGTATTCCAGATGACATAGGATGGTTCAGAGCACCTTCTCCTTAACAAAGTACAGGTATTTTGCACATTACTTGTTACCATTCTCTTGTATGTTATTGATATTGTTGTAAAATCAGGATCATATACACCAAGAGGATACTGAGGTGTTATGTGCAGAATAATTCACTAAGGGAGAGATATTACAAAATCTCCACAACCCCATGTCAGATTCCAACCTCTGCGACATGGCCTTTAGAGTTCCTTAATGTATTATTCTGCCTGCAAACCTTAAATCTAAATAAGGAATGAGCGTAAAGCTGTGATTTGGGGGAAATGTAATAACATGACAGTAACAGCCTGGGGGAGTAAGTGACACAGAAAGCACCTGACAAAGACTGGAGGGCACATAATGACACACTGATTTTTATTCTACACGGCCTTGAAGATTCTGTACCACCTCTTCCTTTGCAATATATTCTGCACACTACACCTCCATATCCTCTTGTCCCTCACTGATGCAAACAATGTCCATCCATCTATATCACAAGAACAGAAGTAGTATAAAAGACAGTATTAAGAGGCAATATGTAAAAATAAATCACAAAAGAAGAGGTGCTGTGAAGACTTCTATAACACCCAAAAAATTACCCAATATAACCACTCAAACATGTATCTTCTCCCACTGGACTAAATTAACTTTTTAAATCTGTCAGCATCATCATTTTATTCCTTTTATCTCCAGACAATTATATTCAGCTACGGGGAGACTTTTCAAACTGACGGGGAAAGACAACGTTCATGAACCCCCTCACTATTTGATGTCTTTCCAGAGTTAAATGAAAGAAAAAATGTTAAGTGATAGCAAGAGCAAAATAAGAAGCAACATCATAGTAGTGAAGGGGTTAAAGTCCAAAATTACATAGCCAGAGACTGAAATATTCAACCAAAACATCTGCAGTGGTAGCTTCATGGTTATTTACGAGGAATAATTTTCTATTTTTTTGAGAGGGGCAATGGAAAATGGGGGGAGTTATTAACCACATAAATGAACAGATTTTCTAAGTGCGGCTAATTCATCAAAGCAAACATTAGTCGACGTGGTGCAAAAAATTCTTGCCCAGAGTAGGTTAGTAGTCAATAAACAGGCAAGTCTGCATTATAAAAAAAGCATAAATAACTGGAATAAACAAAAAAACAATGTGGAGTGGATAATTATAATAATACATTACAATACTTGAACATTACTCTTTTCAAGTCTGTGTTTTTACTCCCATACTTTATATAGTCTACAGAAATAGAAAACTGGATAAAAGTGAATAATACAGTACATTGCAATCAAATTTTTGGCTTTGCAGGATTTGTGTTTACTCCCATGGTATATTCTAGCAAAATTTACCTCAAAGTCTCTATCAGCTGGAGAGGTAGTGCTGTGAGGCTGTGGAGAGGGTAAAGAGAGCATTTAGGCAACAACACCATGGGAATTAAAACAGATTACGTACATGTCAATCTTAACAGAGAGGGGGCTTTCTTTTGGAGGAAGACAGGGGTATGGGAAATCTTCAGAGGCAGGAAGGGGAGTAGAGGAAATATTAAAAGTAAGAAGGAGGGAAAGAAAAGGAGAAATATCTATTTAAAAAAAAAAAAAAAAAAAAAAAAAAAGGACTGTACAGAAATGGGAAATTAAGGAAAGAAGACAGGAAATGGAAAAATGGTAAAAGGAAGGAAGGTACAGAAAACTGAAATATTAGAGGACAGGAAGGTAGGAAAGAGGGAAGAAATATTTAAACAAAGGATGGAGGAAGAAAGGGTAAATATTAAAGGTGGGAATATAGTAAGGAGGGAAAAGAGAGAAGAAACATTAAAAAAAGAAAAAAAGAAAAAAAAAGAGGGGGAAACATAACAGACTGTATGTTAGAAAGCAAAAGAGGATAAATATTTAAAAGGAGGAAGGGAATGAAAGGGGAAATATCAAAGATAGGCAGGATGGAAGGGAAGGAGGGAGGGAGGGAGGGAAGGAAAAGATGGAAAAGGAAGGAATGGGGAACTATAAATATAAAAAAGGTAAAGAAAATTAAGGGCAAGAATGGGGGAAATAAGAAACGCATGATGGATGGGAAGGAAAGGAGGAATATTAAATGGACAGAAAGCAAAGAATGAGGAAATATTAAAGGAAGGAAGGCTGAAAAGAAAGGGAGGAAGGGAGGCAGGCAGGGAAGGAAGGAAGGAAGGAAAGGATGGAAAGGAGGGCATGGGGAAATATAAATATAAAGAAGATAGAGAAAAGTAAGGGAATGAACGGGGGAAATATGAAATGCATGATAGTATGATGGATGGGAGGGAAAGGAGGAATATTTAATGGAAAGAAGGAAAATAATGAGGAAATATTAAAGGAAGGGAGGCTGAAATGAAAAGAAATATCTAAAAGGAAGGTAAAGAAAATGGAAAGATATAATGGTAGGAAGGTAAATGGGATTAAAGGGAAGACAGGCAAAATAATATAGGCAGAAGGGTAGGAAAGAAGGAGTAGAACAGAAGGTAAAGAAAAAGGAAATATAAATAGAGGGAAGATAAAGAAATGAGAAATATAAGAGAAATGGAGGTCAATAAACAAAGGAAAGTTTTGGGTACTGGAAATAAAGAAATGGGAAATATTTGAGTAGGAAGGTAAAGATAAAGGAAATATAAAAGAAGAACAATGAACAGGGGAAAATATTTTAAAAAAATTACACAGACATAAAGTAAAAAAAAAAAAAAAGTAAAAGAAAAAGGAAACATTAAGGCAGGAGGATAAGGACAGGGAAAATATTAAAACAGGATGATCCACAATATGAAACTATGACAGAAAGGAAGGCTACAAAAAGGGTAAAATTAAGCAGGAAGGACAAGAAAGGGGCCACACTAAAGACCATGCACTTGGAGAGACAGAAGACAAATGAGGAGGTTGAGAAGCATTGTCCTGTTGATGTGGAGGCAACTGAAACCGTTAAGAGAAATGCTCCGAGATGGTTTGGCCATTTTTTTTTTTTATAAATAACAGAACGGAGGAAGGAAAAACAAATGGGTAAAAAATAATAATCCATACACCAGATTACTGGTGTCCTCTGTTCATAAAATATCTGTAACAGTTAGACTTGAACAGTTGTGGGTTGAAATTTGGAGGAAAACAACTCTGGGGAAGCGAGTTCCAGAGAGATGCAGTTCGGGGAATGAAAGAATTCTGATAGGCAAAAGTTCTGCAATATGGTTGAGTGACATTCCAGTCATGAGCGCTACCAGATGCCCGTGTAGCATGAGGGAAGGCATGGAGAGGTGGCACCATGGATGCAACTTTGTCTGAGCATTTGCCAAAAAAATATCTGTAAAACAATGCAAGGGAGGCAACATTCCTTCTTACTTCAAGGGGAGGTAGTTTATATGTAATGGCAGGGTTGTTAATGATTCTAACGGCTTTATTCTGAATTTTGTCTAGTTGTCTTAATGCAACCTCTCCACAACCATTCCACAAGGGTGAGCAATATTCAAGCTGAGAGCGCACATGACTCTTATAAATTATAGCTAACTGCTCATCGGCGAAGAAGTTACGGACTCTGTACAATAATCCAAGTTTCTTTGAGGCAGTTTTAGCAAGTGATCTGACATGAGAGGTCCAGCTGAGGGCACTGTTAAGTGAGACACCAAGAATTTCAATACTTTTGGAGATGGGAATATTAGTAGCATTGAAGGTTATGTACGAATCTGGCAATATCTGTCTATTAGTAAACTGTATATATTTAGTTTTACTAGCATTAAAAGAGACAAGGTTGTTTTGTCCCCATTCACTGATTGTAGATAGATCTTGATTTATGGAGATGGCTGTACTGAGTTGAGAGGTAGAGATATTAGACTTTGAAAATGGATGTCTGAGTGTGAATGAACTACGTAGTGTTGAGTCATCTGCATATGAGTGAATGGGATTGTGAGTGACAGATAAGAGATCATTAATATGAACCAGAAATAGGGTTGGCGACAGAACTGATCCCTGCGGCACGCTGGCATTAATTGAGTGGAAATTCGAATATACATCATCTACTTTTACCCTTATTTTCCTGTCACTAAGAGAAGAAGAAATCAAAGGAACAAAAGACGTTAGTCCATAGAAAGGGAGTTTGGACAGCAAGGAACGGTGCCATACTCTGTCGAAAGCTTTAAAGATATCAAGAGCTACTGCATGAGTTTCTCCAAAAAGATCAATTGATTGATGGATGGTATGAGTTAAGAGATTGAGTATGTCAATGGTGGATCTTTCGTGGCGAAAACCGTATTGTCTATCACTAATTAAGCTGTTGGATTCAAGATGTTTAACAATATGCTTATTAATTAAAGTTTCAATTACCTTACCAAGAGAAGATGTGACAGCTATTGGTCTGTAATTGGAGGGGTCAGACGAACTTCCTTTCTTCGGAACTGGGTGGATATTGGCTTCTTTCCATGAATTTGGGAATAAAGAAGTACGTATGCATAGTCTGAATAATTTAGCTAGGACAGAGGCAAGTTCAGGGGAACACTTTTTCAAAACAATTGGCGGAATTCCATCTGGGCCTGGAGCTTTGTTGGTAGGTAAATTGTCTAGGATGGATTTTACATATCTTGTCTGTATTTTAAGTGGGGCAATTTCGGGAGAATCAAGTTCCAGTACTGAGACATTCTGGCTGGTATCATCTATGGTAAAGTTTTTTGCAAAGGTACTAGCAAAGATATCTGCTTTCCCACGTGGGTCATTTGTAATATTGCCATCCGAAGATTTTAGTGGGGGAATGGAAGATGACTTGTTAAAGTTATTATTGAAAGAATTAAGAGTTGACCAGAATATCCTATTGTCATTAAGGTTGTTAAGTAGTTTTGATGCTTGCTTTTGAAGAAAGTTTGATTTAGATAGATTTAATACAGCTTTTGCATGATTTCTAGCAATTTTAAATTGGGAGAGTGATTCAGATGTTTTTGATCTTAAGTAAGAGTTATAAGCTAATGACTTTTGGGCTGTTGCTCTGGCACAACTGCCATCAAACCATTTTGGAGAGTTTGATCTTTTAGTGAATTGTTGACTTGGTATGAATAAATCCATACCAGCTAGTATTAAGTCGCAAATGTGGGACTGGGTAGAACTGAGATCACTAGAGAAGAAAGACTGCCATGGAACATCAGCAAGATAATTTCTAAATCCATCCCAGTCTGCCTTGTCAAAGTGCCATCGGGTCACCCTGACAGATTCAGAATGGGGAGGTGTAGGAGGGTTAACTAATGAGGCTTTGATGAGATTGTGGTCAGAGGATCCAAGTGGTGACAGTACCTCTATCCTGTATTGATCTGGATTATTTGTCAAGAATAAATCCAAGAGATGGGCATTATGGTCAGGATTATTAGGTATTCTGGTTGGTGCTTTACCAACTGGGTGAGATTAAACGATTCCACAAACAGCTTGCATTCTAGACCATCATCGTCAGTCCGGGCAGAATGCAATAACCATTCAACATTGTGTATGTTAAAATCACCCAAAATGGTAATTTCATTGCCAAGGGCAAGGTCAAGGTTACTCAACTGAGTGGATATGGAATCAAATACATTGGGTTCCGAAGAAGCATTGGGGGAACGATAAACTACACAGATATACTGTATTTGGTAATGTTTTGGCAATTTAATTTATATAACGAGTAATCAAAACTGGATGAAGTGAAGTTTAAAATAGTGTCAACTGCATACTGGGATTTGATATAACAACAGGTGCCGCCCTTGTTTTGAAAGTTTGTAAGGAGATGGTAACCGGGAAAACAAAATGGAGATATATCAGTAGAGAGTGAGATTTGTGGTTCTGTGAGGAAAAGGGCCAAAGGGGATATGGACTGAAGGAAAAAATGAACTGAGTGTAAATTTGTGGTAAGGCCGCGGATGTTGGTAAAGAATAAGGCCGCACCGTCACCTCTTCGCCGACGAGCATTCCCGGAAATAGCAACAGTCGCTGCTGGCACAGTCGCTTGATGGCGACTGGGAAGACCCTGTGCCTCCAGCCCTACCCTGCCGGTGGTGGCAATCCGAGGTACCACTTCATTTGATAGTAAGATTGCAGCGGCCATTACTAAAGATGTGAATAGAAGGTGTGACATGTTATGCGCATGTAGTGTGGTGTAGACAGTTCAAGGTAGAGGTATTATGAGAGCATGCTGGCCTACTCTCTGTGTAAATGAATGCACTGAAAATGTTCAGAAAAGGGAGATGGTCAGGATCAAGTCCTGAGGGCTGGTGAAACGGGAGCTCCAGCTCTCCCTATCACCAGCTTGCCATCAACCTCGGGAGTACTGCCCTGTTCGACTGGTGCTGGAAAATAAGAAACAGACTAGAATGAGATGGAGGGGTATGAGGGTAAGGTGAAGGGGGGGAGGGGGAGGGGGAGGGAGAGACAGAGGATGATGTAGCAGGAGGGGATGGAGATATATGTGTGAGGGGGAGTGTGAACTGGAGGAAGGGCAGCCTAATGGCAGAGGACAGGGCAACATGGGGGCAATTTGTTTGTGGCTGCCCATTATGGGATTAAGGTGACTGGCTATGGACAGACAGACAGACAGACAGACAGATAGATAGACAGAGAGACAGCAAAGGGAAATATGAGAAGCAGGAGGATATGGACTGGGAAATAAGAAGGCATGTGGAGAGATGGAAAGGAGAATATGATGAGAAATGAGGGACTTGGTGGAGTTGTTTTGAGACAAAAAAATAAATTATAAATAGGTAGAGGAGAAAGAGCAGCAAGAAGGAGGGTGGATAAGGACTGGGGAAATATGATGGCATATGGAGAGATGGAAAAGGAGAATGTGGAAGAGCAATGAGGAACTTGGCAGAGTCATTTTGTGCTGATGAAAGGAAGAATGAGCCTAGGAGGAAGGACAGGAAGAGGCCAAAACATATCTTTCTTCTATGGGGAGGTGAAGTAGGCACTTTATAAGAATTATGTCCAGTCATAACAATTGCATCTCCCATTGGCAGAAGTAAGGCAAGGGAACAATCTCAAATATTAGCAGATTCCTTTAAGTAACTTTATTTTTTTTTTTTTTTTTTACTTTAATTCACAATGAATATTAGCAGGCTCCTTTGCTGTTTTTTTTTTTTTTTTTTAATGGAAAGAACTTCATAACAAATGTTAGCAGGTTTCCTTTTTTTTTTTTTTTTTTTTTTTAAAGGAAACATCAAAAATTTTAGCAGGTTTCTTCACTTTGCTTTTTTATTTAAATATAAATTATTCACAAAAGCTTTTATGGGAAGTACAAGTAGGATGAATCTACAAGGACCATATAAGGCTCCTGAGGACTAATTTACATCCTGTCCTTAATCTATCTATCTATCTATTGCCAGATGCCTTAATCCCATAAGGGAAGGCCACAAAGAAATCACCTCCATGTCGCCCTCTCCCCCGCCATTTCATTGCCCTGCTCCCAGCTCTTGGTCTTAAGTTTGTGTATTTTTTCCGTCCCTTTAAGTTCACTAAAACCTCCAGAGTCATACCATGAGTCTGGGGTGATCCTGAGAGGGAACTATTCCCTCTCCAGATGGAAACTGGTGGTCAGGGGCCTCGGCGGCAAAAGCTTATCGCATGCTCTAACAAAATTGCTGTTTACTGAAAGGATGTTGGTATAGCTGGAGGAGTAGCTACTATGCCACCCCTGTATCTAGCTTGAATCCCCTGGAACAGCTTTATTGCTATAATTTCAAAATTTGTGATAATGGATGGAGGTAAAATAACCCCTGGCTATGGCAACATCCACCATAACATGTACAACAAAACAATCAATATTCAAGCCTCTAAAATCAGCTAAACTGATGATAGAAAGGGAACAGTATACTGATTATATAAGCAGATTCAAAATGGTGTAAAATCCACATGGAAAGAAACCTGCAGCTACACACACACACACATATACATCTACAGTATTATACAACCCTTCTTTATTATCCCATCAGGGGCATAGGCTACTCAGTCCAGACATTTAAGGTGAAAGTAACAAGGCCCTCACCTGAGTGGAAATATAAGAGCAAAAATACCAACCACCTCTTTGAATCAAGACAACCTTATCAACCACATCTGTTTGGAGTACCATAACCTGCTACACCATGAAGCTTCCTTTCCTATTAGAGCAAATATACCAACCATTCCTTGGAATTACTGTACCATACAACCTTATTAGTCAGATTTATTCAGAGCACCTTAACCCACTGGACCACCAAGCATCCATCTCCTGGTTACAAAAGTGGTAAAATAATGAGTGTCTTACATGGGCATGATAACCTTCATAGCATACAGTCGCCATGAAGCCATAAATGTTACCCCTCCTGTATACCAATAAGCCATAGTATTTTCTGGTCACTTTCCACCCATACCCCTGACTGGAAGAAGTCATATCCAGGGCTTCATCTCAAACAAGTTCAGTAACTGTTGTCTGGAGCTGCGGTGGTCATTTTTAACTGTTTGAGACTGCACTGTCAACTGTTCCTCATGCAGTCTTGAAAAGTTTCATCCCATCAAGTACAACTTTTATTCAGCAAGAAACCCTAGCCCTAACTTCCTTTCAACCATGGGTACAGGAAGTGAATGAACAGAAATTATGCCTCAAATCAGTGCATAACTGGTATGCTTTCAAATCTGTCAGGGGTTTCAATTCAACTGGTAAGCATAAAGGAGTGAATGCTCCTGCCTCCAAGATTTGGCCAGTGATCAAAATACAGTACAAGTTGATGATGATGTTGCCCTACCCCAGTCTGTCTGGCTAAGCAGACTCACTGAAAATGAATAAACAGTTACCTTCCTGAGACAATGCCTGCCAGGGCTGAAAAAGGGTCCCTCCACAAGTCATGGTGCAGGGGAAAAGGAGGAAGAATACACTCTAGGTACCATAGTACACTCAAGTTCTCTGATCATAGGAAATGTGAGTGTTTATGATTAACTGTTATTTTTAACCCCTTCAATCCACTGATGTCTTTTTGTAGCTTATTCCAGATGATGACAGACAAATGTATTCAGTTTGAGAGAGCACATAATTTTTTTTTTTTTTTTTAATTCCTGCTACCACCAGACAAAGTATTAGAAGAGCCCCCTGTCATAAAATTAATGAGGGCAATATATACAGTCTGTTTATCTATAGTCCGACACCTTAATCCCACAAGGGGTGGCCACAAACGAATTGCCTCTATATCACACTGTCCTTTCCCATATGGCTGCTCTTCTTCCAACTCATTCTACCTTCTCTCATAATCTCTCCACTTCATCCCTTCACCCCATCCTCAGTCTCCTCCTCCACCTCACTCACATATACTCTATTAGTCAGCCTCTCATTCTCCCTCCCTGCAATCAGAAAGGTCCTTTCCAAGCTAACAAGACTGGGGAAGGCAAGGGAAAAAATATATAATGTCACTGTAATGAGAAAATGAAGCGATGCAATGCAATAATTTGGAATAAACAATGAAGGAAAGAGACAGAAAAGTTGAATACTACACTCTGTCAACTTTAACCTCACTTAAAACTGCCATTTCTCCATCCTGAACATTGAGCTTGGCCATGTGGGGTGGAAGGGAAATAAGAGACTGACTAGAAGAGTGTATGTGAATGAGGTCAAGGGGGAAAGTGAGAGTGGGAGACCAAGGATGAGATGAAGGGATGAAGTGGAGAGAGAGAGAGAGAGAGAGAGAGAGAGAGAGAGAGAGAGAGAGAGAGAGAGAGAGAGAGAGAGAGAGAGAGAGAGATGGAGGGGACGGGGATGTAAGTTGAAGGAAGGGCAGCCAAACAGTAGAAGATATGGTGACATGGGGGCAATTTGTTTGTGGTCACCCCTAATGGGATTGAGGCATCTGGCTACAGATAGACAGATTAATATACTAACACTAGCATATGTTGCAAGTTATAATGAAGTGCTATGGAAAAGACACAGAGTCACAGTATTGCCTTACTCTGCCACAGCGCTACAGGAAATGAGTTGCAAAAAAAAAAAAAAAATCTCTGTCAAGTCAAGATAGAGGAACTATAAGGTGAAGACAACCAGAAGGAAGACAGGGAAGAATGACCAAGAGAATCCAGACAGACAGAAGAAAAGCAGCGAGAAATGAAATGATGGTGGAATTTAGGACAAAAGCATATCCTGATCTTGGTAACGAATATGAAAAAGAAAATGAAGAGATTCATTTCAGTAGACAAAAGGATGGACAGAAAGAATGACAAAAAATGCTGAATGAGTATTATGTAGGAAAAAAATAAATCAAAATGTAAATAAATAAAAACAATGATAATCATTCCCATAAAAACAATAATAATAAACAACAACAATAACAATAAACAACAACAATAATAATAATCATCATCATAATAATAATAATAATTTTTTTTTTTTACATCTCTGACTCTGGGCAAAGGCTTCAGGGCCTATTTCTTGGGGTCGGTGATCTATTCCAAGGCCCAGGAGTCCTCCTACACCTCCATGTCACCACTTCGGCACTAACACCCACTGTCTATACTGAATACATGCTAGGGCTGTCTCATACAGGACTGGTGTATTGGTATTAGGGTATTTTTACAGGTCGGCAGGTCATCTGGTAGATCAGGAAAGTCTGCTTTTAGGAAATTCAAATCCTTAAACTGTTCCCTGCCCCAATCAGGATTCAATCCTGGGTCCATTAGGACTCCAGGCCGCCTCTCTACCAATTCAGCCACCGCCTCCCCCTGTATCTAGCTATAGCCAAATGCCATAATCCCGTATGGAGTGGCCATCTGTCTTTGAGTTACCGGTAATCGTTTTAAGGGTAGGGGCACTAACCCTCCACTAACCCACTTGTTGACACGAAGAGAACACGTATGGGTTGGTTATATGGTTATCACCCAGCACTGTACAGTAAATGGTTCCCTGACTTACAGAAAATCATTAGGCTTGTCACTCAATGTAAAGCCACCCAAAATGGACAGAGGAGTAATAAAAAGTGACAGGAAAGATGGGAGAAATAGGAAGAGAGGAAGGCAGACACATAAAGAGGATGATAAAGGTGAAAAACGAAATGGGCAGCACTATATCAAGAGAGTGGATGATGGTCGCCACCACCTACTACTACTACTACTATGGTGGTACCATTCTTAACTGGCGGTTTGGGTGGGGCACGAACCTCTGTACAGTGTTGCCATGTTTTCCAGACCCACGATGCCTCTCTCCCTCTCTCTCCTGGGGGGAGATGTGCGTCACCCTAGGGAATTTTGTTTCTTTTGTGTGTCTTATAAACTTGTGCTTTCATTTCTTTATTTTGTTTTCATTATATTATTGTTTTACATATGGCGCCAGATGACCTCGGTGTTGCGGCGCCTTGATTTGTTTTCATTGAATCATTCTCGCCCTCCTGCCTTCCCTCCCTTCATCTTTCCCTCAGCTTGACGATGCACTCAACACTGCCCCTGGCCTCCCTCCTCTCTCTCTCTCTCTCCTGAGGGGAGATGTGCATCACCCTTGGGAATTTTGTTTCTTTTATGAGTGACAAACTTGTGCTTTCATTTCTTATTTTGTTTTTATTATATCTAATTATATTTAAAAATATTATTGTTTTACATATGGCGCCAGATGACCTCACTATTGTGGCGCCGTGATTTGTTTTCATTCAATCACTCTCTCCCTCCTTCGTTCCCTCCCTTCCTCCATCTCTCATTCAGCTGCACTCAACACTGCCCCTGGTCTGCCTTACCCCCCCCCCTCTCTCTCTCTCCTCTCTCTCATCTGTGGTATTTTAGGATATATTTTGGTTATTTTCTTTTACGTTATAATGAACATATTGTAATTTTGACTTTATTTCCACACCACCCAGGAGGTAAAAGTCTTGGCGCGTCTTTTTTTAAGAGGTGTCCCCAAACAGGCCTAGGATAGAGGAAGCTCTGGCCAGGTGGGACTGGATGTGTGTGTTGCCGCTCATGAGGGTTTAATGTACTTTTATTTTTTTTTTTAATACTAAGAAATTGACATATTTTTACTTATATTCCTGCACATTATCTTATAATCATAATTGTAACATTATTACCAACCCCAGAAATATGGTAACAGCCAATAAAAGTGACTACTTTTTTTTAAGCAACACTAAAAATATTTATGCCACGTTTCTGTATTGCTGTATAAATATTTTACGCATAATAAGTTTACTGTTCTTTCATATATTATAATACACACGTTACCATTATATTCTTGTGTGTTTATCTTATTGTGATGCCTATTACATATATCAGAGCCGTTCACATAGTGGGTATGGAACACGTGGCAACACTGTACAGAGGTTCGTGCCCCACCCAAACCGCCACTTAAGAATGGTACCACCATACTACTAACCATGGGGGCCAGATGGTAAAGAAAAAAAAAAAAAAAAAAAAAAAAAAAAAAAAAAACTGACCATTATTTGATCTAATTCAAAATACTTGGGAAAATTTTCTTAATGAAATTTAGCTTAGTCAGTAGAACATCTAGGCAAAGTCCCACAGTAATTTATGGTGATAATACAATCATTAACCCCTTAACCGCGGGGTGACGCTTGGGAGCAAGGGATCATACCACAGGGCGTCACTTTTGTGATTCTGTGTTATTTTGAATTCACCTGGGCTTCCAAGTGGGGGCTTGTATCATCTATCAGTACTGCCAATGTCCAACACTAGTCAGCACTCCTAATCTCATCTGTACTCCCATCCACTGTTGACAATTTAGCCATTTCTCCCCGTTCTTGACTCCCCTCCCTACCCCCCCTCCATTACCCTATCCTCTCGCCTGCCCAGCCGTGCTACGCTAAGTATATCTTCCCTGGAATTTTTCACTGATTTCATCCATTGAAATAAGCCCTATGCCCTATTCTTACACCAAATAATAAGGTAAGTGATAGTGCCATACACCTAGAATTGGCTAATTATCAACTGACAACACCTCACGTGCACTCGTTCGCTAATTTTCGCTGTTTATTTCCCCTTGAAATATGCCGTATAATCTATTTTTGTAATAAATATACATATAAGGAGGGACGGGAGAAGCCTAAGTGATATTTACATTCACCTGGAACTACCTAATTTATTAATGTATTGTCTAGATTTCCTGCCAATCATTTCACTGCTATATATTAGCTGCTGTCAAGAGGCTTATGTTGGCAGTAATGCATTTACATAGGTAGGCCACCACCCCGGCCCACCCTTATCAGTTCACTCTCATCTTCCAATGTGAAGGTACGTCTGTTTGCTCCTGCTAACTTCAGCCACTTTTCACCCCCATGCAAAGGGCCCTGTGACCTTTACCCCCTACTAAACCTCGTGTGGAAAGAGGTAAAGGGCTGACAATTAATAAAAGAGTGACTACGATCTTTCTACTGAGTAAAACAGTGCAAGTGGAATTGTAAATAATGTGTAAATAATGTGTAAACAGCAAGTGAAAGTAATGAATGTAAATATACGTGAACAGTGGAAAATAGTTTTATAAGTTACTTCAAGTGACAGTGCATAACACAGTGTAAATAAAATAGAAATGTAAATAACGTAAATAAAATAGAGAACGTAAATAGAAATAAAATGAGTACAGTGGGGCACCAACTTTCGCTACAGCAGGATTCGCGGAATCCACTTTCGCAGCATGCACCAAATATTCCCTAACTTCCACTTTCGCTTGAAAAAAATCGATTTTCGCGCACAAATTTTGGGTTTGGGACAATATTTTGAACTTTGAATTTCCTGCACCGCCCGCCCGCAACCCACCGCCATCTTGAATGACGTCATGTCAACACTCTGTCCACCGATTCCCGCCATTGTGTACGAGCGTGCTAGCTCCACTGTGTTGGATTCTCACGGTTCAATGGCCTCTACTATACCTGGTAGTGTGGGGAAAATTATTGCTTGCTTTCAATCAGCACTAAGTCTGATTGGTGAAGTGTTCAATAAATGCATCCATGAAGGGCAGCAGGCTCTTATCACACGCTACCTGCAGAAGACTAAGGAAATAACGGAGGTGGAAGTACCATTGGAAGCCGAGGGGGCAGCCGACCATGGTGCTATCCCTACTGACAGTGCCATAGAGGAGCTTAACCTGGATGAAGATTTCGATGGATTTGTTCAAGAGAACCTAGCACAAAGGGAAATTCAGCACAGAGTGGAAGTGTTGCATCAAGTTGCATCTGAGGAGGCAGAGAGATAGAGTGGTAGCGAGGCAGCAAGAGGTGGCACCAATACGTCTGGCGTGGCTAAATAAGCCCGCCACGCGCCTCGGATACTTACCCCCAACATCCATTAAACACCTCAACCTGGTCTCTGTGGTATGTTTCTCCTCATATGTGTACTGTACAGTTTTTATTGTTTGTATCTCACAATGCAATGTACAATAGTGATTTGATGTACTGTATTGCAAGTGAAAATGAAAATCTGATGTTACTTTAGGATAACCGGGAACCAATTAGCCTTTTTGCCATAAAGACAATGCCCCAACTTTCGCTCATTCCACTTTCCCGTATTATTTTTGGACCCAATTAGGCGCGAAAATTGGTGCCCCACTGTAGTATTATAAGATTACGAGTATATACCCTAGGAGTAATGAAAGTGAAAGTTTCACTCTAGCATGTATGAATACTATGAGTTATGAGAGTGAAGGTGAAAGTGACATTCACTCTCAATGCTCGTATACAGGACGAGAAAGTGAATGCTACATATTTTACTGAAAGAAATTGAATCCCTACAGTGACAATAAACTAATACTACTGAAGGAAACTTATGGATAAAGACTGTAGATATATATAAGTGTTACATAGTAATAGAAATATAAAGTGTGAGGGGTTTTATGAATAATAAATGACAGAATACCAACAGCGAACTAGCGCAAGTGGGAAGGTCATACGCGCTCGTAATTTTCATTGCTTTCACAGTGTTTTTTTTTTTGGAGTATGGATCCCAAACTACTTGATAATCATAGAGTAGTGTTTATAGTGTTAATATCTGGCTGTGGTAATCATATTGCGGGTTGTCGGGAAGTGTAAAGTGGAGACTTCATTTCCCAACTTCAGAGGTCTCCACAAGTCCTACGGTAATCGACGAAGGCTCAACAAACATCCCAGGAGAAAGCTGAAGGTATGTGCCATAAGCATATGTAATTTTAATGTTCTAGGACTAATACCTGATTTTTGGCAAATATTTTTTGAGAGTCTGTCAGAGCCCGAATAACCCCGCGAGACACATAAAACATTGGGAAACATGCCTGCGGTGTAAGGGTTAACAAAATTACTATAGTCTGGAAATAGAGTTAGTAACAGCATGAATATTTGGCAAGTGTATGTGAACTGATTTTATAAAGATAATAAAAATAAGAAGAAGTAAGAAAAATAAAATAAAAAAAAAGTGCACTGGTAGGGCTCTGAGGTGGAGGCTGGATTCTGGGGTTCAAAGGATGCTGAAATAAGTGTTTGGCCAATTTCACTGGATATGCTGTTGATAGGTCTTTACCCTTCAGTAATCTCTCTCCTTTGTTTTCTAGATTCTTCCAGACACCATAATTAGGTAAGGGGAAAAAAAGGTCAGAATGATGGCAATGATGACAATGGTACTGATGACGATGATAATGAAAAAAAATGAACTTTTAACTCAAAAAGTCTCTCCTATCCTGAAAATAATCATCTGGAGATATCAAGCCTGAAATCTATTAAATTAAATTTCACTGGACTGCCACAGTTAATGTTAGAGGCAGTAGAAATTATTTACGGTACTTCAAAACAGCCTTGGGCAAGGGCCTATGCAAGAGAGAGGTCATAAGTAACAGTGCCCTGTATAGTGAATTTCTTTGAGGAAAAAGCCAAAGGAATGAGGTCAAGTGAGCACTGAGGAGGAGGAGGAGGAGGAGGAGGAGGAGGAGGAGGAGGGAGGAGGAAGAGGAGGAGGGAGGAGGAAGAGGAGGAGGGAGGAAGAGGAGGAGGGAGGAGGAAGAGGAGGAGGAGGAAGAAGGAGGAAGAGGAGGAGGAGGAAGAGGAGGAGAGAGGAGGAGGAGGAGAGAGGAGAGAGGAGGGAGGAGGAGGAGGGAGGAGGAGGAGGAGGGAGGAGGAGGAGGAGGGAGGAGGAGGAGGAAGAGGAGGAGGAGGAGGAGGGAGGAGGAGGGGGAGGAGGAGGAGGAGGAGGAGGGAGGAGGAGGAGGGAGGAGGAGGAGGGAGGAGGAGGAGGGAGAGAGGAGGAGGAGGGAGGAGGAGGAGGAGGGAGGGGGAGGAGGAGGAGGGAGGGGGAGGAGGAGGAGGAGGAGGAGGAGGAGGGAGGAGGAGGAGGAGGGAGGGGGAGGAGGAGGAGGGAGGAGGAGGAGGGAGGAGGAGGAGGAGGAGGGAGGAGGAGGAGGAGGGAGGAGGAGGAGGAGGAGGGAGGAGGAGGAGGAGGGAGGAGGAGGGAGGAGGAGGGAGGAGGAGGAGGAGGGAGGAGGAGGAGGGAGGAGGAGGAGGGAGGAGGAAAGAATAAAACAGTGTAGCGTGCATTCATGAGAGAAGGAGGTAGTGGAGTGGGTGAGAGTGAAAGAAGCAAATTGGAATAAGCCTGGAGATGGTTCTGCTACTGCCATTCGTTGTCAGGGAGGTTACAAAAAGGAGCAAGGCATCAGAGAAAATTATCTGCCTCATCAATTACTAACATCATGTGTGGTTGGCATAACAAATAATATATGAGGAATTTTTCTACTTGTGACAATATCATAGTGAAGCCAAGGTATTCAAAGGTGCAAAAGATGACTATTTCACAGGGCATTTTCCTGTTAGTTCTCTTACTTCTATTTCTCCTTGCCAATTTCTGGATTTTACCCATTCCTTTTATCATTTGGATACAAGATTGAGGCTGTTTTTATTAAGATGATGCTCATTTCTCAAAGCAAATGTAATGCAGTATATGGTAAACAGTGCAGTACTACTTTTGACATTGTGGAAATCTTGCTAAAGCTGGCAAAAAATGCTTATGTATGGATTAATAACTAAAATGGAAAAAAAAAAATGTAGAATGTGAACAATATAAAAACATGAACAACACTTTCTGTGGGAGCTGTGTTTACTCCCATTCCATCTACAAAAATAAGAAAAAGTGAAATGTGGATATAAACTTTTTTCCCCCCCCAAAGGTGTAACTATTCCCATGGTATATTCTAATACAAATTTACCTCAAAGTTTCTACTCAGTTGGCAGGGTAGTACTGAGGCTGTCAAGGGGGTAAAGCAAGTATTTAGGCAACAACCCCATAGGACTCAAACCTGATTATGCACACGTCAATCTTAACAGAGAGGGATCATTCTTTGGACGAAGGCAGGGTGCGGGGAATTTCAGATGCAGAAGGGTAAAGAAAGGGGTAATATTAGAAGCAACATGGTAAAGATGGAAATATTACAAACAGGAGGAGAAAGTAAATAGATACAATAAAGACAAAAAAAAGTAAAGAATGGGGAAATATTAGAAGCAAGATGGTATATGAGAGAGGGGGGGGGGGTTGGAGCAGGGCAGTGAAATGGCAGGGGACAGGGCGATGTGGAGGCGATTTGTTTGTGGCCACCCCGTGCAGGATTAAGGCGTCTGGCAATAGATAGATAAATAGACAGAAGATGGTAAAGATAAAATAAAAACAATAACATTGAGAAAGGGGAAATACTGTATTCAAAGCAGGATGAAAAAGAAAATAAATATAACAGACACAAAAGTAAAGAAAATGGAAAATAACAAAAGCAGGAAGGTAATAAAAATGAATATAATAAGGGTCCAAACTGAAACATTAAGAAGCAGGAACATAAAATTGACATAAGGACACAAAGGCAAAGAAAAGGGAAATATTACAAAAAAAAAAAAAAAAAAAGAGAGAAGTATTAGTGATAAAAGGATAAAGAAAACAAATATCAAATACAGAGAGGCAAAGAAAAGAGAGATATCAGAGATACAGGGACAAAGAAGAGAGAAAATATTGGAGTCAGGAAGGAAAACAAAAGAGAAACAGTAGAAACTTAGAGACAAAGGGACAAAGAAAATGGAAATATCCAAGGCTAAGGATATGGGAAACGAATGGGAAGGATGGCAACATGGAAGAGCCAACAGCAATACATGACAAGGCAACGACTCATAGTTGAGCATTTCTGTTCTCTTCTGTCGACGATCCCTAATCCCACTCTGTGCTGTTGATGGTCATATTCAGTCAGATTAGAGGACTGATTTGGCTGGCAACCAAGGAGACTCATCCTCATAACAAAGGCTTACCGAATTTCACACGACCACGACTTAGCATTCAAGTTGTGGTAATGGTTCGGTTCCATCAGGTGAAAACAAACAGACTACAGTTGGTAAATAACATGGAAGGGATGAACTGAGGATATGGGAACAAAAACTAAAGACAAAGGACAAAGATCAGAAAACAAAAACAAAACAATGGTCTGAAACAGCAAAAAAATAATGGATACCTATCTCTCTCTCTCTCTCTCTCTCACTATATATATAACAGTCAATATGGGGATAAAAGCAAAATAGGGAAACTATTATGCAAGCTGAAGAATGATGGATGGAACAAAATGATGACAAAAAATATGAAAGTGAGAAATGCAGTGAGAGAGAGAGAGAGAGAGAGAGAGAGAGAAACATTGTCGATAAAAGAAAAACAAAAAAGAACCTATTATGCACAATGAAGAATGACAAAAGGGAGAAATGGGTAATGAAATTTATTAAGGAAAAGGAGGTACGCAAGGAAAAAGGACAGAATGGAACAATAAAGAACTAAAAGAAATGTGGAAATAAGAGGAAAAAAAATTAGTGTGAAGCAATTACAGTATGCAAGATGAGGAATGATGGGTGGTAGTAAAAAATGATGAAATGCTAATACTGAAAATGGAACGCAAAACAGAGGAGATGATATGAGAAAATAGGGGTAGATGGAAGGAATAATGTCGATTTCAACTCCTGATTCCATGTGAGGAAGTAAAAAGGACGAAAAAGGAAAAAAACAAGATAAAAGACAAAAAGAGAACAGAAAGGAGGAAGAGAAGAAGGAAAGAAGGAACAAAAAAGGATGGAAAGGAGGAAACAAAGAGGAGGGAATGAAGGAAATAAAGAGGAGGGAAAGGAGGAAATGAAGAAGAGGGAAAGGGGGAGGGTAAGAGGAGGGAAAGGTGGAAATGAAGAGGACGGAAAGGTGGAAATGATGAGGAGGGAAACAAGAAGTGGAGGGAAAGAAGGAAAAGAAGAGGAGGGAAAGAAGGAAAAGAGTAGGAGGGAAAGGAGGAAATGAAGAGGAGGGAAAGGAGGAAATGAAGGGGAAGGAATGGAGGAAGAGAAGGGGGAGGAATGGAGGAAGAGAAGGGGGAGGAAGGGAAAAGATGGAAAAGGAGGAAGGGAAGAGGAGGGAATGGAGGAGGAGATGAGGAGGAAAGGAAGAAAAAAGGAGGGTAATATGGAAAACTGTGAGAAAATATTGTAAAGATGTACACCATGATAATTTATAACTAAATATAAAACAACAGATTTGAAACTAAAATTGAAAGATACAAGAAGAAATATATAAATAATGGAGAGGATGAGGAGGGATGGAAGGGGTTGAAAAAAAAATAATAATAATACTAAAAAGGATACAGGAATTACTGCAGGATAACGGATGGAGGAAAAACATTTGGATAAATGATAGGGGAAAGAATATAGGATAAAACAAGCAACAAGATAAAGGAAGAAGCATTGGATAAAGAAAAATGAAGCAGTAATTAAGGATAAAGGAAAAAAAAAAAAAAGGATAATTGAGAAGGAAGAGGTGTAGGATAAAGGATGAACTGTAAGATCAAAGTTAAAGAAAGAACTGCACAATAAAGGATAAAAGAAGAATGATAGGATAAAGCATAAAAGGAAAAATCACAAGACAACTGAAGAATCACTGAATAAGATGATAAAGGAAGAACTACAGGAAAAAGAATGGAGGATGATTCATAGGATAAACGATGAGAAGTAGGATAAAAGTAATAAAGGAAGGCAAGTAGGACAAAGCAGTACAGAAATAATGGAGAAGATGCAGGATAAGGTAATAAAGGAAGTGGACAGGGTAGAAGTGTAGTTTGAAAAGAGGAGATAATTCTGATGGAAGTAATTATATACATACTGTGGGGTGATGGAATCTGCAACACCAAGTATTTAAAAAAAGGAAGTATTTATCACGGGAGGGAATTAGCGGAGAGTAGTAATAATAAAAATATTTACACATAGATCACGTTCCATGAGACTGAGGGAGTAAAGGGGGATGGGGATTAAACTTTTCCAATTTTTTTTCTTTTTTTTGAAAAGGGCGCAATTCTGGTCAGTCTGATATTCAAAACTTCATTAAAAGAGGTCACATCAGTCAGTTTTGGGTCAGAAGAGGTCATGCTTGGGGCTAAGGGAGGGGGTACAGTGGGTCTAGTTGGGAGGGTGAAGGTCACGGAAGAACGCTTACCTCGACTCCTGGCTGCACGTTCAGAGAGGAGAGAGAAGAGTTTGGTAAGTTTGCTTCCCTCATTCAATGCATGTACAGTACCAATAATAAACCATCATTACCCGAGACACAAATGGGGAGGATAGTAACTGTAGTATTACTGTACAGTATTTTGAAGGCAAGACCGACAGGCTGGCAATGGGTGAAGTTACTGATCTAAATACAGCCAGCCCTCATTCAAAGTCTGGGATGTGTGTAGGAAAAATGCTGCTTCAAATGAAAAAGCTGTAAGTACAACTTCTGGCTGATGACTAAAGGTTTAAAAAGGGGAAGAAAAAACACTTAGTTCTGACTTCAAAATAATTGCATCATGAATTGTATGCAACTTTAAGGGAAAAATTCATCATCAACTACAAGTAAATGGGAAAACTTTCAGTGAGGACCACCCGTATTTTATGTATTTGCCGGCATTACACCTAGTTATGCTGTTTTCATACTGATGTGGTATACAAAAGGAAAATAAATTAATTATGCTTCTAAATGCTTCATCTGCTTTTTAATTTTTAAATAAGTAACAATATTTATTAAGGGAACTGTACAGTGCAATGGGTACATCTTAGAACACACACATGCATAATGCATGTATGAGCACAGATGGATAATGCTTACATGTATATAAAACCCAGCAAGAAAAAATATTCAGTATTTTCTTAATGAATTACTGTACTTGAGCAAATCAGCTAATCACCACAAGGGAAGCTATAGAGCATTTCCATCTTCAATTTGTAAGAAATTCATCAAAATGCTTCCAAAAATCTAAATGTAATGTGTAACTATCAGTATACAAATGGAAGCTCCAAAAAAAAAAAAAAAAGGTAAATTACGGTATGTGTAAATCTAAATTTTTAATGTACTATGCAACCATCTGTTAAGGAAAAATACTTAATAAAGTAAAATTACATGTCAAAACTGTAAATCTGATCACTTATGTGAACAATGAATTAGATATATATAAAATGTATTTTGACTACTAGTGTAATGTGTACCTATACAATATCTTACTACTTACCAATCATTAGCATTCTGTGACATGGTACACTATTCCATAACATAAATAAAAAGGTTAGTCAGTTGCATACTACAATCCACAACAGAAGATATGCAAAAAGAAATATATAACCATAACTATGAACCAGTTTCATAAATCAATGAAATTTGCATGAAAATGTATCCAACTGCAGTAATAAGCACAGGATAAATGGAGTACACTGAGCTACTCATTACCCACAGAAAGCCTACATAGCAAATGACAGGTGAGAGTGGTGGAGTACAAAGAGAGAAAATTTACAGTACATAATTCTTTGAACTCACACAGACACTTCCACATCTTTCAATCACAGAACAGCACAGTTTGCTGAGATGTCACTAATATGGTTTTTCCTTATTCATGTCTCTTCTTCTTCATTACAAATTTCTGTTATTCTATTCACAACTTTCAAGACCACTATACAATGAAAGGATGCTTAAAGTTCAAATACGGTAACATTTGTGCATAAGGTTATGTATCTACTTAGAGAAAATTTCCTAGCATAGATAACTTCTCTGTGTTAATTTTAAGTTTAATACAAGAAGACAAAGCTGTGTTTACTGCACCATGGTACAGGCTTCCTCCTAAGCCATACTTTCAAATCAATCCCAACTTAAACAGTAAAATAACTGATGCTCTGTTTCTAACAATAATTGGAGTGTAGGTTGGTTAACTTAAATTGCAAGCACCAGTTTTGTCATTCCAAATTACTGGCTGTCAACTTCCAAACCCTGATGGAAGCTAATGGCTGTCTGACACTGAAAACATCGCACACACATTGTAGTGAGTGATGTTAGACACCTCACTGAGTTTGAAGCCAATGACTGTATGACACTGAAACATGGCACACATAATATAGTGAGTGATGTTAGACAATTCACGAAGTTTGTTATCAGGTTTACAGTCATGGCCCGATACGTCAAGCACAACACATAGGACACTCAGACACTCACACCAAAAGTTGTGCATCAATGTCATGGCACTCAACTACACTCTTCATGAACCTTTGGCAGATCATGGCAGATTCACAACAGTACAACCTCGCAAATCCCAACATCCATTTTCCAAAAACCTCCACTTTCCAAAATATTTTTTCAAGCAATAAGAGGATGTTGATATTATTTGTTTTCACAAAATCAGTGCATAGAGTATTTGAAGACAACTTTCTGCTGTGAACAAATACAGCAATAGATGATATATACTACAAGAAGTACTTCACTGCATTTACTGTTCAAGGTACTGTAAGCTATTTCTTAAATGAGTTTCCCATAGTTATTATTATTCTACTTTTCAAAAATATTCCATTTCCATAAAGCTTTTGGACCCAAGTACTTTGGATTTGAGGGTTTGTACTATATTATAAAATGCATGTATCCCATGTGTGCATGAGTGTATGAATGTGTATGTTAATCACGAATGGTACACAGAAATAATTAGCCACATTCAAACAACAAATACACCTGTACAGTAATCAGTATTGCTCAATTATTTTAAAATACAGTAAGTTCATACAGAAAAATAACGACATGCACAAATAACTTACTCATGTATCCTATGGTAAATGTGATTATCTAGAATTCAGCAGATTAAATGACATCAATAATACCTGTAAATGAATACTGTACCGGTATATGAATTCCTAGCATAAATTTCCTTTACTACAAAATCAATACCCATACAGAACCATTCAACATGTACAATCAACAACAAAAATCTGTTTGCTGCTCCCACTTCTTTTTCAATGTTGGATACTTGAACATACCATTATATGCTCGAGTGTAACACAGTGGAAAATGATGAATCATTATAATCTATCTATGTGATAATATGCAGCTTTGTCCATTATGTACCATTCAGGCATTTTTTACTCCAGCAATGAAAAATGCAGGAGAAGCTAATACATTTTTGCATCTAACTCTGTGCCTCTGTATCAATACAATGACTGAAAAAGAGATGTTATGTTGACAAATGAAGCACTCTGTGACTCAGTGACTAGCCTGGGAAGAGATTTACACACACACACAAAAAAAAAATGCCACCTCATCAAATATGATTCCCTATCAAAACAATGAAAATGAAAAGTCATGTAGAAAACTAAAGCACTTAGGTGATATTTAAAACTCACATCTGAATCAGTGACTAGCAGGAGGTCAAAGGGAATGGCCGCCACCACATCTATGAGAAACCATCCCCGCAGGTAATGTAGCGCAATCTTGCCAGGATGAGATACGACTTCATCGTTGTGGTTGACGTAAGTCGTACGGAAATTGATGATGATGTCCACCATAAACATGATGTCAACTGCAGAGGAACGGCCAAGTTAGTTACGGATAGACGTCCTATGCAAAACCATTGATAGACTGAAACAAAGACACCATCCTCATTTTGGGGGCTAGAGAGGAAATGTGAACCCAGTGGTGTGCAGGTTTATGCTGTCATTGGTCTGCAGTCCACCATCCTCATTTTGGGGGATTGGGAGTAAGTTAATGGATGTTTGTATAACTGGTCAGCTTCACAGCCTAGTTATATCAGTGCCACCACATGAAGGCATCCATTTTCTGCACCACCTGAGATGCTGATGGGGGACACCTTTCCAATGTGGCACTGATAACAACCAGGTGATGTTGCTGCCTGGTTAAACAACTGTCCCTCAATTCTCTTCCAGTTCTCCCAAGAGGACCATGGTAGACAGGAGGCGAAGGATGTCTGCCTGCAGTTCACCAAGTTCATGTCCTGGACCTGAGGCCACAACATTTCATAACAACACTCCAGCTGCAAAACCAAATTACTCCAACATTCATTTTAAAATTCCATAATTTATATTAATTCCTTTAGTTACTCCCCAATCAAGAAAACTGTAATAGAATATGGAGAAAAGATCCTCCTAATTTATTGTTTTTATTTTATTGACTTGGATTTTCTGTGTTCTTATCTTATTCCAAAGTCCCTATTGATCTACAGAGAGGTGGTACACCAAACCTAATCTGCCTATAAAAAAAAATTCTGTAAGCTGTCTTCTCAGAGGAGTGGGACTTCATAAAATTGATTTTCTACCTTAGTTAATGACCTTCATGGATTTCAGTATGTTATAATCCAAACATGAACCACTGAGAGAGAGAGAGAGACAGAGTTATCCCCCAGATTCCTCTTGATATTGCAGTTTTTTGCTTTCGCTGAAATTTGTCTTGGAAGAGAATGGTATATTACGTATATCACAGATATAATAAGGCGGTGTTTTCCAGTACATGTGACCTGCAAAATTACTTAACCTCAAAATTGTGTACAGTATTTCGTCTAGATACACTTACAAAATATTCTAATAACATGCAGTAATCATGTAACAACCTTGTAACACTGTGTTCAGTTTACCTTACGTAGTTTATGCTGAAAATACAGAAAAAATGGAGGACACAGGCATTTAAATTTGAGGGACTAGGGCATTTAAATCCCATACAAGCTGTCAGCTGACGTCTATTTACATTTTAGCACCACTTAGTTCTAAAGAAAACTGGAGACTGCAGGAATTTAAAGGTGGACATTTTAAAAACGATGTGACCCCCCCCCCTTTTTTTTTTATGTCCACTGCCTCTGCCAGTGAGGTGGGTTACTACTTTCTACATTCATGGTGCTCCGGAGCAGCCTTCATTATCTAATGTAAAAACCCACAAGTTTTGGTTGAGAAAATTATTTGAAGAGAATTATATATATTTTTCACTTACTGACCAGACAAGATCCCCAATCCTTTTCAGTTCAGCTGATGGCCGTGTCTCGTAGCCGTAGCTGAGGCGTTTCCAGAAATGTTAGATTTTAGGGTTGTTAGAGGAGAGAATTTTCAAGTCGGTCTTGTCGTGGATGACAGGAGAAAGATAAAGAAGAGTCCGGGGTTTGATTGCAGTTATATTCTCAGGACGGAGTTATCTTGACAAGAGCAGTCCTATGAGGAGGTTGGTTTATGCTAGCTAACGCCGTGCCCCCTATTCCTGCCTTTTCCACCGTACATCTGTTCCTATCACGTCCCAACCCCTTCTGCCCTCTCTCTCCAATCTCCTCTGTATATGACTGGTTGGGTCATGTGTGGTGATTTCCATCAGGTGTGTGGTGTGGCTTTGCATGACGTCAATGTAATGTGTGCGAAATTCTCTAGCTAGAAACTCCACTGCTGTTTCCTCAAGCTCTCTGGAATTTAGGTACGACATTCCTCAAACTTCTATATTACATATTAACAGCATATATGTCACCAGCTATTATGTAGTGTGTTATGATATTTTAGTGTCCTGACATCGTAGCACATCCAACACTTTTTTGTTTTTGTCTCGGTACTAAAGGGAAATTTTAACTAGCATCCAAGGAGACCAAATCCTACCTCCTAAGTTCATCGAATTTCATGTAACCCCGACAATATACCTGGGACCTGCCCAGTTCCTTCAGGCTAAAGGAAATGTACTATAACACGAAAATATGGCACTAGTCATGAGAATGTGCTATGGAAAGGATGCAGGGTCATGGTATCATCAATTTTCCCACTAAGCCACGGGAAAAAGGTTACTAAGGGCCGAGAATTTCCGCCAGAAGAGAGTGAAGGAACCCGACCTTTGTTGAACCAGCTTTTAAATCACGGAAACTCACTTTCTCTGACCGCCACAACGGCCCTGCGTCTCTCTCAAAATTACAGAATATCCTTAATTTGTTCTCATACTCTCTTGCTGTGTACTTTGGTCATCCTCTTGTCACATTTACTTCACATGACAACTTCCATCGCCACAACCGGCAGGAAAAAGAAATGGAGACTTTTTGCTCATGGCTATAAATTAGGAGAGAAAAGAGGCAAATTTACGCATAACACCAGCCCATCCTTCTTTACAACCATCATCCATCAAGGGAGATCCTTCACTTAACCTTTCACCTTTCTACAACTCTCTCTCTCTCTCTCTCCTACTCATTCCCTTTCCTTTTTACCATTATTTCCTCCTTTTTCCCTCATCCACCTCTTTCTTCCACCTCCTCCCTTGCATCCTTCACCCACTTCTCCTTCACTCGCTTCCTCCTCCACAACTACTCCTCATTTTTCCCTCCTTTCCTTCCTCCATCACCCTTCTCTTTCTCGTCCCTCTCTCCTATTCACCCCTATCCTCTCTCTCTCTCTCTCTAATCAATAAAATTTAAGACAACCCAGTGAACCAATGCCCCTGACAGAACCCGCCTAAAACCACTATAGGGGCATACTTTAAGCATTCTCTCTCTCTCTCTCTCTCTCAATTAATTTACCTTTCTCATTCCTTTCCCGTTTTCATTTTCTGCTTTTTTCCTGTCTCTAATTCTCCTCTCTCTCTCTCTCATATATTCTCTCTCCCCTTCCTTGTCGTCTGTTTCTCTCACCCCTCCTCCTGTCATCATCTCTTTTTATCTCTTTCTCCCTCACTTTCCTCTCCTCTCTTTTCTATTCTTCCCCACCCCATTTCTCTTTTTCTCTCTTCTCCTCCCCTCTTCCATTTCCTTTTCTCCTCTCCTCTCGTCTCCTCTACATTCCCTTCTTCTCTCCTCTCCTTCTCTTCAGTTTCATTCCCTTCTCTCCTCTCCTCTCCTCTCCTTCTTTTCCTTCCCTTTACTCATTTTCTCTCCATTTCCCGCTCTTTCTTCCCTCTCCTCCCCATCCCTCACCTCTCCTATCTCATCACAGTTCTTTCCCTCCTCTCATCCCCCATTTTCTTCTACTTTTCATTTCCTTTCTCTCCTTATCTTAATGCCTCCTTCCTTATTATCTCCAAGCCTGTCCCTCATTATCCATCTACATTTATTCTCTAAGGTAGACTTGTTTCACGTTCATCTCATTTTCTTTTGTTTCTCCATTTTTTCCACGTACTGTATTTCCTCATTTTCTGTACTTTATCATTTCTTTACTCCTTCCTCCCTTTTCTTCTTTTCCTTCAATTTTATTCCTTTCTTCCTTCTTTTGCCATTTATTTTCTTCTCTTTACTTTTACTTCCACATTTTCTGCATTTTTATTCCCATTTCTTTAGTTCTCCCTTCCTTTTTCTTTCGATTTTCATTTCTTCTTTTCTTTTGGCATTTTCTTTTTCTCCATTTTCCTTTATTTCCTCATTTCCTGCATATTTATACTTATTTTTAATTCTTTATCCCTTTTCTTCTTTCTCCTTGTTTTCTTCCTTTCATCTCTTACCATTCCATTTATTTTTTCAGTTTATTTTCCTTGATTTCCTTATTTTCTGTACATTTCTTAATTCTTCCTTCCTTTACCTTTATTTTCTTCACTTCTTCTTTTGCCATTTTCCTTATTCACTTGATTTTCCATTATTTCCTTTTGTTCATACACTGAGGTGGTTTGGACATGTGAAGAGAATGGAGAATGAAAGACTGACTAAGAGGGTGTATGTAGGTGAGGTGGAGGGAGGGAGAGGGAGGAGTAGATCGAGGATGAGGCGGAGGGATGGAGTAGCGAGGTATATGAGGGAGGGAGGGGGTGAGTTGAGGGGAGGGTAGTCAAATGGTGGGTGACAGAGACTTGGAGGCGTTTTGTCTGCGGTCACCCTTTGCGGGATTAGGGCGTCGGGCTATAGATAGATAGATATCTAGATCATTTATTTCGTCACTTCTTTATTTCTTTTCACTTTTAAAAATCTATCTTCCCTTTTTTATCTTGTCTCTCAGTCTGTATTTCAATCTACATTCATTACACTGTCCTATTAACACCACCACTCTTTTGTTATATTTTCAAAACTCTCTCTCTCTCTCTGCTTCCCATTCTTATATTTGCACTTAATTCCTCTTCCTTTCTTCTCTTCCTTTTCCATTTCCTCTCCTCTTCTTCCTTTCTCCATTTCTTCTCTAATTTCCTCTCCCTCTCCTTTTTCTCCTCTCTCCCTTTCCTCCCTATCTCCTATCTACAAGCCTCTCTCTCGGTGTCTACATTAACTCTTCTATAGTATTCCATATATTTATCACCTTCCATCTAAACATATTTTACATTTTCTTTACCCTTTAGCTTTATTTTCTTTACCTTTTATGATTTTTTGTTCGGGAGAGAGAGAGAGAGAGAGGAAACAAACCCCGTCGTGTGTGTGTGTGTGTGTATTTACCTATTTGTAGTATACAGGAATTGAGCAATGCTCGTGTTGTCCTGTCTCCATATCCACATTTATCAAGTCTACCTTTACACACATTTATGTTTTTCTCATGCACCACCTCTTTGTCTAAGTCGTTCCAAATATTTAAGTATTTACCTAATATACCTAACTGTGATATACATGGAATATACAATGCTCGTGGGTTTCCGTCGCTGTTTCTCAATATGTCAAATTTAGCTTTAAACTCGTTTAAGTTTTTAGACTGGACGATCTCTCTTGTCCAGGCTATTCCATAAGTCTATACTTCTGTAAGGAAAGCTATATTTCTTGATATCCTTCAAGTACCTTGACTTTTTCAAATTCATTCCGTGTCCTCTTGTTGCTCTCTTATCCCATACAAACAGATCTTCTTTGTCAATTTTATCTACTCCCACCATGGTCCTGAACACTGCAATCATGTCTCCCCTCTTTCTCCTTTCCTCTAAGGAAGGCAAATCCAGTTTTTCCAGCCTCTCTCTGTATGACAGGTCTGCCAGACTGGGGACCATCTTGGTTGCTGTTCTTTGTATTCTCTCAATCTTGTTTATATCTTTCTTTTTGTGTGGGGACCACACTACCGCTGCATATTCTAACCTGGGGCGGATCATGGCCACTATCAATTTTTTCATCATCTCCTCATCCATATAATGAAATGCTACTCTTATGCTAGTCAAGAGTTTATAAGTCTCTCCAACTATCTTGTTAATGTGCTTTTCTGGTGACAAATTATCTTGGACCAGCACTCCCAAATCTTTCTCTTCTCTCCTTTTTGTGATTAATTCATTACCCAATAAATAATTCAGTGATGGCCTCCTGGTACTTTTACCCATTTCCAATATTTTACATTTCTTTACATTAAATTTCATTTCCCACATCCAACTCTAATTGTGTATCCTATCCAAATCCTCCTGCAGTATTTTACAATCCTCCTCAACCTCTACCTTCCTCAAGATCTTTACATCATCAGCAAACAGACTTGCATAACTATTCACTCCATCTACCATATCATTTATGTAAATCAGGAACATTACTGGCGCCAACACCGAGCCTTGAGGGATTCCACTTGTTACTTCCCTCCATCCAGACATCCTATCCTTTATTACTGTCCTAATTTGTCTGTCTCAAAAAGTCTCTCATCCATTCCAGAAGTTTCCCCTTCAGTCCTCCTATATATTCTAATTTCCACATTAGTCTCTTATGAGGCACCTTGTCAAAGGCCTAAGTCTAAGTACACACAATCCACTCAACCATCTCTCTCCTGTACCATGTCAATCGCTCTTGAGTAAAAGCTCAACAAGTTAGAAACACATGACCTTCCACTTCTGAACCCAAACTGACATTCAGCCAAAATATTCATCTCTTCCAGATATTTTATCCATCTGTCTTTCAGGATTCTCTCACACAATTTTGCGACCATGCTGGTTAGAGACACTGGTCTATAATTCAGGGGTTCTTCCCTGTTTCCTCCCTTGTAAACTGGTACCGCATTTCCCCTCTTCCATTCTTTTGGCACTTTCCCCTCTTCCAGTGAGCATACGATTAAACTGTGAATTTTATCCGCCAGTTGTTCTCTGCATTCCTTCAGTACCCAATTAGAAATTCCATCAGGTCCTGGGGCTTTCCTTAAATCTTGAGTTTCCAGTAATTTATACACTTCCTGTACCTCCACTTTTATATCTTTTATCACCGGAACATTTCTAATCACTCCCTCCCCTTCCACAAGCTCCTTTTCTTTAGTGAAAACTGACTGGAAACATTTGTTCATTATTTCTGGTTGCACTGCCACATCCTTATAGACCTCGCCTTCTACTTTCAGTTTGGTGATTCTTTCCTTTTGTTTCAGTTTGCCATTAACAAATCTATAAAACAGTTTGGGTTCATCCTTGCATTTGTCTATTATACCTTTTTCAAAATTCCTTTCTTCTTCTCCCTACGTGTCAAGTGGGGTTGGTGGAGGATTAGTGCCCCTCCCTGTAAAACAATTAACTCTAGGCCGTTGGCCACCCCGTTTGGGATACATGGCGTCTGGCAATGAATGAATGAATCTTTCTTCTTCTCTATGTATTCTTGTGTATTCATTTCTTGTTCTTTTATATTCTTCCTTTGTTCTGTTGTTACCTCTCTTTCTCCAATTGTTCCACGCCTTATCTCTCTCTTTTTTTGCTATCATACACCTTCTATTAAACCACTCCTTTTTCCTGTTTTCTTTCCCTCTTACTCTTGGTACAAATTTTTCCACTCCCAAATTATAGAGGTCTAGAAAGATATCCCACTTCCTCTGTATCTCTCTTGTTTCTCTGAATTTTCTCCAATCCGCATTTTCAAAAAAGTTTCTCAATCCTGTAAAATTTGCTTTCCCAAAGTTGTATCTTCCCGGTTTTTGAAGCTCGTCTCTTGGCTCGACGTTCCCTATTAACATCTGGAACTCAATGACCACATGATCACTTTTTCCCAAAGGACAGAGATATTTCAATGATTCTATTACATCGGGTTCTTTGGTGAACAGTAAATCTAACCTTGCTGGTGTGTCCTCACCTCGAAACCGTGTCTCTTCTTTGACCCATTCTGTCATCACATTATTCATTATTATATTTAATAACATAGTGCCCCATGAATCCTCGTCGGAATTAAGTGTGTGTGTGTGTGTGTGTGTGTGTGTGTGTGTGTGTGTGTGTGTGTGTGTGTGTGTGTGTGTGTGTGTGTGTGTGTGTGTGTGTGATTTTTATCAATTATCTTGAAAGTTTGCTTAAGATTTTTTTTTGAGAGAGAGAGAGAGAGAGAGAGAGTCTAGTCTCCTCGTACCATAAAAAAAATAATCAATGGGTCTTTTCTCTCAGCTTTTTCTAATTATTGGAGGAAGTCTTGGGAATGAAGCTAGCTCATTCTCTCTCTCTCTCTCTTACTGCACCCTTTTTTCTATTTTCTATACTTCCGTTCCTGGCTGAATTATCTACTTGTCTATCTATCTATCTATTAACCTATCTACCTACCTACCTATCCATCTATCTATCTAATCTACTTTCTATTACCTCTCTATACCTATAAATCTATCCTTTCTATTGCACATTTCCTATCTAACATTTCTGTCGCACTGCTATTCCCCCTCCTCTCTCTCTCTCTCTATCTTCCATCTAATCTACTTTCTATTACCTCTCGATATCTATTTATCTATCCTTTCTATTGCACATTACCTATCTAACATTCCTGTCGCACTGCTATTCCCCCTCCTCTCTCTCTCTCTTCCATTATTCCCAAAACTCCATACCTTCTTTACTGCCCAATAAAACTTTCCCTTCCCAATCAGTCCCATCCATCTGAAATCTATATGAATTTTTGGGAGGTCAAAGTTCTTGGTATTTTCTCTCTTTTTTTATTTATTTTTTTTTCGTGTCAAATTTCCTATCGTCTTTTCTACGTTAACCAATTCTATCTCTCTCTCGTGTTCATTTTCTCCCTCCGCTATCCTCTCTGTTCTCATTTCGGCCATTTACGTTTATTCCGTCTCCCTTTTCTGTCTCCCCTGATCATCATTATTTTCCATTTACCAAAACGTATTCTCTCTCTCTCTCTCTCTCTCTCTCTCATCGTTTAAACTTGCATATTTCAACAAGTTTTATGTTTTATTCGCCTCTCTCTCTCTCTCTCTCTCTCTCTCATCGTTTAAACTTGTCTATTTCACCAAGTTTTAGGTTTTATCTGCATTTTATATCTCCCTTCCTCCCCCCTCTCTCCCTCCTTCCCCCCCCCCTCTCTCTCTAAGTCACGGTGGCCGCTAAACACTGATAAATGCCTGAGGAGCAAATGGAGATGAAGGGAGGAAGGGTTCACTTAAACGTACACACACACGTGAGTCCTAGGATGCACTACAAGCATCGGATGTGAAAAAAAAAACTCAAGCTGTTTGATGTGACGCTGGTAGGTAGTCCAGGATTCAGCACCGTATAAGAGGGTGGAGAGGGATACGTCTGTGTATACTGATACCTTCGTCTCGATTCTCAAGCTGATGTTTTCAAATACTTTGGCTCTGAGACTCAAAAAAGAGGCTGAGGGGCAGCTGATTCGTGTAGGTACTTCTGCATTAATGTTATGTTCATCTGTAAGCACACTTTCAAGAGACGTAAAATTCTCCAAGTGTTTTACATTTTTCGCCATGTATCTGAACTGGTAGAGGCTCTGTTGTGTTTTGTTTCTGATACAGTATTTCTGTTTTGGTGACATTTAAACGAAGCCTCACTCCATGGTATACGTTGGTAATGACGGTAAGAGACTGCTGTAGGACTTTTGAGGTATGTGCAAGGACAGCACAGCCATCAGCATACTGTAGCAATAGGAATAGAGCCATTTCAGTCTTTGACTGTTCTTAAAGATGTCCAAGAATAAATTAGTTACCGACTAGACGGAAATGGATTTTTATTCTATCATCAGGTTCATCTGTTGGTGACTTCAAAGGGTGACTACAGTGTGATATATATATACTGAAAATGTCACAAGCCAGGACACATTCTTGCTTTACTCCCTCGTCCACGTTGAAGGGTTCAGATTCCTCCCACCAAAGGATATACAGCATTCATGCTGAGATGCAGCCTCTTCAGGAGGGTTAGAAATTTGTTTGAAACTCCGAATTTTTAAAGTGCACTCCACAAAAGTTCCCCGATGGCAGTGTTAAACGCTTTTGCAAGATCGATGAATGCAATATACACGTCCCGGTTCCGCTGGTGGCATTTCTCTTGTGTCTGTCGGGCAACAAAGACCACATCACACGTATTTCGCTCCTTCTGAAACCCATATTGTGTTTCAGGAAGTGTCAACTCTGTCAATTGTTTTGTCTGTCTCCCTAACATTAACTTGGCTAGCATTCACAAGGAGTCACACACACACACACACACACACACACACACACACACACACACACACACACACACACACACGTGTAATGTCAATGAACAAAATCTCTCTCTCTCTCTCGTGTTCATTTTCTCCCTCCACTACCCACTTTATTCTCATTTCGTTCATTTACCTTTATTCTGTCTCCCCTTGATCATCATTATTTTCCTTATACAGAAACGCGCTCTCTCTCTCTCTCTCTCTCTCTCTCTCTCTCTCTCTCTCTCTCTCTCGTACTACTGACGACCATCCCACACTCGGGTTTTTCAAGCCCAATAACATACCACGACTCTTACCGCGATGTGTGTGTGTGTGTGTGTGTGTGTGTGTGTGTGTGTGTGTGTGTGTGAGAGAGAGAGAGAGAGAGAGAGAGAGAGAGAGAGAGAGAGAGAGAGAGGATGGACAGATAGCCAGATATTATATATATATATATATATATATATATATATATATATATATATATATATATATATATATATATGTATAGTATACACACACAGACACAGACACGAAGTCAGAGAGAACGGGAAAATAAAGCCGTAAGCAGAATAGCGGCACGAGAAAAAGTGAGTCAGAGTGAGAAAAAGTGAGTCAGAGTGAGAAAAAGTGAGGGAAAGTGAGCCAAATAGAGCCAGTGAGCAAGACAGACAATATTGCTCCGTCCTTCTTTCAGAGTATAATGAAACGAGTGAGCCGGTCCATTACCACGCACGCACGCACGCACCTCTCTCTCTCTCTCTCTCTCTCTCTCCATGGAGAACCTGATACCCTTAAATACTTAAAAATAACCATGAGAGAGAGAGAGAGAGAGAGAGAGAGAGAGAGAGAGAGAGAGAGAGAGAGAGAGAGAGAGAGTAGGGAGGTCATGTATAACTTTCACTGGCTGGTGATTTTTGTGTTGCAGGGACGGCTCATTTCCCGTTGACAATGGCCTGTTTTCTCGTCCCTAACACCTTTACCTAAGCGATTTATTTTGCTTATTACACCTTACTGTCCTCTGTATTCTCGTCCCTAACACCTTTTCCTATGCGATTTATTTTGCTTGTTACACCTTACTGTCATCTATATACTCGTTCCTTACACCTTTTTCTAAGCGATTTATTTAGCTCAACACACCTTACTGTCCTGTATTACGTAAACCCTTCCAACATCGCCCTACTCTGCACAAATGACGAACAAAAGGATATTAATCAGCCATAGCCACAATAAATCGCTTAGGAAGAGGTGTTGGGGAGTTTGTGGGGCGCTACTTCTATACCACCCAATACCTATAAAAAAAAAAAGGGGGGGAGGGGGGGCTGATTGGGTCATAGGAGCTTCCATTACCAATATTTTTTTTTTCATTTTTTTTCTATATATACTTTTTTCTCCAACCCTTTTTCGAAATGGCTAGAGGTCTTTTCAAAAATTAATCGCCCTGAATGGTATATAAATTTCTGGGCTGAACTTAAAGACCATACGGGAAATTATGGTAATAGGCGATGTTTGGAAAAGTTTGAGAGAGAGAGAGAGAGAGAGTCACCAAGAACAAGAGGAAGAAGGATAATCAGTCGAGAAACAAGGACGGGAGGAGGAGGAGTCGAAATATATTGCAAAAACGAAAAGGTGAAAACGTGAAAAATGACGACCAAGTAAAATAAAATGCAAACTTATAAGTACAAATCCACACACACGCAACCTAATCCCTGATCCATTCCTTTCTACCCCACCAGGAACGTAGGGGACCGGGGCTATGCGACTACCGATATTTAAGGCGAGGGTGACCAGCTGCACACGTCCCTGAGCAGCATTACGCGCGCAGTATACCCCCACCACCTCCTCAAATGTAAACTCTTGTGGATACCGACCAATTGAAGTAATTTATTACTAGCCGTCCCCACAACACACAAGAAGACAGATGCGTTATCTGGACAACCTTGTATACCAGAATTCTCTCTCTCTCTACTAGCCTTCCCACCTATACCATTTCACTCTCTCTAACCTTCCCACCTATACCATCTCTCTCTCTCTCTCTCTCTCTCTCTCTCTCTCTCTCTCTCTCTAAGCTAACTGGATGGGTCGCTGGCTATTTATTTCAGGTTGTTCTAAGCACACTTCTTCTTTTCAAGACACTCAAATTTCACCCTCAACGCTTCCAAGCCTTCTCATCTCTCTAAATTAAATAGATGGCTTCCTCCGATTTTTTTTTCAATTTTGTTTTTCTTCTCACCTTTCCCCATCTTTTTCATTAACTTCCACTTACATTAAATCAAAATATTCGAATTTCACTCAACGCTTCCATTTTCTTTCGTCTCTAAAGAGATGGCTTCCATTTTTTCATTATTTTATTTTTAGTATTTCTTCCTTCATATTCTACCACCAACTTTGCTTTTGTTTACATTCCTTAATATTAAGTTACTCGAATTTCACTTTCCACGACACCGAGCTTCTCTCTTTAACCCCTACGTGCTGGTTGACGTGTATAGCAGTAAAGATTTTGGGCGCGGAGCAACGCCACTTGATGGGTATAGCTGCAAGCATCTTCCTGCCACCCTTTGAACTTTAACTTACCCTTACTCATCAATGGGACCACCTGGAGATGTGGGGATACTTTCATTTGAAAGAAGAAGAGTTGGTGAGTCTTATGTATCTTTAATTTTTTCTCTAGCTGATATAGTTTGGCAGATATTAGGGTTTGGAGTAAGAGTATTTTTTCAAAATCATGGAACTCCCCTGTAGGGAGGAGTGTGCGACATCGGAAAACCCCCGGCGTGTACGGGTTAAATTAACTGGGCGGTTTGCTAGTTTGACTGACCATGTGTTCAAAACATATCACACTGTCCTTATATTTCATTCATTATCTAATCCTTTCTTGCTCATCCAAAAGCATTGGAGCTCAGGGCTGGGCTACACAGTCTTGATACAACGGGATGGTAACCTGCCTCACTCGCCCCTAAGAAGCATTATAATATGTGATCGTTAAACCCCGACCCTCCCTCGGATGTAAAACCTTATGGGCCCCACCAGATTGGAACATACTACCCCACTAAACCACCAGGCACCATATGGTTATACGGCTATCACCTAATATAGTCTGCAAATGGTTTCTTGGGCTACAAGAAATAATTGGGCTAGTCACTCAGTGTCGTGTCATCTGAAGATATCTCTGCATCATGTAAGTGGATGGTGGATGCCTAATTTCAAGATAATATACTTGAATTCCACTCTCTACGTCTCCCAGCCTTCTTCCTCCTCTACAAAATAGCTCTATAAATTTTGTTTGTTTCTTTCTCTTTATGTTCCCTGTTTCTTTCTCTTCATGTTTCCCCATAAAGATTCCTTCTGCGTACATTCCTAAATTTCATGGTACTCGCATTTCACTCAGCGCCTCCACACCACCTTCCCTCTTTAAATTAACTGGACGGCTCACTTGCTAGTTTAACCGCCCGCCCGCCTAATGCAGCCGTGACAAAGGAGAGCGCGCGAACTTCCTGATTACCCACATTAATTACCACGGTATGCCCTCGCAAATTTTCTCCTCCCAAACACAGACGCTAGTTATCTTAGGAGGTTATTATTATTCTTGATGGATGGGGAAGTTAAGCTTATGATTCATTCCCTTTAGTTTCTTCCTCCTTACAGGTGAGTTCCTGGAAGTTTTTGATTCATTCCCTTCAGTATTTCTTCTCATGGGCAATTAGTTTAAAGTTATTTTTATTTATTCCTCTTGATCCTCAATATTTTCACTCTTGGTCATTCGAATAGCTTAAAACCTTATTACATATATTTGATACTTATTATACTTATATGTAATGTATAATGAAACGAAGAGCAAATGCAGTTCCATATATTACATACCGTATCTAAATTTTCGTGTGTTGCGGCAACGGCTTAGTTTGGTCTATCTACCCTGCATCATTTTCTACTCATAACCCATTTTATGATTTATGGTTTCTTTTTATTTATTCACTTATTCATTTACTTTTTTTTTTTTTTTTTGTCTACTGACTGAATAGTTGTTTCGTAATGTCACGCGGGAACCTAACTATCTGCGTTTTTCAAATAAACATTTTGAGCCATTCCAGGAGATCCGGTTGAAGGACTGTTACCACAGCTGGCCAAAAGAAGCAGACACCTGTCCGACTAAGCTGACCAAGTTTGAGGGCTCACGGCCAAATAGCCTTTGAAACATGGCAATTTTAAAATAACTGATAACAACACTGACAAAAACAATAAAACTTCCCACAGGGATGCAAGAAATTTTAAAAAGGAAAAGCAGAACAAAGACGATAGTGACCCAAGAGACTCGTTACCATCTCGCATCAATGGCTAATCTGATCTGCTGCAGTTATGATACGCCTTGAGGATTTTAGGGTTTAAGTTGCATAGGCAGTGCAGTGTCATTAGGTGAACACAATTCCACGATAAATTCCAGGATTGGGACAAAGGCACTTAAGGTCCATCCCCTGTCACAGCTCAGGTGTGTATTTGCAGGAAAGACAAGGAGCCTGTTGAACATTCCTCCTTCCTCTCTCTTAACATCATAAATATTCCTCCTTCCCCTCTCTTAACATCATAAATATTCCTACTTCCCCTTTCTTAACTTCATATAAATTCCTCCTTCCCCTCTTCTAACTTCATAAATAAATCTTAGTCACTAGGCGAAAATTACAGCAAGTTATAATTATTTTCCGCAGGACGATCAGCAAAAGGTGTAACAATATCTTCCCCTGTGTAGTTCTTCCTATAAAACATATCTAAGTTATGACAGGGCTTTGATGGCAAATGTACCTGAGAATCCCACCCCAAAGACTCAAATCTTGTTACATAAATTTCAGCTCACAAATTTGAAGCACCCAGGACCTTATATTCATGTGGTTATTGTAGTTTAGTTCCGTCGAGTGAGAAGAAAATGAAGAATAACTAAAAAAAAAAAATGGAGAATAACCGCCCCTTACCTATGAGATCGATGATAACAATAGGACTGTCGTACTGGTTTTGATTGCTCTTCCTTGCCGCTTCCTGTTCGTTGAGAAGGAAGGCCGCCACGTAGGGGGTGAAGATGGCGGTGTAGATGACGAGGAGGAGAATGATCCAGTCCCACACGGCCTTGAAGGGGGAGTAGTGCAGGATGGTCCATTTGTGGATGCGCGGCGACTGTAGCTTGTATTCAGGAAGCACGTCCGCACCCAGGGACAGTACCTACCAAAGACGAAAATACACCAACATTAAATACGGGTCAAGAGATATATGTGGAAATTTATTCATACATGATTACAGCAGAGCCTGAAAATAGGTAAATACAAGAATATATACAAATAAAAGTAAATCCTGCGATATTAAATTGCATATAAACACAGGGTCACACATATATATCAATACTTCTCTTCCACTCCGCTGTGTAAATTTATCGTGTGCTGTTATCAATGGCTACTCCGCATCGTTTATTCATATCCTACTGTCACTGGCACACCCAGGTCCACACCAGCAGACTGAGCCGTTCCTACAACACACAAAGTGGCTCCAGGCGAATTTCTACAGATATTCAGGGCCCTTGGTAGGTAAGCGCAGGGGAGAGTGACCTAATGCACACACACACACACACAATTTCTCTTTCTCTCTCTCTCTCTCTCTCTCACCTGCGTTAGCCAAGGCAAACACCACTTCCTCCTCAAGTGTGGCTATTACTCGGAACTACACATATCTCAATACCACTGAATGTATGGAAACAAATATGTGAGTTAATATTAATAAACCCACTTTACTGATGTATAAATTACCTGGTGAGGAGGAGGGGGCATTCAAGGTAGCACCGTTACTTATTAGAACTACTACTATACTACCACTGCTACTTTACTACTACAGTACTACTACTACTACTACCACTACTACTACTACCACCACCACCACTACTACTACTACTACTACATAAATAATAATAATAATAATAATAATATAATCCCACTACAACAACAACTACTACTACAACTGCTAGAACTATTACTCCTACAACAACTATACTACCACTGCTACTTTACTACTACAGTACTACTACTACTACTATCACTACTACATAAATAATAATAATAATAATAATAATAATAATATAATCCCACTACAACAACAACTACTACTACTACAACTACTAGAACTAATACTCCTACAACAACAACTACTACTTTTACCCTACAAGCGAGGGGTGATAATTGCCAGTATACCTTTTTATTGTACGTGTTGATTATTTATATAGTGCAATAAATACAATATATCAATTACCATTAATATTACAGGGACAGTGTTTGGTGGGGGCCAGACACATTAACACACGTTCCTTCACCAAATTTACGAGCACAAATAATAAAATAAACAATACTCATGAAAAATACACAGAAAATACACACAAAAATAAAATGATATATACATAAATGAAGAAATACAGATTCAATATTTATTTATGAATTCCTCACCCTGCCCTAGGGTGGGAAAGGAGGTCCGGATGCTTATGAAATAGATAGATAGATATATTAATAATAATAATAATAATAATAATAATAAATAATAAGAATAAGAATTAGAATTAGAACTCTGAAACTGCTGAAGCAATAATAAAAAATTCCACATTCCAGATTAGAATGACAAAAAAAAAAAAAAAAATCCACACCTGTGACCCTCAAATCAAGGTCAAGGTCATTCATACTGTGCCAATCATGTTCAATCATGACCCACTACATTTCCACTGAGTTTGGTCAAAATTGGCCAAATACTTTCCGATTTAGCACTTTCATGCGAGGCGGCCATTTTGCTTTTTCCTCGATATCTTAAAAAGTATTTGCTGGATCTCAATATCAATACCCAAGTAGCAAGTACACTAGTATATGCTGACCACTACATACTGCAACATTTAAAAGCAATCGACTCAGTAGCTTTTGCTGGGCAGGAGGGAAAAAAATAAAAAAATAACATAGAAGGCGATACTGTGCTAGGGAAAAAAAAAAAAAAGTGCCAGAAGAAGCCTGCGACCAAGATATATCACTCCCCGAAATTTCAAGTGTCTGTCTCGAATGGTCTTGGAATACCAGCCTTCTAGATCTTCCCCCTCCCCCCCAAAAAAAAAAAATATATATATATCTACTGCACAATATCAATAAGGACTCGACAGAACGTGGAGCTCTTAATAACACCACCAACAACGATGATGATGATGATGATGATGATGATGATGATGACAAAAACGATAACGATATTTACTGATGATGGTAATGATGATGATGACAGCGGTATGGATGATGATATGATGATGAATGACAGCGGTATGGATGATGATATGATGATGAATGACAGCGGTATGGATGATGATATGATGATGAATGACAGCGGTATGGATGATGATATGATGATGAATGACAGCGGTATGGATGATGATATGATGATGAATGACAGCGGTATGGATGGCGATATGATGATGAATGACAGCGGTATGGATGATGATATGATGATGACAAAAACGATAACGATAACGACTGATGATGATAATGACGATAATGACAGCGGTATGGATGATGATGATGATGATGATGCTTTCGATTACTATAACGATAACGATGATAACACTTTTCTTCCCTTCCCCCTGAGAGAGAGAGAGAGAGAGAGAGAGAGAGAGAGAGAGAGAGAGAGAGAGAGAAGATAATCCAGGAAAAAAGTGGCAAGAATGAGAAAAAAAATGAACGTGAGAGAGAGCAAGATGGCGGATCAATGTTGTTCACGACGGCTATTGGCGAGAAAGACAGAGGAGTTAATATCGCTGCCACGGTGACAATACTGCTCCTCTCTCTCTCTCTCTCTCTCCAATCATCGACACACACACTAACCTTCTTTCTGTCTGTCTTTCTTCAAATCAAAGACATTTCTCTCTCTCTCTCTCTCTCAATATCACACACGGTAGGCAGAAAATGATACATGAGTCTCCATACACAGCAAACCTGTGTGTGTGTGTGTGTGTGTGTGTGTGTGTGTGTGTGTGTGTGTGTGTGTGTGTGTGTGTGTGTGTGTGTGTGTGTGTGTGTGTGTGTGTGAGAGAGAGAGAGAGAGAGAGAGAGAGAGAGAGAGAGTACTCGGAGTGGCAATTAGAACCAAGTACTTCTTTTACGCACTGTTGCCTTTATTGTTTCTCTCTCTCTCTCTCTCTCTCTCTCTCTCTCCCTCTCTCTCTCTCAAACCATCTATTTCTTTAACTCACTTCATATCTCCATTCCCCTCTTACGTCATACCTCATTCTTCCCTTCCTCCTCCTCCTCCTTCTTTTTCCTTCCCTTCCTCCTCGTTCCTCTCTTCTTCCTTCCCTTCCTCCTCGTTCCTCTCTTCTTCCTTCCTTCCCTTCTCCTCTTCTCCGTCTTTTTATTTCCTCCCTTTCCCCCCTTTCTCCTCGTCTTCCACCCTTCCTTTCCCCTCTTCTTCTTCTCTTTCTTTCCCCTCTTCATCCTCCTTTTCCTCCCTTTCTTTCCTCTCTTCCTCCCTTCCTTTGCCTTCTTCCTCCCTTCCTTTGTCCTCCTCCTCCCTTCCATTGTCCTCTTCCTCTCCTCTTCCTCCCTTTGTCCTCAACATCCTCCTTTTTCTCCCTTCCTTTCCCCTCTTCATCTTATTCTCCTTCCCCTCCTTCCATCCTCCCCCTCTGTTATCCTCTCTCCCTTTCCCCTTCCACCTCCCACAATTCCATCCCCCTCCTCCCTACCCCTCCTTCTCGTCGTCCCTCCCTCCCCCCTCCCTCCTCTTCCTCCCAGTCCCCTAATACTCCCTCGTTTTTTCTCAACCCTTCAATGGAACTAATTTTTCCCCTCTGTCCATCCCCTCCTCCCCCCTCTTTCCATCCCCTCCTCCCCCCTCTGTCCATCCCCTCCTCCCCCCTCTTTCCATCCCCTCCTCCCCCCTCTTTCCATCCCCTCCTCCCCCCTCTGTCCATCCCCTCCTCCCCCCTCTTTCCATCCCCTCCTCCCCCCTCTGTCCATCCCCTCCTCCCCTCTGTCCATCCCCTACTCCCTCCCTCTGTCCATCCCCTCCTCCCCCTCTCTCCATCCCCTCCCCCCTGTCCATCCCCTACTCTGTCCATCCCCTACTCCTCCCTCTGTCCATCCCTCCCCCCCCTGTCCAGCCCCTCCTCCCCCCTCTGTCCATCCCCTCCTCCCCCCCCTGTCCATCCCCTCCTCCCCCTGTCCATCCCCTCCTCCCTCCCTCTGTCCATCCCCTCCTCCCCCCTGTCAATCCCCTCCTCCCCCCTCTGTCCATCCCCTCCTCCCCCTCTGTCCATCCCCTCCTCCCCCCTCTTTCCGTCCCCTCTTCCCCTCCCCCTCTGTCCATCCCCTCCTCCCCCCCTCTCTCCATCCCCTCCCCCTCTCTCCATTCTCTCCATTCCAGCGTCCATCACTGTCAATCTATCAAAGTATCTCTATCAGTTACTTCTTTCTCCATCGCCTCGTCTCCCCCCTCTTCTTACGTGTGTGTGTGTGTGTGTGTGTGTGTGTGTGTGTGTGTGTGTGTGTGTGTGTGTGTGTGTGTGTGTGTGTGTGTGTGTGTGTGTGTAAGCGAGCGAGATGGGAGGAGAACAAGGTCGTTTAACTATAATATAACCAAAGGGGTAGATAATAGCCAGTCGCTCCTCCCTCACGATAATTCTCTCTCTCTCTCTCTCTCTCTCTCTCTCTCTCTCTCTCTCTCTCTCTCTCTCATTTTAGTGCGTATGGTGATATATATATATATAAATAGAGAGGTATACATACAGTATACACATACTGCATATACACACATACATATTACACACACATATTACACACACATACACACACACACATACACACACACATACACACAAACACATACATACAAAAACACCGACACGCACACAAGCACTGCCAAAACTCAATTACCTTCACACACACACACACACACACACACACACACACACACACACACACACACATAGTGGCAATCTGTGTAAACGCTCATTTATCTCTCTCTTGACCTCCTTTCAATCCCTTCCTTCCTCCCTATCTCCCTTCTCCTCCTTCCTCTTCTCTCTTCTGTCTTCCTCTCACCCCTTCTTTCAACTTGCTCTTCCCTTTTCTCTCCCCCTTTCCTTCCTTACCTTTCTCTTCTCTCTTCTTTCCCTTCACCCATCTTCCTCCCTATCATTCTCTCCAGTTTTCTCGTCTCTCCTCCTCACTTCTCTCCCCTTTCTCATCTACCTGCCATTTCTTCATCTCCTCCTCAACTCCTTCCTCCACGCCTTTCCCTCCCTATTCCTCTCTTTCCTCCACATCTCTTTTCTCTCTTCCTCCCCTCCCTCCCCTCTCTTCTCTCCCTTCACTACGCTTTCTCTCCTCTTCGTATCTCGGTCGTCGGTAGTTTAAAAAAAGAATAGAAATATAGATTTGGATTACTTCCCTACCTATCATACTGTCTATCTCGCCTTCACCGCTCATTTCTCTTCCTACGTATGTACTCTTTTTACTCTTCTCTTCTTCCTCCATTATTACTCTGATCATCATCATCATCATCATCATTATTATTATTATTATTATTATTATTATTATTATTTTTATTATTATTATTATCATCACCATCTTACTATATTATTACGCTTACCCCCCTCCTCGTCTTCTTCCTCTGTTGTCACA
>NC_137058.1:27005520-27008020 GCF_032717465.1 Coenobita brevimanus
CTTCTCATCATTTGACTTCCTGCTTCTATCTGTCTCTCTATCTATCTCTCTATCTATCTATTTATCTATCTATCTATTATGTAGTCCTATAGTAATGTTGGTAGTGGTAGTAATGTTGGCAGCAGTGGTAGTAATGTTGGTAGTGGTAGTAATGTTGACAGCAGTGGTAGTAATGTTGGTAGTGGTAGTAATGTTGGTAGTAGTGGTAGTAATGTTGGCAGCAGTGGTAGTAATGTTGGTAGTAGTGGTAGTAATGTAGGTAGTGGTGGTGGTAGTGGTGGTAGTAGTGGTAGTGGCCAGGAACATAAACCCAGCTAATGAGCAACACAAATACCCACTGTTTCCCAAAATTTATCGTCCTTTCACCCATTAAGTTTCCATTCCCATTAATAACAACTAAAATTTTCCAAAGCTGAGCGATTCGTTTTCATTTTTTACAATAATCCTTCCACTGTAGTCACGAAGAAGTGCCATGGAATATATATATAGTTACAGTCCTTTTTCTGCCGCTGAGCTACGTGAAATAAGCTGCAAAAGAACGAAAATCTGGGCCAAGTTACGGTGAAGGGAGTATAGAAAACGGGTGTAGGTTAGTTAAAGGGGGGGGGGGTATGTTAGTGAAGGTGTTTGAGATCATTACAGGGTAAATTAAAAGAAAACTAAGCTGCGAACTCATGTGTAATCAGAAAATACATACATGCATACATATATACATACACCTCTCTCTCTCTCTCTCTCTCACACACACACACACACACACACACACACACACACACACACATTCCCACCCAGTCTATATAGTTCACTGATTTTCTCGCAGTATTAAAAAAAGAACAGCAAAATAACAAGGACTGTCCTTGTGTGTGTGTGTGTGTGTGTGTGTGTGTGTGTGTGTGTGTGTGTGTGTGTGTGTGTGTGTGTGTGTGTGTGTGTGTGTGTGTGTGTGTGTTCAAAAAACACACATACATAACTATATTCCACCTACATTCCAGCCTCCATAACATTACACTCTAATAACACCTAATAACTACACAGCCTCTGTCTTTCCGCCGCACTGTTGCATCTTCATCTCTTTTCTATCGCTACTTCAATGGTCACTGCTCCTCTGAACTGTCTGCTTGCATCCCTCCACCACTACGGCGGGCACGTAGCACCCGTCTAGCAGCAAACTCTCATCCCTTTTCTGCTTTCTAATGCGAGAGTTAACCGTTACTCCCAGTCCTTCATGTATGCAACAGGTCAACTCTGGAACTATCTCCCTCTGTATTTCTTACTGCCTATGACCTCCAGTCTTTCAAATGCAGTTTGTCCAGGCATCTCGAAATGAACGGATCTTGAATTTGGCTATTATTATTATTATTATTATTATTTATTTTTTTATTTTTAGGGAGCAATCTTACGGGTTTCTAGCCTTGAGTCCCTTCTTCCAGGTAAAAAAAAAAAATCTAATAAAGCCATAACACCATAACACGACAATAACACCACAATAACACCACAATAACACCATAATAATGCCACAATAACACCATAACACCACAGTAACACCATAATAACGTCACAATAACACCAAAATACGCCAACACGACAATAACGCCACAATAACATCGTAACACGACAATAACACCATAATAACACCATAACACGACAATAACACTACAATAACACCATAACACGCCAATAACAACCACAATAACACCATAACACGCCAATAACACCACAACACCACCATAACACGCCAATAACACCACAATAACATAAATACGCCACAACCACATCCAATAACGCAAACAGGACCAACATCGTTACTATAAGAGCCCCGTTGCTCCTAATCACGGGCTCTTTCTTCGACTCTCATAATGTCACTATAAAACCGGTCTTTCTCCCCAGCGGGCTTTCCTGAATGGGGCCGCTGGGCTTTGTGGGATGGTGAGGGAGTGTGGTGTGGTGTGGTGAGGGAGTGTGGTGTGGTGTGGAAGGGACGAGAAGGGAAAGGGAAGAGAAGGGATGGGTGTGTGGTGTGGTGGAAGACGGGATGATAAGGGAAAGGAAGGGAAAGGATGGATGGGTGTGTGGTGTGGTGTGGTGTGGTGCGGTGTGGTGTGGTGTGGTGTGGTGTGGTGTGGTGTGGTGCGGTGTGGTGTGGTGCGGTGTGGTGCGGTGCGGTGTGGTTGGTGCGGTGTGGTGTGGTATGGTGTGGTGGGAGACGGGATGGGAAGGATGTGTGCAGTGGTGTGGTGGGGAAGAGACGAGAATGGATGGATGTGTGGTGTGGTCTGGTGTGGAAAGGGAAAGGAAGGGAGACGATGTGTGTGTGTGGGAGGGGAAGGATGCGTGGCGTGGTGTGGTGGGGAAGGGACGAGAAAGGAAAGGAGAGGAAGGGAAGGGAAGGGAAGGGAAGGGAAGGGAAGGAAAGGAAAGTGTGTGTGTGTGTGTGTGTGTGTGTGTGTGTGTGTGTGTGTGTGTGTGTGTGTGTGTGTGTGTGTGTGTGTGTGTGTGTGTG
>NC_137058.1:27010520-27023020 GCF_032717465.1 Coenobita brevimanus
AGAAGATGCGAAAAGGAAAGGGAAAGAGAGGAAGGGGATGGAAGAGAAGGAGGGAAAGAAAATGATGAGAAGCGAAGGTAGAGAGAAGAAAGTAGAGGTGAAGAGAGGAGGGAAAAGAAGAGAAGGTAGAGGAGAGAAGAAATGAGAAGAAGAGAGGTAAAGGAGAGAAGAAGAGAGGTAGAGGAGAGAAGAAATGAGAAGAAGAGAGGTAAAGGAGAGAAGAAGAGAGGTAGAGGAGAGAAGAAATGAGAAGAAGAGAGGTAAAGGAGAGAAGAAGAGAGGTAGAGGAGAGAAGAAATGAGAAGAAGAGAGGTAAAGGAGAGAAGAAGAGAGGTAGAGGAGAGGTACAGGAGAGAAGAAGAGAGGTAGAGGAGAGAAGAAATGAGAAGAAGAGAGGTAGAGGAGAGAAGAAATGAGAAGAAGAGAGGTAGAGGAGAGAAGAAATGAGAAGAAGAGAGGTAGAGGAGAGAAGAAATGAGAAGAAGAGAGGTAGAGGAGAGAAGAAATGAGAAGAAGAGAGGTACAGGAGAGAAGAAATGAGAATAAAAGCTGAGACGGGAAAGGAAGAAAAATGAGAAGTGACAAGGAGACAAGGAAAGGGAAGAAGGAAAAATGGAGAGAGAGAGAGAGAGAGAGAGAGAGAGAGAGAGAGAGAGAGAGAGAGAGAGAGAGAGAGAGAGAGAGAGAGAGAGGAGACTGACAGGGAGAGAGACAGGATATCGAGAGGCCGACATCGATGGCCATAAAAGTTAACACTCTGGGGGACCGTCCTGATCCTGGGATGTGTCCAACCTCCATTAACATCTCACTCCTCCAACTGTCCCCCCTCTCATTCACCTCTTTGTCACGCCTTCTTTATCACCGACCCTCTCCTTTATCTCTCTTATCTCTGCTTTTTATCACTGGCCTCTTCTCACCTCTGTGTTTACGATCTTCGGGGAACATCTCAATTTCGGGACTTCTTGAATTTTACTTTTTAAATATTTCCCCCCCTCATTCACCTCTATCAGGAGTGCCTTATCCCTGACCCTCTCATTTATCTCTCTTATCTCCTCTTATCACTGGCCACCTCACACTTTGTTTACGTCGGTTATCTTAATTTTGGCGGGACCTACAATGGATTCGTCCACTCCTCTTTATACTTCCCCTCTCATTCACCTCTTTCTCACGCCTTCTTTATGGCAGACCCAATCCTTTATCTTTCTTATCACTCCCTCTTATCACTGACCTCCTCTCACCTTTCTCTGCTCAGGTCCTTTTAGATTATCTCAATTTTGGCGCGAACTATTTTCGATTCATCTGTTCCTTTTCTTATTTCTCTGCCAGTCTCTTTGCTCTATTTTTTTTTTTATAACAACGGTATTAATGGTGACAGTACTAACCCTCTCAGGCTCCTTACATACTGCTCCTCTCCTAATCTCTCTTATCACTGCCTCTTCTCTCTCATCCTTTCTAATTTCTTTATTTACATCCTTCTGGAATATTCACACTACATCACTCCAAGCAACATACCACCGTCTCACACTACACCACGAGAGAGAGAGAGAGAGAGAGAGCGAGAGAGCGAGAGAGAGAGAGAGAGAGAGAGAGAGAGAGAGAGAGAGAGAGAGAGAAATATAGGTCCCCCTCCCTTGATGATCCTCTCCACATCACATAAAGCTTCCCAAATGCTTCGTTGTCGCTATCAAGTTACTTTATAGACGAACACACAAATTAACAATCAGACAGACGGACACTTTTTATATCTATCTATCCATCTATCAATCTCTCTATCTAGCTATCTATTATAAATATTGAAATGATTCGCTCTCGCTTTAATCCAGTACATTTATGAACGAGCATGATAAATATTTAAAACATTAATATTTCTGTCCAGCCCCTCTGCTTCAATAAATCATTTAATAATAATAATAATAATAATAATAATAATAATAATAATAATAATATCCCGCTACGACATTCACCTTACCTTGGCCCAGATTTTCGTCCTTCTGTTCCTAGTCAGTGGCAGGAAAAGGCTAGGTTCTACACCCATTCTTTAGCACTTCTTCGTGACTGGCACCATATTCTAGTGCTAATTTATTGCTACATCTCAGCACTCAAGAAGGAAAGGTGGCAAATATTGATCAAGTCAGAGTGAACAGACTTCTGAATTCACCACAGCTATTGAAATTTATCTACAGTAAGCGACAAACGATTTTATTTAACATGGGAAAAAAATTAATGGCATACAATTATACGAGGAGCGATAATAATATGAAATGGAATATATTATAGGAAATTCACACCAGGTTTCCATAATGAAAAAGAGTTTATGTAAAATCGTATTGATATATGAATGCACACTAATAGTAACGCATCATTATCATTATTATTATCATAATCATCATCGCCATCATCATAATCATCATGAAGAAAAACACCATCTTCACGATAAATAAAATAATAATAATAATAATAATATCATCATCATCATTATAAACACCACCACCATCACCACGACAAATCATCATCATCATAATCACCACCATAACTCTACTTCATATATTATAAAAGGACTGAGTAGCATCCAGTGACAAAAACACATAAACAAAATAACAGTCACTACTACATCATAATAGACCTATATGGGTTGGTTGGGATCCAGAGATTGAAAAAAAAAGAAAAAAAAAAAAAAGAGAGAACTATCAAGAGAGTGCCAAGCGAAATTGAATTACATATATAACAGATCAGCAATGGAGCCTTATTTCTGGCCCCACACACACACACACACACACACACACACACACACACACACACACACACACACACACACACCTTCTTGTGGGATTGTATTTCTCACACTATTATCAATTCTTTTTTCTATACGAATTCTTCAGTATCGTTTTCGCATTTCGAATTTAGACTCGATAACTCTAAGGAATTGCAATATATTTCTGAAATTTGGAATACTGCCCCGTCCGTGTCCAAATTTACGTGTGTGCGTCTTCTTTTACCTGCATGTGTGCGTATTCTTCTGTGCGTGTGTGCGTGTTGTTCTTTGTGTGTGCGTATTTTATTTAATGCGTGTTTGCTTCTACCTGGATTCAGGGTGTGTTTGATATGCCTTTGAACGGTGTGTGTGTGTGTGTGTGTGTGTGTGTGTGTGTGTGTGTGTGTGTGTGTGTGTGTGTGTGTGTGTGTGTACTAGTTAATGGAAATTGACTCCTAAATGTGAATTTAATGTCACACACACATACACGAAATTAAAGCACAGTTAAACACACGAAAAACACAATTCTCTTAATCTATGCACACACATTAACGCACACGCTGTAAAGAACTTACACACACACATTCTCTCTCTCTCTCTCTATCTCCCACCACATCCATTCACTTTCTCTCCCTCCTCTCATAAGCAAACAAACTAAGACAAACACACACACACACACACACACGTTATTCCCCTCCCAGCTCACACGGCCAAACACATACATAATCAAACACACCCATTATATATCCCCCCTCCTCTCTCTCTCTCTCTCTCTCTCTCTCTCATTGCAGTTAAAATAACTTTCTGATTCATAAATATTAATCCTCTTTCACACACACACACACACACACACACACTAAAGGACGAAAACAAACATGCGTACATATATACACATACATGGAAACATACATGCATATATACTGTACGTAAAATCGAAAAAAAAGCATACATACATACATACATGCAATATATATATATATATATATATATATATATATATATATATATATATATATATATATACTGTACAGATACATAGATAGATAGATAGATAGACAGATGTATATATATCTATAAAACGCATGAAATATATCAAACATGTCCACATATCCGCACAAACTACACACCAAAACATACACATAAACACATACACACAAATACTAAACACACACAAAACAAGCTAAACACACACACACCACACACACACACACACAAACACACACACACACACACACACACACACACACACACACACACACACAGTGTTTGCTTTGCAGAGAGGGGTAATTGGAGGAATGGAGGCAGGTGTGTGTGTGTGTGTGTGTGTGTGTGTGTGTGCAAGGTTCACATAACTCCCTCACACTACCTAACTCAACATCACAACCAGATGCCTGACTCTCTCTCTCTCTCTCTCTTTCCGTTTCTCAATTTTCTCCCTTACTTTCTCTTCGTATCCTTTTTTCTCTCTCTCTTTTTTTCCCTATAAATGTTTCTCTCCTTTCCTCCCTCCCTCTCTTTCCCTTCCTCCTTCGCTTTACCTAGAATCTCCTCACTTCTCTCTCTAGCCTTCTCTCTTTCTCCTGTCTCCTGTCCATCTCTCTTTTTCTTCCCTTCATCTATTCTCCCTTTCCTCTCCCAAATTCCCTCCTTACCCTCTCTCCCTCCTCTCCCTTCCTCCCTTCTGTTTCTCCCTCTCCTCCCTCCCTCCCTCTTTTCTGTCCCACAACAAAAGATAGTAAATACCAACGAAGATAATGCTCTCTCACTCTCTCTCTTTACCTACCTACTTACCTACTATTCTCTCTCTCTCTCTACCTACCTACCTATACCTACTATTCTCTCCTTTAATCTCTTCCTTCCTCCCTCTCTCTCTCTCTCTCTCTCTCTTTTTGCCTGTATGTCTGTCTGTCTCTCTCTCTCTTTCCTCCTTTCCGTTCTCTTTACTCCCTTTCTTCCTTCCTCCTCCTCTTTTTTCTCTCTCCCCTCTTCACACACACACACACACACACACACACACACACACACACACACACACACACACACACACACACACACACGCACGCACGCACACACACACTCTCTCTCTCTTTTTTTTCCTCCTCTCAGTTCCTACTTCCTTCACGTCTTCCGCTTCCTTCTCTTTTATTCCTTCAATTCACTCCCTTCCTCCTTCTCTCCTTCCTCTTTTCCTCTCCTCTCTTTTTCTCTTTTAGTCCTCGCACCTCTTCTCTTCCCCCCTCCTCTCTTTCTTCTCTCCTCTCTTCTTTCACCTCTTCATTTCCCATCCATTTTCTCACTTTCCTCCTCATCCCTTCTCTTCACCATTTTGCTTCCCCTCTCTTTCTTTCCCTCCCGTTCCTTTCCTTCCCTCCCCTTCCTTCCCTTCCTTTGCTTCTCTCCCTCTCTCTCTCCCTACACTCCTCCATACACATCCATTCTAATTTCCTCTCTATCTTTTCCCAATTCATTCCATTTTTCTCATAAATCTCTCTCTCTCTCTCTCTCTCTCTCCCCCTTATCTTTCCTCCCTCTTTCCTCCCTCTCCTATCTCCCCTCCCCTCCACACTCCACAAATCCCTCTCCTCCCTCACAATCTATCTCCTCTCCACTCTTACCTCCCTCAAACTCCACCTTCCTTCCTTCCTTTCCTCTCTCTCTTTTCCTTCCTTCCTTCCTCTCCTCTTGTCTTCGCTCCCCCACTTCCTCCCTCCTCTCTTTCCCTTCTTCCTTCTACCCTCCTCCTCCTCTTCTTTCTCTCCCTTCCCCAATCCCCTCCTCCCCCTCTTCGTTCCCTCCCTCCCCTCCTTCCTTCCCTGCCTCTTCCTACTTCCTCTTGCTTCACTCCCCTCCTCCCTCCCTCATCCCTCCACTCCTCTTCCTGTCTTTTCTTTCCTTCTCCTTCCATTCATTCTCCCCCCCTTCCCTTCCTTCTTCCCCCCCCTCCCTTCCTTCATCCCCCTATTCTCTCTCTCTCAAACCTTATCCCTCTCCCTATTTCTCCCCCTCTCTTTCTCCTCCCCATTCTCTCTCTCTCTCTCTCTCTCTCTCTCTCTCTCTCTCTCAAACCTTATCCCTCTCCCTATTTCTAACCCTCTCTCTCTCTCTCTCTCTCTCTCTCAAACCTTATCCCTCTCCCTCTTTCACCCCTCTCCCTCTCTCTCTCTCTCTCTAAAATCCACAGATATTAGCAATTTGAGATGGGATAGAATTTGATCCCCTTATGGTTCCTCTGTGGGCTTAGAGAGAGAGAGAGAGAGAGAGAGAGAGAGAGAGAGAGAGAGAGAGAGAGAGAGAGAGAGAGAGAGAGAGAGAGCAATGCTAAAAATCCAGCAGTCCATGAAGGCAGTAATAATAATAATAATAATAATAATAATAATAATAATAATAATAATAATAGTCATAAAAGATAAATAAGATAAAAAATAACAGGAAAAACAAAATCATCATCATTCTCCTCCTCTTCATCATCATCATCATCATCTCTTAAAAACGCTGCGGTATAATTTATTTTCTTTCTCTATGTTTTCACCCAAATTTCAAGATGGCGGAGGCTGTGTGTGTGTGTGTGTGTGTGTGTGTGTGTGTGTGTGTGTGTGTGTGTGTGTGTGTGTGTGTGTGTGTAATGCAGTAAATAATAACACACGATATGTTCCCGCTGTTTGTTGTTGTTGTTGTTGTTGTTGTTGTTTGTTTTTATTGATGTTGTTCTTGCAATTCTCAGGGCAAGCGGTTCGTGGAATTGTGTGTGTGTGTGTGTGTGTGTGTGTGTGTGTGTGTGTGTGTGTGTGTGTGTGTGTGTGTGTGTGTGTGTGTGTGTGTGTGTGTGTGTGTGTTTGCTTTTCTCTTTTGGGGGCTATGTTTGGTTTGACTCCGCTCTTCCCTGCTCTCTCTCTCTCTCTCTCTCTCTCTCTCTCTCTCTCTCTCTCTCTCTCAGGCCCAAACTCACGACCTACAGCACGCGCACACACACACACACACACACACACACACACACACACACACACACTCGGTACGTGTTATAATCCGCCATCTTGAAACTTCGGTGAAAACATTAACAAAGAAAATACACCATTGCCTTCTGGATGTTGTTGTTGTGGTGGTGGTGGTGGTGGTGGTGGTGTGAGCTGACAAACTTTCTTTTATAATTTTTCTCCCTTTCTTTTCCTTTGATTCTGTCTCTCTCTCTCTCTCTCCCTTTTAATCTTTCTTTAAAAATTTTTTCCCATCTTTTCCTTTCACTCTCTCTCTCTCTCTCTCTCTCCAGATAAATCTTCCTCTTTGTCTATCAATCTTTCCCTGCCTCCTTAACTTTAATCTCTCTCTCCCTTTGTCTGTTTCTTTTATCCTCTCTTTCCCTTACTCTCTTTCTTTCAATTCTAAGCCTCTTGTTCCTTTACATTTTTATTTATTGATGAGGTGGATAAAAAATAAGTAAGTAGATTAGAAAGCGAAGTTTTGCACTTAGTTTCGGCCTAAGCTTTGACTATGTAGTCTCTCATTTTGACAGAAGCCAAAGGTGAGGCTAATCACTGTTAACGATTGAATTGAAGTTACCTTCCTATCAAGAGAAGAGCTTCTGTGGTGTAAGTATAACACGATACGTTTTCGCTGTATAGTTAAAATATTTTTTTAGAAGCTAAGCAATTTTAGATGGATTCAACTCTTTCGCAACTTCAACGCGATATTCTACAAATAAATAATAAAAGTAAATATTAAAGAATGAGAGTATAAGGGTTAAAATAAGGAAGATTTTTATAAAGGATTTAAAGTTTCTGTCACTAATTATCTGATGTAGTTTAGACGAGTTTATTAATGTTTGGAAGTTTCTTTGGCCTCCTCTGATTTCGGATCATCCCTTATCGATTATTTTGGAGTAGTTTTTGCCTAGACTAAGGCTAGATTTGGATAAGTTGAAGGTGGATAGAAACGGTAGGAATCACATAGAACCTGAAAATACCACTAGAGGGTAAAGGTTGAGTGAGTTTAATTTGAAGTTTACGTTTATGATATTGAGTTGATAGCCTATTAGTCCTCCGAGGATTCTGATTGCTAGTGCCAGGTTTTTTATAAGGGAAGAAAGACAAATAATGTAGGATTCTGGAAAGGTTAATCAAGATAATAATGCTCCTCTAAGAATTGCTCCTCTTCTAAGAGCTAGTATGGGGGAAGTTATAATGGAGGATGAGTTGTAAATATTTCTGAACCTAGCTAAGTTAAATTCTCCGGTTATAGAATAAAAAATTAAGCGGAAAGTGTAACATACTGTTAATATGGTTGCGAAGATGTAAAGAAATAAAATTACAGTATTGATTCATCTTATGAAAGCAATTTCTAGGATAAGATCTTTTGAGTAGAATCCTGCTAGAAATGGAGTTCCACATAATGCTCTCTCTCTCTCTCTCATCCTAACATTTTACACTACACACACACACACACACACACACACACACACACACAACCAATCTCTCTTTTTCCTCTAGATACTGTAAAGAAAACAATAGAGGGATTTAATATGAGTAAACTGGTGATATTTTTGCCTTGGGGGATTTGTTCCATTTTTGTGATTGTGGGACGGAACAAAAGACTACCAGGTGCGCTAAAATCCATTACCTAATTGTAGAGAGAGAGAGAGAGAGAGAGAGAGAGAGAGAGAGAGAGAGAGAGAGAGAGAGAGAGAGAGAGAGAGAGAGTATGCAGCTGAAATACAAAGACAGACAAATAATGACAGGTAGACAGACTGATTTATATAGACAGATAGAGATGTACAGATAGATAAACAGACAGACACAGATAAAAGACTGACAGACGAGCCAACATACAGACCCACAGTTTTTAATTTAGGCAGGCGGTGTGTGGGTAAACAAATGAAGACAAACATGCGGAACAGCGAAACATATGGTGGCCTGAAATTCAATTAAAGTTATATTAAAGCTACCTCACTTTGTTACATCCAACCCCCTCCCCCCTTCTCTCTCTCCTACTATACACCAGTCCCATCTACCGGTCTCTATGTTTATGTATGGATTTGTATGAATGTATGTAGGTTTTTATTCCCCGCCGACGCAGCTGGGTGAAGGTTACGTGATCATCCGTGTGTCTGTCTGTTTACAAAATATCTTAAGAATTTAGTCGATTTTTTTTTTTTTTTTGGAGGGGCGGTCCATTGGCTAAGGAAAAGTTGATTAGATTCTGAGGTGGATCCGGATGAAGAGGCGGATCCATTCTTTCTTTCTTTCTTTCTTTTTTTTTATGCTGCAAAAAGTTTATAGTCATGCTTTTTGTCACGGTATAGCCTGAAAACTTCTGCTTGATTTTTAATATTTTAGTGACAGTGGTGTTGGCGGGGGTATGTGCTCCCTGAGTGCTTCCTAGATTTGTGGAAAGAGATGTAGTTTCTGTCTACGTTTCTCTTTACATACTGATCTATACCTATTTCTCTCTCTCTCTCTCTCTCTCTCTAACTTCTTGCTTCGATCACTTTCTTCCCTCCTTTCTTTCCTTCCTTCCTTCCGCTTCCTCTTCCTCAATTTCCATTCTCCTCATTTCCTTCTCACTCTTCTCTTCCTCCATTTTTCTTCCTCTCACCTTCCTCCTCTTCTGTTTCCCTTCTCCACATAAATGTATGTTTGTAATTTATTTTCTCTCTCTCTCTCTCTCTCTCTCTTCCTCAGCTTTAAAATCTTTCTCCATCAATCCCTCTTCCCCTCTCCCTCTTTCTTTCCTTCTTGTTTTTCTGTTTCCTCTTCTTTCTTCCTCCTCTTAATCCTCCTCCTCCTCCAGTTCCTCTTCCCCTTCATTCTCTTCATCATCATTACCTCCTCCTCCCAATCTTCTCCTCCATCTCCACCACCACCACCACCACTTTTTTTTTCCTCTCTTGCTCTTTCTCCCCCTGCACACCACCACCCCCCCATCTTCCTCCTCCTCGTCGCCATCTCAGAGTCTCTTACGATATTAGCTATAAATCCGAACTTTGCTCCCTCCTCTCCCTTCCTCATCTTCCATCTCTTCTTTTATCCTCGCCTCTCGTAAATCTCTCTCTCTCTCTCTCTCTCTCTCTCTCTCTCTCAACGTTATCAAATTCTTTAACCTCTGTAATTAGAAAATAAATCTTGTTATTAATATTTAAATCGTGCCACATATTTATGCAACTCTCTCTCTCTTTCTCTCTCATTAATCATTATTATTATTATTTTATCATTATTATTATTATCACTATTACTATTATCATTATTATTACTATTATTATTATTATTATTACTATTATTATTATTATTACTATTATTATTATTATTATTATCATCATCATTATTACTATTATTATTATTACTATTACAATTATTACCTGGATCATTATTATTATCATTATTATAATTATTAATGCTATCATTTTTTTAACCTTATCTTCTTTCCTCCTTTCCTTCCGCCCCCTCTACCTCCCTCCCTCCCCCTTTCTCCTCTGCAAACAGGTCTGGGTGGAGAAGGCCTTAAATAAGATTAAAATATGCGGTCAAATTCTCTCTCCCAGCAGTACACACGCAGCAACTTAACCCTTTGTGACCGTGTAAGTGTGAAATGTGTACGTGTGTGCGTGGAATTATGTGTACGTGTGGGGTTACTTAAGTGTGGCCTTGTACGTGTCCGGCTGTGTGTGTGTGTGTGTGTGTGTGTGTGTGTGTGTGTGTGTGTGTGTGTGTGTGTGTGTGTGTGTGTATGTGTGTGTGTGTGTGTGTGTGTGTGTGTGTGTGTGTGTGTGTGTGTGTGTGTGTGTGTGTGTGTGTGTGTGTGTGTGTGTGTGTGTGTGAAATTGTGTACATGTGTATCCGTGTACGTGTTAAACAGTGACCGTTTTGTTCATACGGTGTCGGTCTCAGTGGAGGAAAGTTGAGGGTTTTCTCTGTTTGTCTCTCTCTCTCTCTCTCTCTCTCCTTTTATCCTCTGTGCTCATCACCCCCCCCTTCTTTCTTTATCCCTCCCTCCCCTCCCTCTCTATCCATACTTCCCTCCTCTCTCTCTCTCTCTCTCTGCAATGTTTTCCATCTCTTAAACTTCTGTAATTAGAGAACAAGTCTTTCTATTGATATTAAAGCCGCTCTCTCTCTCTCTCTCTCTCTCTCTCTCTCATTCCTGGCATCCTCATATTTCATTCTCAATCTATCTTCCACCGTAAAAACTTACCCTTACCCCCCCCTTCTCTCTCTAATTCCCTCCTCCCTCCACAAACAACCCCCCTCCCCTCTCTCTCTCACACACACACACACACACACACACACACACCTCCAATACCCAAACAATTACACTATAGGGACTGGAATCGTTAATCACACGGTTGTTATTGCTCGTAAATCCACCCCAGCGTTATTGCATTTAAAGTTATAAATCCTGTATTTTTTTCAATTTGTACCTTATAAATACATTCGCATAAAAAATATAATCCATTGTTTATTTTTTTCATTAATTATTAGCATTTTTTTACCCGCATTCTCGTCAGTTAAGCTCCCTAACACCTCTTCCTTAGCGACTGATTTTTTTTTATGGGGAGGAAGTTTGGTTAATATCCTACTGTACGTTATTTATGCACAGTATGGATATATTGGAAGGATTTATTACAGAGAAGAGGAGAAAAAGAGGTAATCAACAAACCAAATCGCTTAGGAGGAGGTGTTAGGGAGCTTCCTATGCCCCTCAACTAAATAAAATCGTCTGGGGAAGCTGGAATAAAGTACTGGAGTTATCCCGATCATGAGGGGGTTAATACAGCATTTCTCTGCTTTAGAAAATATATATAAATCCCTTCACAGCAATGGCGTCTTTTACATTCCTACTGCCCAAGACATCAAATACTTTGGTGATAGATCTCTCAAATCTGATGATGATGATGATGATGACCACGATGGCAGCGAAAATAGTAACGATGATCCCCTGCCTATAAGCCACACTAAATGCATAAAAAGGGTGACTATAACAATATCAATCCTCATGAGAACAAAAGAACTGGAGAACATACGGTATTGAAGTTCTTAATGATCTTGTTCTTGACATCCTCGGAGCGTGAGATGGACCTTGAGTCGTCGTAGATGGAGGAGCGGTGAGAGGTGAGCGAAATCTTGTCCAGTATGGAGGTATTTAAGGCGGAGAGGAAGGAACCCTTGCGAGTGTCCTGATTCTTGGCCAAGCCGGGCACTCTAAGATGCGCCAGGCCCTGAGGTGAGCTGTGGGTACTCTTGAAGCCCAACGAAGCTCTTGAATCCTGGCGCATCTTATTGGCTAACAGTGCCCTTCGCTTGTCCCCGGCTAGATCAAGGCTACAGTGTGAGGCGGTGAGGTGTGAGCGAGGGCAGGGGGTCTTGGCTAGGTTCTGTGGGATGATGAACGGGATGGAGCTCTGCCGCATGCTTGCCGCCAAGAACGGCTTCCCCAATTTCTTGTCCATGCGCAGCCCATTCGGCGCAGGTGCTTTCGGTCCCAACACCAGACCCGAGATGGCACTGAAGTTGGTGGAATTTTGCTCCTTGGTCTGGCTTCTGTGGACTTCTGGCTGGTCCGACGTAAGCCCAAGCTCCACAGTCTCAATCTGTGTCTCCAGCTGCTGCGTCTGTTCGTCTTCCACTTCTGCTGTGTCCTTGGGCGTAGTGAAGTACTTGGCTATGACGCTACTGCCGCTGCTGCTGCCGCCATCCTTGTCATCCGTTGAGGCCTCGCTGTTGTCCAGGCTTCCCGTGGTACCGCTGTGTGGGGACCTCGGAAT
>NC_137058.1:27030520-27068020 GCF_032717465.1 Coenobita brevimanus
AAGCGCACATACACACACACACACACACACCCTTATACAGATTATATGCACACACATGCTTACACAGATTACAGACACGCGGTTAATATACACACATAAATAGCACACACAAGTTATGCACACAAATAGCAAACAAATTACACACACAGGCGACCACAAATTTCTCACACACACACACACACACACACACACACACACACACACACACACACACACACACACACTTGAGGACCTAACGAACATACCGATTAATAAACTCTACACACACACATGCAAAAATGCACACTCATACATACATGCCCGAATACGCACACAGATACACACGATAATGAGATGAGACTGGGACCGGAGGGAGAGAAGGGAGGGGGAGAGGGGTAGACAGACTGGTAGATGTAGATGGACAGGTAAATTGATAGACACAAGGGCAAACAGATTGATAGAGGGATATGGATTGACGGATGGAGAGAGAGAGAGAGAGAGAGAGAGAGAGAGAGAGAGAGAGAGAGAGAGAGAGAGAGAGAAAGAGAGAGAGAGAGAGAGAGAGAGAGAGAGAGAGAGAGAGAGAGAGAGAGAGAGAGAGAGAGAGAGAGAGAGAGAGAGAGAGAGAGAGAGAGAAATGCATGATGTTTGAGCTGGACTTCTAACACCATGAAAGTGGAGAATCATCAACTTTTTCATCATCATCATCATCATCACCCCAAGCCTTTTTCCCACCTAAAAAAGAGAGGGTTCACACACACACACACACACACACACACACACACACACACACACACACACACACACACACACACACACATTTCTCTCTCTCTTTCTCTCAAACAAAACTAATTTTCATCTCGCTCTTCACCCACATTTAAAACTAATTATTCCCAGCAGGATTTTTACCCCAAATTATGAGAAGCAGAAGGAATAATTTTGCCCACACAAAATATATTAAAAACTCCTTCCAAGATTTTTTGAACGAAATTTTGAGTAGATATTCAATAAACGTGAAATATTGGCAAGATATCCCACACATACAAAAGACACGAACACATAATTTCCTCTGATTTTCCCCGCACTCTTTCGATCTCTTTCCACGCACTCTTGGACAAACTTTAAGTGCATTTATAGCAATATATTTAACGTACATTCATTTAAATTTTCAACGGGCTCAATGCAAGACGTTCAACGCACTCTTAGTGAGATGTTCAACGCAATTACATCACTATTTTCAAAACCAATTCACGTACATTTCCACACCACTAATTATACACCACCGAAGCCACATACATTCCCTTTATTTTGCACCGGAAGCGGGACTCTCGGTGACTTCCGCCATTACACTTTTAAATTTCGATGTATCCCTGGCCGTTACTGACAACATCCCGTAACATCGAAACCTAAAACATGTGCCTTTTTGAGTTGGTTTCGAATTCCATTATCTCTATACACTTTGTCGCTTTCCTTAAGAACGACACTGGAATGGCACGTCATGGGATTTTCTATCTTAAGGTATACATTATGAAAGTGTGTGTGTGTGTGTGTGTGTGTATGTGTGTAGGTATCTTTTAATAAGCACAGGAAAAAAAACACACACACACAGCTAACGCGGAGAGAAAGCACGGGGCAACACACCTCCCCCGGCCGGTGCTGAGATAGAACTGAGCCTGAGAATGGGAGGGAGGGTGGGAGGCAGGGAGGAATAGAGGGAGACGATGAATAGAGGGGGATGGAGGAAAACGTGAATAGAGGGGGATGGAGGAAGACGTGAATAGAGGGGGGTGGAGGGAGACGTGAATAGAGAGGGGGATGGAGGGAGACGTGAATAGAGGGGGGGGTGGAGGGAGACGTGAATAGAGAGGGTTGGAGGGAGACGTGAATAGAGGGGGATGGAGGGAGACGTGAATAGAGGGGGATGGAGGGAGACGTGAATAGAGAGGGTTGGAGGGAGACGTGAATAGAGAGGGGTGGAGGGAGACGTGAATAGAGGGGGATGGAGGGAAAGAAAAGGAATGGAGAGAGGGAGGGTGAGAAACAGAAGGGATAGAGGGAGAGGAAAGGGGAGTGAGGAAGATGATAGGGAAGGGAAACAGGAAGGGGAGAGGAGAGAAGGATGACGGGAATGAGGAGGAATGGAGGGAGTTGAAAGGGGTACAGGGAGGGGAAGAGATACAGGCAGAGATGAGGGAGAGGGAGAGAGAGAGGGGGAGGGAGACAGAAGCAGAGAAGAGGGAGAGGGGGAGGGAGAGAGAGGGGGAGGGAGACAGAAGCAGAGGAGCGGGAGAGGGGGAGGGAGACAAGCAGACAAGAGGGAGAGGGAGACAGAGGCAGTGAAGAGGGAGAGGGAGAGGACAGGCTTCGACACCCACTCCACGCGGAAAGTGAGAGGGAGAATAAGTGGAAGAGGGAGAGAAAGATAAACAGGGAATAGAAGAGGAAGCGGAAGAGGGAGATGGAGTGAGAGGAAGGGAGACAAGAGGAGGAAAATGAAGATAAAAAGGAGGGAAAGGGAGGAGAAAATAGGTAGGAAGGTAGGTAGGTAGGTAGGTAGAGAGAGAGAGAGAGAGAGAGAGAGAGAGAGAGAGAGAGAGAGAGAGAGAGAGAGCGAGCGAGCGAGGCGTCGACCACCACTCCACCGATTCCCTGTTTACCCCTCCTCTCACTGGCCACTCGAGATGGATTCACCCAGGGAGGAGGAAGAGGAGGAGGGAGGAGGAAGAGGGAGGAGGAGGAGGAGATGGCTGTTAATGTTCTTCTCTTGTTCATCTCGTGGCTAATTTGTTACGTTCTTACCTCGCATTCTTTCTTACATTATTTTTCCACACCTGTTCTTCATCTTTCTTCCATACGTCCGGTTCTTCATCTGTTCTCCCTTAGTGCTGTTCTCCAGGCTGTTATTTGTTCTTCCTAGACTCCCTAATAACTTGTTCTCTATTTAAAGGACTGGGTGTTACGGTTCTCTTCATGTAATTATACTGTTTCGTTTTTCAACATCAGTATCTCAATTTTTATACACTTCCTCTATTCACATTCATCACCATTCTCTCCCTTTCCCTCTCTCCCCCCCTCTCTCTCTCATTCAGTTTTACCCTTCCCCTATCTTCCTACTCTCTCCCTGTTTCTTCCTCACCCCCTTCCCTCCCCTCCCTTTGCACCCCCTCATTCCTTCCTCTTTCTCATTCCTCTCCCACCCCATTTTCTCTCCCCTCTCCTTCCTTTCTCTTCCTCTTCTTCCCCTCCTCCCCCCTCCCCCTCCTTCTTTTCTTTCTCCTTCCCCTTCTCTCTCCCCTCCCCCTCCTCCTCAAATTAATATTTTCTTTCTCGTTGTAATCTTTTCCATGTTTTGCAAAATGAATTCAGCCCACACGAAGCCATTGTGTGTGTGTGTGTGTGTGTGTGTGTGTGTGTGTGTGTGTGTGTGTGTGTGTGTGTGTGTGTACCTGACCCCTTCTTTACCCCGCCTGTTTGCCTGAGACCCTTTTGTTTGTTAGGTCCCCGGCACACACACACACACACACACACACACACACACACACACACACACACACACACACACGGGGTCATAAGAACTTAAGTACATACATATATACATGCACATTCTCACTCTCCCTCTCCCTACATACCTATCTATCTGTCTACATTACAATCTTCCCCCTCTCTATCAATCTATCTACAATCTCTCTCTCTCTCTCTCTCTCTCTCAGTTCTGGCAATCGTTCAATTCTTTCCATCCCTTAATGTTATCCTCTCTTCCATTCATCATTTTTTTTTTCATTTTTTTTCGATCCATTTTTCCCTTCCTTTCATTCTCCATCGCTCTCTTCTCTTTCCTTCCTTCCTTCCCCCCCTCCCTTCCTTTCCTCCGTTTCTTTTCTTTCCTTCTTTTTTCCTTCTCTCTCCATCTTTTACTCTTCCTTATTCCTCCATTCCTTCGTCTTTTCCTCCATCCTTCCCTTTCCTTCCTTCCTTCCCTCTCCCCCCTCCTCTCTTCGTTCCCTCCCCCTTCCTTTCCTCTCTTTATTCCCTCCCTCCTTCTTTCCATCCTTCTTTCACCCTTTTTCATCTTCCTTCCTTCCTTCTTTCTTCTTTTTCCCTTCCCTTCTCTTAAGCATTATTTATATTCATTGAACTCATTCTCCTTCCCCACTTCCTTCCTTTTACATTCTCTCTCTCCTCATCCTCCATCCATTTCCCCACTTACTTCCTTTAACATTCTCTCTCTCTCTCTCTCTCTCTCTCTCCTCATCCTCCATCCATTTCCCCACTTCCTTCCTTTAACATTCTCTCTCTCTCTCTCTCCTCATCCTCCATCCATTTCCCCACTTCCTTCCTTTAACATTCTCTCTCTCTCTCTCTCCTCATCCTCCATCCATTTCCCCTCTTCCTTCCTTTAACATTCTCTCTCTCTCTCCTTCTCATCCTCCATCCCTTTCCCCTCTTCCTTTCCTTCTCCATCTTCTCCCCTCCTTCCTTCCCTCCTAATCCCACTCCTTCCCTTCTCTTTCTCCATCTATTCGCATGTCCTCCCTTCTTCCTCCCCTTTCCCTCTTTCCTTCCTCTTTCTCTCCCTCTCTCCACTCCTTCCTACCCCTGTTCCTCCTTTTCTTTCCTCTCAACCTCTCCTTCTCCCTCCTCTCTCATCCTCCTCTTCCTCTTCTCATGTTTCCCTTATTTTCTTTCCTTTTGCCACTCATTCCTCCCCCTTCTTCTCCTCTTTCCTTTCCATTCATCTCTTCCTGTTTTCTTTCCTCTCTCTCTCTCTCTCTCTCTTTCAAACACCCTCTCTTCTACCGCTCTCTTCCTCGATCTTCCTCCTCCTCTTGCTTACACTCTCATATTACTTTCCTTCACTTTTAACACTTTCATTTTCCTTCCTTTCTTCCTTCTTTCCTTCCCTCCTCTTCCCTATCTTCTAATTTCCTCCCTTCTTATTCTTTCTTCCTCCTTCTCTCTTTCCATTCATCCCTCCTTCCGTCATTCCTTCCTTCGATTTTTCAACCTTCCTCATGATCCGTTTTTCATTCTCCCCTTCCATCTTTCTTAATCACTTATTCCCCCTTCCTTCATGTCTTCCTTCTTTTCATCCATCCATCCATCCAATCATCCACCCTTCCTTCCTTCCATCCAATCATCCACCCTTCCTTCCTTCCATCCAATCATCCACCCTCCCTTCCTCTCTTACATCCCTTTCCCCTCCCGCCTTCCTTCCACCCATCCATCTATTCACCCATCCACCCTTCCTTCCTTACTCCTCCCTCCCTCCTTCCTTCCTTTCTTCTTTCATCCATCCTTCCTTCTCTCCTTTTCATCCATCCATCCTACCTTCTTTCTTCCTCCATTACTATCCTCTCCCCTCCCTCCCTCCCTCCTTCCTTCCTTCACTCCTTCCTCCCTCCCTCGTTAATTTCCTTCCTAATAAAACTCCTTGACAAAAAAGGACTAATAACAGACTGGCAACTGCTAAGGACCCGTTGATGTAAATAAGGCAGGGAGGGAGGAAGGGAGGAAGGAAGGAAGGAAGGAAGGAAGGAAGGAAGGGAGGGAGGGAGGGAGGGAGGGAGGGAGGAAGGAAGGAAGGAAGGGAGGGAGGGAGGAAGGAAGGGAGAGAGGGAGGAAGGATGGAAGGAAAGATGGATGAAAGGAATGAATGAAGGGAAAATGATGGCGAGAGGGAGAGGGGGAAGAGGAAAAGGGAAGAGATGAGAGCAAGGAAAAGGGAGGGGAGCGAGGAAGAAAATGAGAGAGAGAGAGAGAGAGAGAGAGAGAGAGAGAGAGAGAGAGAGAGAGAGAGAGGGGGGGGGGAATGAGTCAGGGTGAAGAAGGGAAGGAGCAGGAGAGACATCGAAGGAAGGGAGGAGGAGAGGAGGAGGGAGAAGGGAGGGTGAGAGGGAGGAGAGGGAGGGGGAGAAAGGGAGGGGTTATTAGGCAGACAAAGGGGGTGATCACGTGCAAAAGGGGAGGGGAGGGGAGGGAGGGGGAGGGAGTGATTGAGAGAAGGAAGAGTGAAGGAGATTAGAGAAGGGGATGTAATGAGAGAGAGAGAGAGAGAGAGAGAGAATCTTATTTCTTGGCACTACTGTAAGTAGACATATATAGCGTTCAGGTTTAACACGCCCAAACGAATCGCTACACGGCAGGTGTTAAGGAGCCGCCAAGACCACTGCCCTTTATCCTACCCCTCCCCCACCCCCATATTCGTAAAAAGAAGAAAATAATAATAAATAAATAAAAAAGAAGCACCTTATTTTCCTGGTCTATTTTCTCACCCCACTTTCTTTCGGGGGGGGACTCTCTCTCTCTCTCTCTCTCACACACACATCTTAGGGGTCATTTTTTCTCCCCCATGGAAAGAATTTCACGCCTCACTGCTTTCATACCTCAAGAATTTTTGAGATTCTTAGAGATAGCGATTATTATTATTATTATTATTATTATTATTATTATTATTTCAATCTGACAGAACTGGGTCAATTTAAATTATAAATAGTGACTGCATAAAACTTTACGAGCCTTTGTTATGAGGCAGCAATGAGTCTCCTTGGGTACTAGTCAAATCTGCCCACCAAATCTGACTACACCTGGCCACCAAATGAGCTCAAAAGAAGGTTAGGGATCTTTGCCAGGTCAGAGCAGACGCACTATAGGCATTTCCCGAATTCTAAGAGATAGGGAAAGATTTGTTTTTCCCGAAATTTTGCCTTTTTTCTTTTCTCGCGGGGGGGAGGGGGGAGAGAGAGAGAGAGAGAGAGAGAGAGAGAGAGAGAGCTAGCTTACACTGTGAAATAATCTCATTAGGTCATTTTCACGCGCCACCCACCTCGCTCTCATGAACTCTTTTCTCTCCCTCCCTCCCTCCCTCTCTCTCTCTCTCTCTCTATCTGTCAATCTATCTATCTTTTCTCCTCCTTGTCTCGCGTTGTCACTATAGGCTATTTTTATCTTTCTCTACCTGGATTGGGAGATTACAATAGAGGGGAGGGGAGGGGAGGAGAGAGAGGGAGAGGAGGAAGGATTAGATGAAGAGGGCAGTAAGAAGGGGTGAGGGAGGGGGAGGGGGAGAGGGGGAAGGGAGGAAGGGAGGGGGAAAGGGAGGAGGGGAGAAAATGTAGGAGATACATAAGAAAAAACTGGGAGGGAGAAGAGACAAAAGAAGAGAAGGGGAGAGGAGAGAGAGAAGAGAGAAGAAAAGAGAGAAGACAAAAGGAGACGAAAAGACAAATGTGGAAAAGTTAATGTATGAAGGAGAGAGAGAGAGAGAGAGAGAGAGAGAGAGAGAGAGAGATGAAGGGTAGTAGGGAAGAAGGGTGAAAGAAAATTACGATAAAGAGAGTGAATAGGCGATAAAAACCGATGGGAAGAGGGAAGGAAGAGATAATGAAGATGAGGAAGATAATGGAGGAGAGGAGGAAGGGAGGAAGAAGAAGGGAGGAGGAAGGGTGGAAGAAGAGGGGAGGAGGAAGGGAGGAAGAAGAGGGGAGGAGGAAGGGAGGAAGAAGAGTCGGAGAGAGAGAGAGAGAGAGAGAGAGAGAGAGAGAGAGAGAGAATGATCAAGAGGACGGGGAGAAAGACAGCAAAAGTTAGCAATAAATAAGAGGAATAAAAAGGAGAGAGAATAAAGAGAAGAGAGAATAAAGAGGAGAGAGTAAAAAGGAAAGGGAATAAAGAGGAGAGAAAATAATGAGGAGAAAGAATATAGGGGGAGAGAATATAGTAGGGAGAATTGAGAGGAGAGAGAACAGAGAGGAGAGATAAAGAGGAGATAGAACAGAGAGGAGAGAGAATAAGGAGATAGACCAAAGAGGAAAGAAAACAGACGAGAGAGAATAAAGAGAGAATAGAGGAGAGAATACACAGAACAGAGAGAGAATAAAGAGGAGAGAAGAAAGAGGAGAAAGAATACAGAAGGTGAGAGAATAAAGAGGAGAAAGAATAGAGAAGGTGAGAGAATAAAGAGGAGAGAGAATAGAGGAGAGAATACAGAGAATTGAGAGGAGAGAGAATAAACAGGAGAAAAAATAGAGAGAAGAAAAGAAGAGAGAATAAAGAGGAACAGCTCATGAGGGAAGAAAAAGTACCTTCAATTTTCTCTTAATTAAAACACCCGGATCACAAATGACTCTCTCTCTCTCTCTCTCACACACCCACACCCACACACACACACACACACACACATATATATATATTAGTACACATATACATGTAAACAAACACTTTCTGCCCCCTCTCTCTCTCTCTCTCTCTCTCTCTCGTAGTTTCGTTCTGTTCTCTTTAATTTCACCTCCAATTTCAACCCCTCTCTCCCCTTCCCCTCAGGCTCTTTTAATCTCTCTCTCTCTCCACCTATTTCTCTATCCACCCATTTATCTATCTGTCTACCATTCTATTTATGTCTACGCTTTCCCTATTACCTCTCTCTCTCTCTCTCTCTCTCTCTCTCACACAATTACCACTTTTCCCTCCTGTTAACTACCTCTTCCCCATTCATCTTTCTCCTCCAATTACTCCACCCTTCTCTCCATCTCTCCCTTTTATGCTTCTCCCTTCATTATCCTTTTTCTCATCACTGTTTATCATTATTATTATTATTATTATTATTATTATTAAAGTTTCCAACATCTCTGCGGGACGTTTTCATGTTTATATTTTATTATTATTATTATCATTATTATTATTATTATTATTATTATCATCATCATTATTCTTACTATTATTATTTTCTAGGGCACTGTACATCGCACGCATTGGCATACCGTTTAAGCTACATCCTTCACCGTCATGTTATAGTACTGGTTGGCCGCTTGATCTGACCAAACCTCATCCTGATCCAAATACCGCAACACCAATACCATCAGGAACAAATAAAACTGACCCCCAAACCGAAGAACCACAACAGGGGCAGTGGGCTGTATTTTGGCTAAGTATAAAAATGACTGACCCAATTATCAAGAATATTTAATACAACACAAAAAGGAAACCATGAATTTTAACTGTATATGAACAAATTTAGCAGCGGTAGTTTAAAAATGATCATATTGTTGAATATTTGTTAGTTTTGGCAAGTTCAGGTAAAAATTTCAAGCCATTATATCACATAATTTTTTTCACACCTTTCCTTTTCATCTATCAACTTCAAAGTTTCTACACACGTAAGCAGGTGTCTTATTTGTGTTGTATTACATTTTTATAAAAATTGGTCTGTAAGTTTTATATTTACCCCAAATATAGTCCACTGCCTCTTTAAGTTAAGAGGGATGACATTTTGCTGGCCTACACCTGGGTCATGGCCAGGATGCAGTGCTTAATATAGTCCACTGATGTCATACACCTGAGCCATGGCCGCAATACAGTGCTTTATATAGGCCAGATCGGATCATTATTCTTTCAGATCGCCTTTGGTCCAAAATTCTGTACTACTCCCGAAGACAGAAGTCACCTGATTTTACATGCAAGAACAAAGCCAGAGCCACCTAACTTGATAGACTTATAGACCTTGGTGACCTAAAGTGACATGCACACGATCAGTGACCTTGACCTCAAGGCCCCTTTATAACAAGGCTTCCAGTAGGCAATGGCTGTGGAAAGCTACGAAAAGTGTCCTTGGACAATTTTACGGCCTTCTAGTTGTTGCCTCACATGAAACTGTCTGTGTACTGTGTGTCTACCTACCTACCTATCTATCTATCTAATTCTTAGCTGTGTATGCTTATTTCATTCCGGTCAGTATCATGTGACTTTATTTATAAACATGGAAATCTCCAGCTGTGCACGGAATATATACATTAATACTGTATACATGTACCTAGACGTATACATTTGTATTTATATTTACTTACATATATAGCCTTACTCCCTCTCCATTCCTACCCTCTTTCCTTCCTTCTCCTCACTTTCTCCCTCTCACAAAAATCCTCTCTCTCTCTCTCTCTCTCTCTCTCTCTCTCTCTCTCTCCTATCTTTCGGTAAACTTACTCTCTCTCTCTCTCTCTCTCTCCTATCTTTCGGTAAACTTATTCTTAATTCTTTTGGCCATTTCTATAACAATATCTCTTCTTCCTTGGCCAGCCTGTGTCTCGTTTATTTCTCTCTCTCTCTCTCTTTCATACCTACCTATCCCTCTCTCCCCCTCCCACTGTCCAAGCATCCAATCGCTCAATCTAATTCCTTTTACACTATCTCTATCCTACACACACACACACACACACACATTCGTAAACTGTGCATTGTGTGTGTGTGTGTGTGTGTGTGTGTGTGTGTGTGTGTGTGTGTGTGTGTGTGTGTGTGTGTGTGTGTGTGTGTGTGTGTGTGTGTGTGTGTGTGTGTGTGTGTGTGTGTGTGTGCGTGCGTGCGTGCGCGCGCAAGATAAAGGTAATATAAATGGACAAACAGATAGATAGATAGATGGACAGTGGGGTAGATAGATGGATGGATTGACACAGGTTAATGGATACGAATAGATAAAAATAAAGACAGATGGACAGATAGATACAGAGATAGAGATAGACATAGACAGATAGATAGATAGACGGACAGACAGAGATGAATGGACACAGACAGTGAGAGAGAGAGAGAGAGAGAGAGAGAGAGAGAGAGAGAGAGAGTACAGTATTTCAAAGGCTGTGACAGGTTAGACAGACAAGCATACCGACAAGGGGGACGGGAGGGGAGGGGAGGGGAAAGGGGAGGGAGAGCACAGGAGAGAGAAGAGAGAGACAAGGAGGGGAGGGGAAGGGGAAGGAGAGAATAGGGGGGAGATGTGAGGGATGAGGAGGGGGAGAGGAGAGAGACATGGTAGGAAGGGGGAGAGGAGAGAGACAAGGTAGGAAGGAGGAGAGGAGAAAGTAGGGAGGAGGAGAGAGGAGGAGGAGTGGGGAGAGTATAGGGAGGGGAGAAAGGAGGAAGAGGGAAGGAGGAAACTGAGTAAAGGCAGGAAGGAACAGGAGAAAAGTGGAGGAAGAGAGAATAGGGAGGAGAGGGAGGACAGAGAGTGAGGGAGGGAAGAAGGAAAGAACAGGGTGTAGGAGGGAGGAAAGTAAGGACAGTGAATGAAAGAAGGAAGGAAGGAAAGATGGGTGAAAGGAAGACAAGAAGGAAGGAAGGAGGAAAGAAAAGGGAGGGAGTGAGGGAAAATACGAGGAAAGAAGGGAAAGGGGGGAAGAGGGGTGGTGAGAGGAGGGGAAGGGGAGAGAGGGGAAAGACGTGGTAAAGGTGGAAACAGACAGATTAACAGATGGTTGGATAACAGAGACAAAGACAGACAGACAGACTGATGGCGTTCTCTCTCTCTCTCTCTCTCTCTCTCTCTCTCTCTCTCTCTCTATATATATATATATATATATATATATATATATATATATATATATACTGTACTGTATATATATTAGAGAGACAGACAGAGAGACAGATAGACTGACAGAGGGAGAGGGGAAAGGAAAAGGTTTGGAGGAAGGAAGGAAGGAAATGCGGGAGAAAGAAAGCAAGTGATGGATGAGAAGAAGGACGATGTCTGTGAGGAGAGGAGAAGGAGGTGGAGGAGAAGAAAGTAGAGTGGAGGAGGAGGAGAAAAAGATGAGTGGAGGAAGAGGAAGAAGAGAAGGAGAAGAAAAGGAAGAGGAGGAGCGGTGAGAAAGGCGTGAGTGGAGGAAGAGAAGAAAACTTGGCAGGAGCGATGAATGAAATTTTCTTGTTTCTTCACACATTTCCATAATTTCCAGGCCTTGTAAATAATACTGGAAGCGTAAACAAAAGCACTGGAAACTGGCATCTATCTATCTGTCTATCTGTATCTACCTATCTACCGAGCCATTTACATCTCTATATTCATTTTCCTACATATCACATCACTGTCCATCTATCCAGTTCATTCACCCATCTGTCTATCTATCTGTCTGTCTACCTATCTATCAATTGCTCCGTGCACATCTCCATATTTATCCCCCCCCCTCTCTCTCTCAAGTTTTATCGTCTTTCAGCATCCTCAATATGTATGTATGTACTGTATGTATGTATGTATGTATGTATGTGTGTATGTATGTAAAATTTTCAATAAGGCAGTTAAACTCTACAAAGTGTGTGTGTGTTTGTGTAAAAACTGCATGTACGTATTTACGTATGTATGTATATATGTATTTATCAATCTATGGACGTACGAATATCATCAAAACACACACACACACACACACACACACACACACACACACACACACACACACACACAACCTCGACAAGACACACAATATCTAAGCCTATTCGCACGACTCCCACACGTAAACACTGACTCTCCGGCCTATCCGCACGACTCTCAAACGTAAACATTGAGACCCAGGCCTATCCGCACGAGTCTCACATACAAACAAGGGTGTATATATGAGGTGGAGGGGCAATGGGGGTAATAAGGTGCTTCTGTATTCTAAGTGAAAACCTTGCCCTAGAATATGGTCAGGGAAGGCCTAGATTGGGGTAAGGGATGGGATGGGTTGATATATGTGGGTGGGTAGTGGATATACTGGTAAATGGATGGTTATATATAGAGAGAGATAGAAACTGATGTACAGTAGGCAGGTAGGCAGGTGGAGAGAGAGAGAGAGAGAGAGAGAGAGAGAGAGAGAGAGAGAGAGAGAGATTAAAACGAGCGTAAAAATCTATCTATCTATCTATAGCCCGACGCCCTAATCTCGCAAAGGGTGGCCGCAGACAAAACGCCTCCAAGTCGCTGTCACCCACCATTTGACTACCCTCCCCCCAACTCACCCCCCCCACCCTCATATACCTCTCAACTCCATTCCTCCACCTCATCCTCGGTCTACCCCTCCCTCTCCCTCCCTCCACCTCACCTACATACGCCCTCTTAGTCAGTCTTTCATTCTCCATTCTCTCCACATGTCCAAACCACCTCAGTGTATTTCTCCTAATCTTCTCAACCACATCCACATCCACCCCACAACGTTCCTTCACTTCTTCATTCGTCAACCTGTCCCTCCATGTCACTTCACACGCTCCTCTCAAGTAACTCATTTCCACCGCTCTCACTCTTGACTTGTTCCCTGTTGCAAGGTCCACGCCTCGCTTCCATACGTCTGGGTAGGGATCACAATACTATCATGCAGTCTTCTTAACTTCCATACGCACCTCCCTATTTCTCAACACTGATTTCAGTGAACCAACAACCTTCCTTCCCTGCTGTACCCTTTCACGCACTTCATTCCCCAAAGTTCCATCCTTACTCATCACACTACCCAAGTACTTGAATGCACTCACACTCTCCATATCCTCACCATCCAACCTCACTGTACATTCTGTGACTTCATTCCTCTCAAACACCATAACTTTACTTTTGTTTACATTAACTTTCAGATTCCTCCTCCTACACACTGTCCCAAATTCATTCACCAAATCTTGCAACTCCCATTCATCTTCACTCAACAATACTGTATCATCAGCAAATAGCAACACCGGAAGCTTCCAAATCTCACCCTCATTCATTAGAGCCACCCCCTCATCCACTGCCCTACCCTGCACCTACTTTACAACCCCATCCATGTATATATTAAACAGCCATGGAGACATCACACAACTCTGTTTCAGTCCCACATTGAGATAAAAAAATTCACTCAGCTCACCATCCACTCGCACCGTAGCCCTACCTCCTTCGTACATACTCTTTACAACATTCAACAATTTCCCCTCCACTCCATATATTCTTAATACCTTTCACATACATTGCCTATCTATTCTGTCATAAGCTTTCTCCAAGTCCATGAAGGCAGCATACTTTCTTTCCCTTCTCTAGATACTACTCCACTAAACATCTTAGAACAAATATCTGATCTACACACCCTTTTCCCTTCCTAAACTCCCCTTGTTCTTCTCCAACTAGCTCCTCTGTCATATGCCTAACCTTATCAGTGAGTATTCTACCATATATTTTACCAGTCACACTAAGAAGGCAAATACCCCTATGGTTACCACATACTTCTCTCTCCCCTTTTCCTTTATATAAAGGAACAATTATACCTGATTTCCAATCCTCTGGAACCTTCCCTCTTCCCAAGCCAATCTACACAACTTCCATATCCACTCCACAACAATCTCACCTTCATACCTAAGCATTTCACCACACACTCCATCAATTCCTGGGGCCTTTCCCAGCTTAATCTTCTTCATCGCTTCCTCTACTTCCGACCTACTGATCTCTTCCTCCCTCCTCTCATCTCTTCTTCTCCCAGCCATTCCCCAACCACTTATACTCGCACTGCTCTCACTCTCTACATTCAACAAATCCTCAAAGTGCTCCTTCCATCTCCTCAATTTCTCTCTCTTCTTCACCAACAATCTATTATTCCTATCTTTCACTCCCCTACTACTGGTGAATTATCGACAAGTATCAAATTAGATAAAAGCAAATCGGTACTCTTATCTATCTATCTATAGCAAGACACCTTAACCCCGTAAGTGGTGGTCACAAACAAATCGCCTCCATGTCGCCTTGTCCCTTGCCATTTCGCTGCCCTCCCAACTCACCTTTCTCTCATTTACCCCTCCATTCCATCTCTCCATTTCATCCTCGGTCTCCCCTTCCCTCTCCCTCCTCCACTTAACTAACATGCACTCTCCTGGTTAGTCTCTCACTCCATTCCCCCAACTCACACTCCCTTTCACATATACCTCTCCACTCTATCCATCCATCTTATCCTCGGTCTTCCCCTCCCTCTCACCCCTACACGTCACTCACAGACACACTCCTCGTTAGTCACTCTCTCCATTCCCTCTCCCCCTCCACCTCACTCACACTCTCCTAGTCAGTCTTCCCATCCCAACCCTCTCCACATGGCCAAACCACTTTAATGTGTTTCTCGTCACGCTTTCTATCACACCCATTCTTCTCTATATCATAAGTGACAGTCTTCCTTATCAACACAAACAGACAGATAACGATAGCAATATACCTCTCTAATCGATGGCTATACACTACACAGCATACTTACGTGGATGATGGATGATATGCTAGGCTGGGGTATGTCGGAAATAGAGCAAAGGGGAATGGGGAAGAGTGGTGTACATATCCTACAGTATCTTCATTTCCCCATCATTTTTCCACAATAATACGACGACAATCTATGATCAGAATTAAAGACAAATATGTTACGGCCCCAGACACGGTACCCATTGATGTAAACCTTTCTGTAAATACGCAGACAGTAAACATGTAAACACAGTAAATCGAGTATGAAATTATATAAACAGTACATAAACGGATATTGTACAAAAAAAAATTACAAAATACAAGAAAATGTACTTACGTGTACTTAGGAAGCACAGCAACATGTAATAACACTAGTAAAGGTAGTTGTTGTTGTTGTTGTTGTTTTGGGGGATTTCAAAGGTAAAAAAGAATATATGTAGTCAAGGGATTTTCAGATATATTAAAAGCCATGCATATATCCTTAATTTTTGCCTACCTAATTTTCAGTATATATACTTGTAGAACAGACCTGAAAACGAATGACATACGCAGAATATACACTAAACTCGGAAAATTAAGAAAAAAATATCCAGCTGACATGCACACACAAAAATGTAGACAAACACCAAGCACGGAGAGACAAGGCCAAAGCACACAGCAAGCACGGAACACGAAAGCAAGCACGAAAAAGCACAAGCATGCACGGAAAAGCACGAGCATGCACGGAAAAACACAAGCAGGCACAGAAAAACACGAACAAACGCAGAAAAAACACGAACAAGCCCGGAAAAACACGAACATGCACAGAAAAATGGTGCAAGCACGAAAAAACACAAGCAAGGAAAAACAGGAACAGGCACGGAAAAAACACAAGCAAGCAAGGAAAAACACGAACAGGCACGGAAAAAACACAAGCAGGCATGGAATAACACGAACAAGCACGGAAAAAACGCAAAAAACACATGAACAGGCACACACATACACAAAGACAAAAGTTCGCCTATTATTTCACCTCTTCTACTTGTCTCTTTCCTCTGCTGGCTAATATTCCTAAGCTGAGAGAGGCTTGGTATGTTTCTCTGGCCATAGATGAATTCTCTCTGATATGATGCGTCAGGGAGGAAAATGACGGACATGACGTAAGTGTGAGGTAGACGAAATAGACGCAGAAGAATAGTAGAATGAGCTTAGTATGCCCCTCCCCCTCTCTCTCTCTCCAAGTGTGAAACAGATGCAGCAGAACAGTAGACAGAGGCTTAGTATGCTTCTCTCTCTCTCTCTCTCTAAATGTGCCGCAGACGCAGTGGAATAATAAGCTAACTTTTGTCTCCGCCTGTACAGGGTCATGCAGCAGGGGCGGTCATGCAGTCAAAATTCCTATAAACATTCTATATATATATTTTTTTCGAAACGTCAAATTCCATGTGTCTCTCGGCAGTATAATCTAAAAATTGGGACTCGCTGGGTTAGTTAAAATTCGAATGGTTTATCTCGACTAATTTAAAGATTTATTAAGGGAAAAAAAGGAGGAATGGAGGGTAGAAAATCAATAAATAAAAAAACGCCTCAATCAAGATTTTTTTTTTCCGTTAAACAGAAAATGACGGTTGGAGTTCAAAAAATAACGGCTGGAGAAATTTAAATAATAATGGTTGGGTTAAGAAAAACGGTTGATGAAGTTCAAATAATAATGGCTGGAGTTCAAATAATAACAGTTGGAGGGAGAGTTCAAATAATAACAGTAGGGGGAGTTCAAATAATAACGGTTGGAGTTCAAATAATAACAGCTGGAGGTAGAGTTCAAATAATAACAGTAGGGGGAGTTCAAACAATAACGGTTGGAGTTCAAAAAATAACGGTCGGAGTTCAAAAAATAACGGTCAGAGTTCAAATAATAACAGCTGGAGGAGTTCAAATGAGGACTACGTTACTGCGCTACGGGAATCTCGAAGCGAACTAATGAACGCTTCAGAAAACAAGAATGAAGGCCGTTGTAAGCTGGCTAAGGGGAAGAAAAGGGAGATAAATGAGTGATTGCGTCCTAGTCATTCATGAAAAGAAGAAGAAGAGGCGGAGGAGGAGGAGGAATGAGGAATGAGGAGGAGGAGGAGGAAACAGATGCAGAGGAAAAAAGAGAAAGATGCAAGGAATATATGGAAGAGGAAAAAAGGCAGAGAATATTAAAAAAAAGAAAGGAAAAAAAGAAAGAAAAAAAGAAAAAGAGAGAAACCGAACTTACTGTGTCCTGGATAGGGTGCCAAAATAAACAATAAAAATAACTAAATAAATATAACTAAAAACCCATGTCCTGGTATGATTCTGGGTATATATGAAAAAAAAAAAGTGGAAATTAAATACTAAGACTTTCAAGAACAAATGTAGCAAGAAGGGGGGGGCAGAATATAAAAAAAAAAAACTTTATGTCCTCTTATGGCTCAGAATGGTACCAAAAAAATGTAAAAAAAAAAAAGTCAAAAAATCCAAAACCAAAAGAGGAAAAAACAGGGAAGTATATGCTAAAAATTAAAGAGGAAAGAAAATGGGAAAGGATATGCTAAAAAAAAAAAAAAAAAAAACAGTAAAGGAAATGGGAAAGTATATGCTAAAAATTAAAGAGGAAAGAAAATGGGAAAGGATATGCTAAAAAAAAAAAAAAAAATTAAGGAAATGGGAAAATATATGCTAAAAAAAATTTCCAAACAGACTTGGTAGGTCAAAAAAATCATGAATAAAAAGCACTGTAAAAACTCATTCATGTCCTGCTATGGTTCAGCGTGGTATTATATATTTAAAAGGTCAAAAATTTAAAAAAAAATCTATTCGAGTCCAACCTTTTTCTCAGACTGGTCATCGGGGGCGCTGAGAGCAATATTGAGGACCTGTAAGAGAAAACGTGGCGGCATTAGGGGTAACTGAGGCAGACCCGCAGTGCACAGACCAGCGCTAGTATTCCCGTCCCTAACACCTCTTCCTAACCGATTCAGTTGGCTTAGTGCGGCCATCTTGTATTCTAAGGGCGCGTACACACTGCACGCGGACTGCGGGGAAGGTGGCGGGTAACGGGCTGCATAGCGGCAAGAGTAAGCACTTTGGTGGACATACAAGGAGCAGGGTATGCTGTGTGGCGGGACGAATGCATCCTTAAAATCTGATGACCTGAATCTTGGTCGATCTTGCCGAATTCACTACTTAAAGCCGCCAGCTTAGCGTGGCGAATTTAACAACTCGTAACTTCAGGCGGGTATGATGATAAATTCGGAAGTACCTTCAGTTTATGTAACTTTTCATTTTACGTGTATCCAGTAAATAAAATTTTTTAAAAGTATACTAGAAAATATTACATTCCTGAAATTTGCATAGTTACTTGACGCAGCGTCGATAAATGCAATCCTAATACCGTATATAAAATAGGCCTGATTCCCACAACTTGATACATACTCCTGTAGTAGGCCTCTCTCTCAGCCATTTGCATTTATCAAAGGAACATTGTTGTACTTATCAATATTCAATATAATCATATTTCCAGATAACAAATGCCAGGAGTTTATTAACATACCTGTTATATTTAGTGCTTTCCGAATTCTATCAGTGTTTGTTTAGGGCCCATACATTCAGGTTATATTTAGCGCATCAACAATGTCCTCACAATGTTTCTTTGGAACTCGCACATTCTTGTGCTGAGGCTGGGTGGTGTCCCACAATGTCCTTCGTCCCATGACGGCACTGATTTCCTCGCTAGTCATTTTTCATCATCGGCCAGACAGAAGACTTACATGTTGGCATCCAGGCGTCCGGCGAGGCAATAAGCAAGTTTAACCTTGTTGGTTCACAGAGCGGGCCGCTGGGCGGGTCAGACAGAGTAACCCGCCACCCGCTGACAATACGGCTTAGTACACCTTGCCGTCCCCTACTACTCAAATCATTCTCGTTTCATCATACTCCGCACATATACCGCAGAAAACGATATAACTCAGCCGTATCCAAAACTAAATCGGTAGGGTTGAGGTGTTAGGGAGCTTCCTTGACCGACGAGAATACCAGACCAGGGGCAGGATGAGTGGGTAGATGGGTGGTGTTAGGGGACAGGGCCAGAGGAGACAGCTTACAGTTCAGTATATTTTGACTTTCTTCTCTTTTCATAGTACTGAAAGTTTAAGTCGCCAATACGACGATGCTGGTGCGTGTGGAGGTGGGACAATGAAATAGTTTTGCTTGGGGGAGTCACTGGAATTCTAAAAAATGAAACGGGGGGGGGGGGTATGAGTTTCGAGTGAAGTTTGGGGATATTTTTCTGGGAATCTGGGGAGGCCAGGCATTGCTGGGAGGGGACCGGAAACTCCCATAATAATATTAGTAATAACAATTATTATTATTATTATTATTATTATTATTATTAATCATTATTATTAATATGGCACTTTTCAAACCATTATAGCAATCAACCTGACCTAACTTCCACTAATTATGTTTCAAGAAACATTTTATTATATATATATATATATATATATATATATTTATATATACAGTTCTAAATTCTGGTGAATATAACTTTTTTTTTTTCATTCCTAGGCCGTGTGGAACCCCGGGACATAAATATATTTCCAACACGAGCCAACATTTATACCGATCCTTTTCAGTAACAAAATACTTCCCGAAACTCAAGGCGATACATTTTTTAAACGATATTTTTTGGGAAGGACTGGCGAATATAAAAATATAGAACGATTATCTATATATTTTCATTTTAAGCATGACTTTTTATTAACTGATTTGAGTGTACAAATCTAACAAGGTTATATATATTTTATGCGATTTTCTTATTTTTTAGAAACTGATCTGAATCCGAATATACAGAATGAGATAATTTAAATATTTCTAAGCGACGAAACTTTTTTTAATTATTTGAACTTATAAATTTGGAAAGAAATTATGTTTATATTTTACTCCTCCTCTGGCCACGCCCCCTTCACCCTGGCTCCATGTTAGCCAATCCAAAACATACATGGGGGGGTAGGAAGCAGCGGTACACATATAAACATACACATACGCACATGGGGCTACAGAACACTTACATAGCATATATATATACACAAAAAAACACTGAGTACACATTAAGCATATACAAAGCAGCATAGGGAAATAATTATTTAAATGAAATACACAGAAATATACAGTATACATAAAAGACTTTAAAAATAAATAACAAATCAGCAAATGTAAAAATAACTAATTTACATGATAAAAGGAGAAATTAGAGACAAAAAAGATAAATTAAAGGGAAAGTATGACAAATTAAAGACACATTTAAAGACAAATTGAAGAGACACAAAGAGAGATATTACAGACATATATAAAAGGCGAAATTAAAGAGAAACATATTAAAACAAGAAATAGACATTATAAGTATAGGAAATGTAGACACTCATGACAAAAAACATTAAAAAATAAGAAAAAATGATACGTGCCATATATATATATATATATATATATATATATATATATATATATATATATATTACTGTAGATCAAGTTTACAGTCAAGCGAAAATAAACTTTAGGAAATTATTATTATTATTATTATTATTATTAATTATTATTATTACCATCACTATTATTATCATTATTATTATTATCATCATCATCATCTTCACCATGATCATTATTATTACCATTATTTTTATTACCGTTACTATCATTACTGGGTAGAAAGCCTGGGAAATTAGGTATAATATTAGAATCATAGGTAGAATAGTTAGAATGGTAGGTTGTATATCAGGCAGAATGTTAGAATGATAATTAGAGTATTAGAATGACAGGTCGAATGTTAGAATGACAGGCAGAATGTTAGGTAGTATGTTCGGTAGGTATGTTAGAAGTAGGTTAGGGTAGATCAAATTTCAGTATGACAAATTATAACAAAATGAACTGAGATATATGTCAATTATGAAGGAGAGCGATTAGGCCAGAGCATCCCACGTTATACCAAGGCGAGGTATACTGAGGCAAATATACTGTGTTAAATATATGCTAGTATACGTAATGGCCTGAACATACTAGGCTTCTCGTCCTTCCCTCCTTCTCACCACCTTCACCTCGCCATCTTATGAACTTTATTTTTAACATTTTCTTCTCAATTTCCTTCCTTCTTACATACCTCCATCTTTCCTCCTACTCGTTTCCTCTTCCCTCCTCTTTTTCTTCCTTTTCCCCCTCTCTCCTACTCTCCAGTCTCTTCCTCCTTCCTTCCTTTCCTTCATCTTCTTCATCTACTTATCATTTTCTAATCCTTCTGTCCTTCCTTTCTGCCCCCCTTTCCTTCCATCTTTCTCTCCTTCATCTTCATCCTTCTTTCCTTCCTACACTCTCTTCTTCCCAATTTCCTTCATTTTCTTCATCTCTTCACACCCCATCCTCATTTCTCATCTCTAACATCTCTTCTCTCTTCTACACTCCATTCTTCTTCACCTTCTTCCTTCCTCCCTCTCCTCCTTGTATCATATTCTCTTCTCCTTCACCTTCCTCTCCTTCCTTCTCCTCCTTATTCACATGTACCCTTTCCTTCACCCTTATCTCTATTTTAGACTTTTTCTTTTTCTCTTTCTCCATCTCTTCCTCCCTTCCCTCATCTCCCTTTCATTTCACTCTCCTTCCTTCTTTCCTTACTTCATTTCATTTTCCTTTCACTCTCCTTCCTTCTCTCCTACTTCCGCCTTTCACTATTCACCTTCCTAGCAACACATTCACTCTGCTAATTTTTCTCTCCTCTCCTCCAGCTCTCATTTTCAATCATCTCCTCCTCTCCCTTCCCACCCCTCAAAATCAACTCTACTGCCGCCTCTCCCCTCAGTTTCTCTCTCTCTCTCTCTCTCTCTCTCTCACACCCACACACACAAAAACACTATACAGAGAGAGAGAGAGAGAGAGAGAGAGAGAGAGAGAGAGATTCTAAACCCGAGCCCCAAACTCAAAACCTGAGAAATTCTACGGTCGCATCATGCCGCATTTCACAATCTCAGCCAGTCCGAAGGGGGGGAAGGGGGACGGGGGTAGAGGACGACAACAACAACTACAATTTCCTAGAGACCAAGGCCGAGAACGAGAACAACAGTATAAAAACAGCAGCCCAGAGCGACTAACTCCGAAATTAGCAGTGAGAGAGAGAGAGAAACATATCATACGAACATCCCCATCCTAAACAGCCCCAGCATGTATTCAGTATGGACGGTGCGACATTAGTGGCCAAATGGTAACAGGTGACGGTATGCACGAAGGAGAACTAAGATGAAAAATTTATATCCAGCCTTCAAAATAATGGCGACATGAAGGTCAAAGAAAAGTAAATAAAACAAATGAGGCAAAAGTACCCTTTCTCCACGACGTCATTATTATTATTATTATTATTATTATCCATCATCCAATCCTACATTTCTCCATGAGGAGCGTAGGAGCCCGGGGCTAGGCAGTTGATCCCGAAGATGAGTGATCAGCCTCACTCATCCCTGAGTGGCATTACATGAGCAATCAATCCCAACCATCCCTTGGATATAAACCTTCCCCGGCTCAACACGATTGGAGTGCAATAATTACCCACTAAATCACCAGGCGCCAAAATATGGTTATATGGTTACCACCCAGAGTAGTAAATGGTTTCCTGGTGCACAGGAAACCATTTGGCTTGTCACTCAGTGTACAGTCACCCACAGGCAGAAGGAAGAGGAAAGAATGAAGGAAGGAAAGACAGAAGAGGGAGTGTAAAGTCACCCGTAGGCAGAAGGACAAGGAAAGAATGAAGGAAAGAAAGACAGAAGAGGATGGAAGGAACGAAGGATGGAGGAGAGGAAAGGGCAGACACCCGAGAGCAGCAATACATTGTGTATTATTATTATTATTATTATTATTATTATTATTATTAAGCTGGTAGGTGATGGCACTCACCATCCAGTCATTTGATGTACTACTGCTCTTGGGTTGCTACCTTTTCCTCCCTCCCTTACATCCTCTTCTGTCTTTCCTTCCTTCATTGTTTCCTCTTCCTTCTGCCTGTGGGTGACTCTACACTGAGTGACAAGCCAAATGGTGACATGTACACCAGGAAACCATTTACTACGCTGGGTGGTAACCATAAAACCAAATTATGGCGCCGCTGGTTTAGTGGGTAATTAAGGTACTCCAATCGGGTTAAGCCGGTGAAGGTTTATATCCAAGGGTTGGTTGGGGTTTATTGCTCACGTAATGCTACTCAGGGATGAGTGAGGTTGGTCACTCTCATCTTATATGTCAGGACCAACTAGCCTAGCCCCGGGCTCCTGCGCTTCTCATGGGGCAACATAGGATTGGATGATGATGATGATGATTATAATTGTTATTAATACTGTTATTACGAATTAATAAACTGAATGGGGCTAGAATATATTTTAAGGCGTCCTCGGGGTGAAGCTGCTAATGATGCACCGCGTCACGTTGTCAGTCAAGCGAGGGTCATTAACACCTTAATTGCCCTAATCACCTTCGCTAATTACTTTCACTCGTCGCTAATGATGGGGCTTGGTGTGTGTGTGTGTGTGTGTGTGTGTGTGTGTGTGTGTGTGTGTGTGAGAGAGAGAGAGAGAGAGAGAGAGAGAGAGAGAGAGAGAGAGAGAGAGGGAGGGGAGGGGAGAGACTGTACAAGTGAAAACGAAGTCATTAGTGGAGGCACAGGTGTAAAGACCAACACACACCCAAAACAGCAATCATCCCCCCCACACACTGAAAACGCACTCAACCCACCCACTAGCGCACGCAATGGCCCGGCAAAGGAGTGGCGGTTTCATCTGAGTGCAAGGGAGCAGTGAGCGACGATTTTCACGCATTTTACACGGACGAAATGAAAGGAGAAAGACCAAACCATTAAGGAAAATATTGGTACTAACGAGTGTAAATATCTATTAACGCGCACCCCCCCCCCCCACACACACACGCAAAAATAACCAGAGCCAATGAAATAAGTAGAAATATGCATACCCCTCCCCCCCTCTCTCTCTCTCCCTCTCTTTCAAGTCATACCATTTAGATTTTGAAAGGCCCGCCATTCAATATAAATATTTCTGAAGGAGGGGAGGGGAGGGGAGGGGAGGGGAGAGAGAGGAGAGGAAAGGAGGGGAACAGGGAAGGAGAAAGGGAAAAATGGTAGGATGGATGAAGAGAGAGAGGGGAAGAGAAATAAAGAAAGAGAGAGGGAGAGAGGAGACAGGAAAGGGGGGTAAGGGGGAGAACAGAGGAGGAGGAGGGAGGAGGAAATGAGAGAGAGAGAGAGAGAGAGAGAGAGAGAGAGAGGTGTCACACAACTGGCGGCCATAGGATGTAGGTGTGGCACTGCTATGGCTGCCGCGTCACTGATGGTGTTAGGAAATACAGGTCACTGGGTTACGTACATACATATATACATACACGTTCATACATACATACACACTCATACATACATTACATCCATATACATACCTACACACATACATAGCCTACATTACATACATACATAGATACATATACATACATCACATACATACATTACGTCTATATACATACATACATTACTGCACATCATTACGTATCGTCTTCCACATCCATACTACACAACTCCACACCACACCACACCACTCCACACCTCCACACCACAAAGAAAAAGCTAAAAATGACTCTTCCACATCCACACCACCCTATTCCACACCACACCACACTCCATAATCTATACCAAACCCTCTTCCATAATCCCAGATCCACCCCCTCCCTCCCATACCACCCTCCCCCACCCCTTCTCTCCCATTCAACCCTTCCTCCCCCTCCCTCTCAATCACCCCCTACTAATCCATTCCATCCCTTCCACATTCTGCATCAGACCTCCCCCCTTCCTCCACCCCAATTCCCCTCTCCCCCACTCTAACCTCCCCTCCCCTTTACTCGACCGCTCTTCCCCTGCTTTCCACCCCTCTCTCCCACCCCCCACCTTATTGCATACTCCCCCCCTCTCCACCACCACCACACCATTATCACTCTCCCCTCCCCCTCCCCTCCCCAATTCTCATCATACCCCACACCCACCTCTCCCCCCATCAATTTCAATTTCTCACGGCTTGATTAAAAAGCAAAAAAAAAAAAAAATAATAACGAGAGAGAGAGAGAGAGAGAGAGAGAGAGAGAGAGATTTACAAATTGAACTATCAAAATCAACGCTTCCTTCAAAAAAATAAATACAAATCACACAATGCTCTATGTTTTCCGAAAATACAAATTAATAAAGAAAACGGGCGCTACCAAAACTCACCTTTACCACTATACAACCACTTTTCTGATGGGAAAACCACTTTATTGACAGGAAAAAAACACTAAATTAAACAAAAATAATGCTACTATAAAGAAAAAATAAGTACTCGATTGTAAGAGTACTGTACAGCTTTTAATATCAAAAGCTGAGTAACGTGGGAAAATGACACCTAATTTCAACTCAGAACAATAAATAAATAAATTAATAAATACATAAAAACCAGTAGAAAAAAAACATTCTACTAGCAGAGAGAACTACTCCAACGAATTTCACTACTGTACATTTTATAAGATCGAACCTGAGTACAGCGAGAAAAAGCCGACATCAAACTTCAACTCTTAACCCCTACGCGCCAGTTGATATGTAAAGCCATCACAATTTTGGGCACGAAGCAACGCCGGTTGACGTGTACTGTATTGTCACAAGCATCGTCACGCCACCCTCTGAACTTTAACTTATCCTTACTCATCAACGGGACCACCTGGCGAAATGGGGATACTTCCATGTGACGGAGGAAGAGTTGGTGTCTTACGTACCTTTATTTTTTTTTCTTTAGCTGTTATAGTTTGGCAGATATTAGGGTTTGAACTAAGGGTATTTTTTCCATCACAGATATCTCCCACTGAGAGGAGCATGCGACATTGGAAACCCCCCGGCGTGTAGGGGTTACAGATATAACACGACTCTACTGACACGCAAAACCACTCTAGCGACAGAAAAACCAACTCTAACGAAAGGTAAAACCACTTCAGCAGTATGAAAAACCACTACGAAGAGCAAAAAAAAAACTATGGCGCCAAACTTGAATCCATTACCTAAGCAACCGTTGGGCAGGGAGGGACGGTACCTTGAAAAAACACACTAGCACTACGAAAAACCACTCTAGTGACAGGAAAAAACACTCTAGCGATACGAAAAAACATTACAAAGCACGAAAAACCACTACGAAGAGCGAAAAACGACTGTACCAAATTTGAACCCGTTATCTAAGCGACCGCTGGGCAGGGAAGGACGGTACCTGAGCTGCGGCGAGGGTGGACGGCAAAGTACAGTCTGGCTCCATGTACTGCGCATCGTGGGAACTCTTGTAGCCTCCGTCTGCGTCTCCTTGGTCGTGTTCGTCGTTCTTGGTCCATGCGGGCAGGCTGGCAAGGACGGGTAGGGGAGGGAAAATTTCAAAACGCGAGCTTCAACGGCCGACCCATCCCCCATCTTGCAATTTCCTGGATTTTAAATTTATACCTACTGTATACTCTCTCTACTCTAACTTGGCCTAAAACTGCTATCTATCCATGTCGAATGCAACAGATTAACACTAGGATATGAAGCTGGTCACGAAGAAGTGATTTGAAAGGGATGTGGAGCCATTTTATCTCTGCCAATAAGCTACGTGAAATATACTGAAAAGGATGAAAATCTGGGGAAAGTCAAGGTGAAGCAATAATATTATTTTTATTACCTTCCTCTCTCTCTCTCTCTCTCTCATGATAAAAGCTTTAGTCAACGAACGATTTTGGAGTGAGTCATAGCCCAATTTTTTTAGCAAGTCAGAAGATTGTATTCAGCTGAGAGAGAGAGAGAGAGAGAGAGAGAGAGAGAGAGAGAGAGAGAGAGAAACAATTTCCCTGTGAGCAAGCCGGAAGATCCCCAACCAAGATTACCGTCTTAAAAGGTGATGGAAACTGCAGGATATTCTCTCTCTCTCTCTCTCTCTCTCTCTCCTCTCCGTTCCGCTCTCCCTCCCTCTCTCTCTCTCTCCTCTCCTCTCCGCTCTCCCTCCTTCTCTCTCTCTCCTCTCCTCTCCACTCTCCCTCCCTCTCTCCCACTCTCTCTCAATCACCCAAATGGCCCCTTATCACTCTTTCCCCAAACTCTCCCCATCGACCCGTACAAAAAAAAAAAAAAAAAAAAAAAAAAAAAAAGCCAATTGGAAAAATGACAAATGCACATGAACCAAATCACTTCAAAATTTCATGGCGTCAGTTTTTCTGGTTACATTCTCTCTCTCTCTCTCTCTCTCTCTCTCTCAATACTTCTTTATGGCCGAAAGGGGGACCGCAAAAAAAAAAAAAAAAAAAAAAAAAAAAAAAAATTGGAAAAAAAAATTAAAAGTTGCTATATGAAAGAAAATAACGTTTATATCCTCTTCATTTTATCTTGACCTAAAAAATACCATCTCTAGCTTTAATGCTGCTAGTCACGAAAAAGTGCTTTGGAACGGATGTGGACTTACTATTAAATTGTAACAGGTGATTAACATTAGAACATGGACCTAGTCACGAAGAAGTGCTATGGAATTGATGCACAACTGTATTAATAAGAAAAATATGCTGAAAAAGGACGCAAATCACCGAGTAAAGGAGAAAGAACGACTTGTAATAATGATAGTCACGATGAAGTGCTATGGAAAGGATGTAGGGCCATGGTGTTCCCTTAGTCGGCCACTGAGCGAGGGGAAAAAGGGCTGTAAATCGTCGAGAGCATCCGCCAAGTTAAGGTGAACAGACTATAGCAATAAAACTGCAAATCGGCAATGTCTGGACTGATTTATGAGGCGATGTGACCAAGGGAGGAGCCATCAAAGAAAACCAACACACTCCGCCGTCATAGAAAACCAAGGGCAGTTTAGGGAGGACTTGAGTAATTTAGCTGTGTCACGTTTATACTGTGTCTTCCTATGTTTACCCATAAAACTAACGCTTACAGGTGTTATTTATTGAGAAATGGGAAGTACATACAGGTAAATGAGTTATATGAGTAGTAATAATGCTAAATCGACCAGTTATAGGCAAAAGAGGAGTGGGTTTTCAGAGTTGCTACGAATCTATACGGTCAGTGATTTTCCCCTTCAACACAGCTACCCCATCGCCACAGTACCACACCACCACAGTTGCTACCACGCGAAGCCCTATCAATACTGCTGCTTCATCCTTGCCGACATTATGCTACTCATAACTAAACATTTATATATTTATTTTTATATACGCCATATCACTTTAATGTATGTAGTTATGACGTCACTTGTCTAGGAATGACGTCACTTGTTACCTATCTATCTATCTATCTATTGCCAGACGCCTTAATCCCGTAAGGGGCGGCCACAAACAAATCGTCTCCATGTCGCCCTGTCTAACGCCATTTCATGCCATGTTCCCAGCTCACACCCCCCTCTCTCATACACATCTCCACTCCATCCCTCAATCTCATCCTAGGCCTCCCCCTCCCCCCTCCCTCTCCCCCCTCCACCTCTCTCACATACACTCTCTAGTCAGTCTCTCACTCTCCATCCTCTCCACATGGCCAAACCACCTCCTAACGCTTCCTATCACAACCACATCCACAACACAACGCTCCTTCACTTACTCATTCGTCATTCTGTCTCTCCATGTGACTCCACATGCTCCTCACAAGTAAATCATTTCCACTGCTCTCACTCTTGAATTCTGTCCCTCCAACAAGGTCCAAGCTACATTTCCATATTTTAGAGTTAGTATCACGATACTGTCATGTAGTAACTTCTTCACTTCCATGCTCACTTCTCTGTTTCTTATCACTGCTTTCAAGGAACCAGCAACCTTTCTTCCTTGATGTAACTTTTCAAGCAATTCACCCTCCACACTTCAATCCTTACTCATCACACTACCCAAGTACTTAAACGCACTCACATTTTCCATTTCCTCCTCATACAACCTCACTGTACTGTACATTCACTGACTTCACTTCTCTCGAAGACCATAACTGTACTCTTCCCTACATTCACCTTTAGATTCCGTTTCTCACACACTCTCCCAAACTCATCCAACAAGCCTTGCAGCTCTTCCTCATCTTCACTTAACACAGTATCATCTGCAAACAACAGTACAGGGAGTTTCCAAACGCTGCCCTCTCTCATTAGTGTTGCTCCAACATCCACTGCCCTACCTTGAATCTCTTTTATAACCCCATCCATGTACAGATTGAAAAACCATGGAGACAGCACATCCATGTTTCAATCCAACCTTCAAACGGAAAAATTCACTCAGTTCTATATCCACACGCACTGCAGCCTTAGCACCCTCATACATACTCTTCACAGCATTCAACAACTTCCCATTTACTCCACACATTCTTAATACTTTCCACAATCCTTGTCTATCCACCCTGTCATGTGTGTTCTCCAAATCCTTCTCTAGAAACTTTTCCACTAAAGATCTAAGAATGAATATCTGATCTACACAACCTCTTCCCTTCCTAAAGCCTCCCGTTCTTCTTCAACTAATTCCTCTGTTATTTCCCTAACTCTGTCAATAAGTATCCTACCGTATACTTTTCCTAGTATACTAGGAAGACAAATGCCCTTATGATTACCACACACTTTTTTTTCCCTTTTTCCTTTGTGTGTGTGTGTGTGTGTGGTGTGTGTGTGTGTGTGTGTGTGTGTGTGTGTGTGTGTGTGTGTGTGTGTGTGTGTGTGGGCGGGCAGGTGATAGGCTTAATTAAGTAGGTCAGGTGTAACGTCAAGTAGGTGAGTGGACCGGAAGACAGGTGTGCGGCAGGAAAAATTAAGCCCTTCACTACGATGACATAACCACCACCACTTCAGCCTATTCACCTTAAGACACAAGTAAGAAAACTAAAGGTGAGCTAAATAAAGGTGAGCAAGTCTTCATTAATACGTGAAATACTCTTCACTACCTAAAATAAGATCATCGGGCTGAAGGGGCTGACAGGTGTACTTAAAGGTGTAGGAGAGAGAAATTGATGAGGACTGTTAGTTTCTCAACCCCCCCTTCTCTGGCTGAGCGGACCTATCGACAACATGCAAATAAAGCCTTCCCGGAGTAGTGTAGGTGGAAAAACGTGGGTGTTGAGGAAGAGGCAGGTAGGGACAGGTGTGTGGTGGGAAAATAAACCATGTGTAAAGATTAATTAAAAAAAAAAAAAAAAAACATGACGAGACGAAATAATGAAAACAGGTGGAAAAAAAAACAGTGCCAAATCCATGAAAAATATCCATAACGTACAAAAGGAAATTTCCAAAACAAATGTGTATGGACTAATGGAGATTTTTGAAATGTGAGGAAATTAAAATCGAAAATGGTAGAGTAAAAATAAAAGATGATAATGAAAGGCTTCGTTGCTTGCGTGCGTCGGCCTTGGTTACCTAATGGCGGCCCTCCCTCCAAGGCTCGATCTCGGGCAGCCTCCCTATTCAGTCCCTTATCCTTGAGGTCACACTCTATGGCCTCGTCTAAACGGATAGGTGTGTATAGAGGTGAGATGATTTAATAAGTTACTAAATCATCATCATCATCACCACCACCACCACGATAATCACCACGACCACCAACCACCACGACCACCACCACTACCATCACCACCACCACCACCACCACCACTACCATCACCACCACCATCACCACTACCACCACCCTAACCCCCTTTCTCACTTCTAGGATGAGATCAAGAGAGAGAGAAACAAGAAAATCAAACCACACTAATGATAATAATTCCATCCATCCATCATCCGATCCTACGCTGCCCCATGAGGAGCGTAGAAGCCCGGGGCTAGGCAGTTGGTCCTGACATTTAAGATGAGAGTGACCAGCCTCACTCATCCCTGAGTGGCCTTATGTGAGCAATAAACCCCAACCATCCCTTGGATATCAACCTTCACCGGTTCAATCCGACTGGAGCACAATAATTACCCAGTACCTGAAATCATGGTTTGCCAACGGAACACGTTCCTGGTTTGCTGGAACCAGGTACAAACCCTATCACACACGTCCCCTTTCTCACTTCTAGGATGAGATCAAGAGAGAGAGAAACAAGAAAATCAAACCACACTAATGATAATAATTCCATCCATCCATCATCCGATCCTACGCTGCCCCATGAGGAGCGTAGAAGCCCGGGGCTAGGCAGTTGGTCCTGACATTTAAGATGAGAGTGACCAGCCTCACTCATCCCTGAGTGGCCTTATGTGAGCAATAAACCCCAACCATCCCTTGGATATCAACCTTCACCGGTTCAATCCGACTGGAGCACAATAATTACCCACTAAACCACCAGGCGACAAAATTTGGTTATATGGTTACCACCCAGCGTAGTAAATGGTTTCCTGGTGTACAGGAAACCATTTAATAATAATAATAATAATAATAATAAAAGTTTGGATGAAAAAGTAAAGATTGGAAAGTCAGGTGTGAGCGACAGATGTTTAATTAGCAGGTAAGAAAGTGTGTGTGTGTGTGTGTGTGTGTGTGTGTGTGTGTGTGTGTGTGTGTGTGTGTGTGTGTGTGATAAGAATGACTGACGTTGCCGTGTATCTGATATGGGCCGTGTGTGTGTGTGTGTGTGTGTGTGTGTGTGTGTGTGTGTGTGTGTGTTCTGTAGCTATGGTGTAAGTGTGTGTGTAAGTCTGTGTGTACCTGTTGGTGAACGTTATGTCTGTGTATGTGCGTGTAGGTATATGTACGGAAAAATGATGAATGACGTACATGTGTGCGTTCATTAATAGTGTAAGTGCTTCCGATAGGTGTGGTGGGGACACATCGGTAATTAACAGGTGTTTGACTGAAAAACAAGTGAGGCAGGTGTGGTGTGGTGAGGCAGGTGTGGTGTGATGAGGCAGGTGTGTGTGGTGTGGTGAGGCAGATGTGGTGTGGTGTGGTGTGGTGTGGTGAGGCAGATGTGGTGTGGTGTGGTGAGGCAGGTGTGTGTGGTGAGGCAGGTGTGGTGTGGTGTGGTGAGGCAGGTGTGGTGTGGTGTGGTGAGGCAGGTGTGGTGTGGTGTGGTGAGGCAGGTGTGGTGTGGTGTGGTGAGGCAGGTGTGGTGTGGTGTGGTGAGGCAGGTGTGGTGAGGCAGGTGTGGTGTGGTGTGGTGAGGCAGGTGTGTGTGGTGAGGCAGATGTGGTGTGGTGTGGTGAGGCAGGTGTGGTGAGGCAGGTGTGGTGTGGTGTGGTGAGGCAGGTGTGGTGTGGTGTGGTGTGGTGAGGCAGGTGTGGTGTGGTGTGGCGAGGCAGGTGTGTGTGGTGAGGCAGGTGAGTGGATTACCTGTACTTAACCTCAAAAGGCCGAGATGACCCACAAGGCACTGACACAGCCACACCACCCTAACTTGTGTGTGTGTGTGTGTGTGTGTGTGTGTGTGTGTGTGTGTGAGAGAGAGAGAGAGAGAGAGAGAGAGAGAGAGAGAGAGAGAGAGAGAGAGAGAGAGAGAGAGCACGCGCAACTGTGATGTAACACACACACACACACACACACACACACACACACACAACCTTAGTTCAAGAAAATTCACCTTAATACACCAAACTAAATCAGAATACAACACAATACGCCCATCTACCCTACTCTACAATCTCTACAAACAACGGAAGAGTAACAAAACACCCACGCATATCCAAGTCACCCCTTTAAAAACACTCAGCCGCCTCCGTTTTCTCTAATCGGGCGGGAAAAATGGCTATGAGGCGGGATTTGGCCGGATTTAAGGATTTACCCTGGGATTTCTGACGACCCCGGCGCTTGAGAGATATGATAAAAAACATGATCTTAAACTGGGGTCAGAATTACGCCAATATGACTTCGTATTAATAATGAAAATATGTCGGGAAATCTTGCACTCTCGTTTTTGTCCCCAAATTTCGCGTCTATCTGAAAAATGTTAAATACTTCGCTAATTAATTCGATTTTTGGCTCTCTCTCACGCTTAACGTGTATATGTTGAGCTTCTGTTTGTATGTTAATATATTTCTTTTGCTTTCAGAGCGTAAAAAGCTTTGATTTGACGCCTATTTTAAAGGATATAAATAAATACAAAAAAAAATAATGAACTCATAAAATGTATGCAAATAACTAAATAAATAATAACCCTAAATATGCTAGTCACGAACAAGTGCTCTATGGGAAGGAGGTAGAGCCGTAGCATTGCCTTTTTCTGAGCTACATGAATATTGGGGACAAATTAATTTTTTTTTTACTAGTAACCAAGAAGACTGACCCCCACCTCTATAATTTCGTGTTTTCTCACTAGTAACCAAGGAGACTGGCCCCACCTCTAATTTTTTTTCACTAGTAACCAAGGAGACTGACCCCGACCTTTACAAAAAAATTCACTAGTAACCAAGGAGACTGACCCTCACCTCTACAATTTTTTTTTTCACTAGTAACCAAGGAGACTGACCCCCCACCTCTATAATTTTCTTACTAGTAACCAAGGAGACACCCCCACCTCTATAATTTCCTGATTTTTTTACTAGTAACCAAGGAGACTGGCCTTCCAAGTCTACAATTTCGAGTTCTAGCAGTGGCCGAGTTCACTAAGGTGACAACACGGCCGCCTGCGCACTTCTTCGTGACTAGGACAGGCTATGTTATGACTTTACTGAATGATGTATGTGTAGAAAAACTTAACGATTACATTATTATTATTATTACCGAGAATGTAATAGTCAATGTCATGGAGAACGTTATGATAAAATGGAGAATGTAATAATGTAATGGAGAATGTAATAAAGAATGTAACAAAGTAACTGAGAATGTAATAAAGAATGTAATAATGTAATGCAGAATGTAATAATGTAATGCAGAATGTAATAATGTAATGCAGAATGTAATAATGTAATGCAGAATGTAATAATGTAATGCAGAATGTAATAATGTAATGCAGAATGTAATAATGTAATGGTGAATGTAATAATGTAATGCAGAATGTAATAATGTAATGCAGAATGTAATAATGTAATGAAGAATGTAATAATGTAATGCAGAATGTAATAATGTAATGAAGAATGTAATAATGTAATGCAGAATGTAATAATGTAATGCAGAATGTAATAATGTAATGGTGAATGTAATAAAGAATGTAATAATGTAATGGAGAATGTGGTAAAGAATGTAATATAATGGAGAATGTAACAGAGAATAATGGAATAATGTAACAGAGAATGATGTAAAAGAGAACGTGCTGATGTAATACGCAAAATAAGTCGCTTGGGAAAAGGTGTTAGGGTCTCCGATGTCACTCAAAATGGACCTAAAATCGATAAAAAATATACAAAATAAATCGCTTAGGATCGGGTGTTTGGTGTGAGGGGTGGAGGGGTTAAGAAAATATGGACTTGAAGAGAGAGGGTTTATCTTTCTCTTATCTCTCATCTATTTATTTTATCTATCTTCTATCTATTCCTTTTACCTAACTCTTCTATTTTTTATCTATCTATCTTATCTAACAACCTCTTTTATCTCTCGCCTAACACTCTTAATTTCTTTTCTCTCTCTCTCCTATCTTTCATCTAACAACCATTATCGTTTATCCTTTTTTATTGCAAGGAAGAAGGAACCAAAGGCCAGGAGCCCGCAAAATTGTTCCCTCAAAAAAAAAAAAAGGGAGAGAGAGAGAGAGAGAGAGAACGGGGAACCAAATTCAAGATCCGTTCATTTCCCGATGCCTGGACACCCTGCGTTTGACAGACTGGAGGTCATAGTCAGTAGGAAATACAAACAGAGGGAGACGGTTCCAGAGTTGATCCGTTGCATAAATGAAGGACTGGGAGTAATGGTTAACTCTTGCATTAGAAAGTTGCATAGAAAAGGGATAAGAGTTTGCTGCTAGACGGGTGCTACGCGCCCGCCGTAGTGGTGGAGGGATGCAAGCAGAGAGTTCAGAGGAGCAGTGACCATTGAAGTAGCGATAGAAGAGAGAGAAAAATGCAACAGTGCGGAGAAGAGACAGAGGTTGAAGGGAGCCAGTAAGAGGAGGAGAGCTGATAAGATGCAAAGCCTTTGACTCCACCCTATTGAGAAGAGCCGTATGTACGTATCCTTCATCTGATACATTAATCTAACATTCCTAACCTCCAAAGTACCTACTACATTTTACCTAACACTCCTATCCTTTATCTAATACGGTTCTTATCGACTAACCCTATCACTATCTTTATCTTCTCTTTACACTTCAATCCCTTACCTAACACACGCATCACCCTTTTCATCACTCAATTCTCCTACTAACTTCTCTCTAACATTCCCATCCATGTAACACACTATCTAGCACTCCCATCCTACCTAACAATCTTATCTTTTACCTAACACATGTATCACCCTTCCCTATCCCTCTAACCTTCCCATGCTCTACCTAACACTCCCATCTCTGATCTAACACGCTGATCACCCTCCCCTATCACTCTAACAATCCCATGCTCTATCTAACACTCCTACCTCTCACCTAACAATGCCATTCTTTATCAATCAAGCGAATCACCTTTCCCTGTCCATCTACACCCTTCCCTGTCACTCTACACCCTTCTCTGTCAATCTACACCCTTCCCTGTCAATCTACACCCTTCCCTCTCACTCTACACCCTTCCCTCTCACTCTACACCTTTCCCTGTCACTCTACACCCTTCCCCGTCACTCTACACCCTTCCCCGTCACTCTACACCCTTCCCTGTCACTCTACACCCTTCCCTGTCGCTCTAACTACCTTTTCTTAGTAAACAGGGACAGGAACGAGGAGCGGATGTGGTTACAAGGGGTGGGCCGGCCGTCTAAATGCCTCGGGTCGTTACTATCGCTCCCTGACCCAGTTCCACGCGAGGGGTTGAGCATGTTGTTAGCCTTCGTCTCAGGTCGCGTGTACATGGTTCCGGTCAAGAGGTCAGAGTTCAAATTGGGGTGGGAGTGGTAGGAGTAGTGGGAGTCGCTGACGGAGTTGCAGGTGAAGGCGTGGTTCAGGTTCTGCGCACTGATGGAATCCCGCCTCCCACTGCGCGAAATCCAGTTCATATTCGGCGCAGAGGTCACGGGCGACTCCTGCTCCACCATGATGCTGATGGTCGGTAGGACGGAACTAGAGAGCGACTTCTGACGCGATAATCTGCTGGCGCGTGATGTGGCTCCGTCTCTGGATGGTCTACGGCTTGGTGGACAGAGAGACGGGGTGGGTGTGGGTGTTGTGGGTGTGGGGGGGATGCCTGGGTCTGTGGGCATCATGTTGGACTATACTGTGCCCACCTAAAAAAAAAAAAAAGTGATTAAGGGAAAACCAAGACAATGGGATGAGTCAGCATTTTGAGTTTACACATGGTTGTCTTTTTCTTATCTTTCCCTTATCACCTTCAGAGATAATGTTATAAGTTTAAAATCCAAATAAAGTTGTTATTTTTCTCACTTTTTCACGCCAGAGAGCTATCTTTATTTTCACAATTCATGGGGAAAAAGATACAATTTCCTTATCACTTTCCACTGCGGAACTGTGTCGTACCTTAACACTTTTCAATAGGGAACTTTTTTTTTGCTGACCAGCTTTCTTTGGGGGAATTTTTTTTTTATTTTTTTTTTTTAACCACTACCGAGTTACTATACTATTTTTAATATATAATTTTCAAGTTCTTATCTTTCACTTTTGGCGATTTCCATATATATTTTCCTGTTCACATTTGCGTTTTTTTGTTTTTTCAATTTTCTTGAGTTAACATTGTATATACTGTATTTTCTGGACAACTTTTCACTGGGTAAATATTGCTTCTTTCACACCTCTTAACACCTGCCTTCACACCTGTCCTAGCCAACACCTGTTAATCAATTCTCCACACCTTCCACCTTTCTTCAACTCATTCACAGTTTATAACATCCACAAAACATCATTATCTTCTACTTCTGTTGATATCTTCCACATCCACCACATCCGTCATCCACCTCTACTCCACACTCTTCCTCCACATCTTCTGTTAATGGCTTCCACATCCACCACACCCGTTAAAAGTCATCCACTTCTCCACATCCTTCTTCTATATCTTCTCTATTTCTTGTCAGTCTCTTCCACATCCATCAATATCTTCCACATCCACCACATCTGTTACATCTACCGCCGCTCTCCACGTCCTCCCTCCACACCTCCACCCCCTCTAAACCTGCCTGCTCCACACCTGCGACTTAAACTACAACACAAGGCGGCCGAGGATGACTGAAGAGAGAAATTCTACTGACCCACACCCGCTCCCTCAAATCCTGTTAGTGTGGGGGTGGGGAGGGGAGGAGGAGGGAGGGGAGAGGAGGAGGAGGGAGGGGAGGGGAGGGGAGGGGAGGGGAGGGACGGGGAGGGGAGGGAGGGGAGGGGAGGGGGAGGGGAGGGGAGGGGAGGGAGGGGAGGGGAGGGGAGGGAGGAGAGGGGCGGGGGAGAAAGAGTTACATAGACTTTAAAGCCCTTACGGTTCTTTCTAGATGATTCAATTTAAACAAATTTATCTGTGTGAGAGAGAGAGAGAGAGAGAGAG
>NC_137058.1:27070520-27078020 GCF_032717465.1 Coenobita brevimanus
GAGGGAGAAGAGAGAGGGAGGGTGGTAGGAAGGAGAGAAAAGGGAGGAATGCATACATGAGACAGAGAGAGAGAGAGAGAGAGAGAGAGAGAGAGAGAGAGAGAGAGATTAAATAATAGATAGACACAGGCCTGACGATAGGTTTACTTGGAGAAAGAGAAGGTCAGGTAGGCCTCTCTCTCTCTCTCTCTCTCTCTCTCTCTGTTTTTCAGGAACTCTCATCCGGTCTCTTAAAAATGCCACTTTTCTCTCTCTCTCTCCCTCTCCCTTTTTCTTGAGTGAAAGAATGGGAGGTAAGTAGAAGGATAGAGGAAGAGGAAGTGGGAGGGAAGAGGAAGAGGGAGGGAAGAGGAAGAGGGAAGGAAGAGGAAGAGAAAGAGGGAGGGAAGAGGAAGAGGGAGGGAAGAGGAAGAGGGAGGGAAGAGGAAGAGGGAGGGAAGAGGAAGAGGGAGGGAAGAGGAAGAGGGAGGGAAGAGGAAGAGGGAAAGAAGAGGAAAAGGGGAGGAAGAGGAAGGGAATAGGAAGAGGGAGCAGGAAGGGGAGGAAAAAGGAAGTGTAGGAATGAGGAGAGGAAAGAGGGAAGGGAGGAAGAGGAGGCAAGAAAAGCAAGAGGCGTTTCCAAGGAGAGGAAGAAGAAAAGAAAAGCTTGGAAGAGGCACAGGAAGATGGAGGAAGAAAAAAGAGGATGAAAAAGAAGAGAGAGAGAGAGAGAGAGAGAGAGAGGTGGGAAGAGGAGGAGGTGGAGAGAAAGAGGTGGAAGGAGGAGGTGGAAAGAGGTAGGAAGAGGAGGAGGTGGAGAGAAAGAGGTGGGAAGAGGAGGAGGTGGGAAGAGGAGGAGGTGGGAAGAGGAGGAGGAGTGGGAAGAGGAGGAGGTGGGAAGAGGATGAGGAGTGGGAAGAGGAGGAGTGGAGAGAAAGGTGGGAAGAAGAGTGGAGAGAAAGAGGTAGGAAGAGGAAGAAGAGTGGAAGGAGGTGGGAAGAGGAGGAGGAATGGAAAGAGGTAGGAAGAGGAAGAAGTGTGAAAGAAGAGAAGTGGAAGAGTGAATAAGAAGAAAGAAGAGGAAGAGGAGTGTGAAAGAAAAGGTACGAAGTGGAAGACCTATGAAGAGGAGAGAGGGTGGAGAGAAAGCGGCGGGAAAGAAAGTGGAGTGTAAGAAGAGAAAATGAAGGAAGAGGAAGAAAGGAAAAGAGAGGAGAAAAGAAGAGGGAAGAGGAAGAAAGGAAAAAGAGCAAGAGGAAGGATAAGGAAGTGGAAGAGGAAGAAAGAGGAACGAGGAGGAACGGAAAATAGGAACTAAGAGGAAGAGGAAGGAGAAAGAAGAAAGGGGAAGAATAGATAAAAAAAAAGAGGAAGGAAAAGGAAGAAAGGGGTAAGAAAGAGGAAGGAAGGAGGGAGGAAAAAGGAAGAAAGAAGAAAGAGGAGGACGGAGAAAGGAAGAGGAAGAAGAAGAATAACTGGTGATGTTAGGCCTTAAACAAAAACATAATTATTGAGAGAGAGAGAGAGAGAGAGAGAGAGAGAGAGAGAGAGAGAGAGAATAATTGATCATGTAGTGAGGTGTCCTTCGATCACTGCCTACCCTCCAATACTTTCTCTCTCTCTCTCTCTCTCTCTCTCTCTCTCTCACGGCACTATCAGCTAATTTTTTTTTTCCTTTTCCCCTTCCTTCCTTCCTTCCTCCCCCCCTCCTCCATTCCTCCCTCTTCTTCCTCCTCATTTTAATTCACTCCTCTCCTCCTCCTTCCCTCTCTCTATTCTCACTCTTTTTCATCCTACTTGCCTTTCTCCTCTTTTCATTCCATCCTCCCTCCCTCTCTCTCTCTCTCTCTCTCTCTCTCTCTCTCTCTCTCTCTCTCTCTCTCTCTCTCTCTCTTACACAACACTTCTTACACATTTCACACACAAACTACCTTCACTCTCTTTCTTCACTCTCTCTCACGCTTTACCACTACTCACTCTTTCTCCCCTTCTCCTTCCTTCATCGTTTCCTTCTTTCCCTCCCACACGCTCAATTCCTCTCTCTCCCCTCCCGTCTCCCTCCTCTTTCCTTTAGCCTTTCACCCTTTCTCTTCCTTCCCCTTCCCTTCACTTCCCTTCCCATCCCTTCCCCTCCACTCCCTCCCCCTCCCCTTTCCACCTCTCCTCTCCTCTCCTCACCTCATCCCTTCCCTTCCCTTCCCTTCCCTTCTCCTCTCCTCTCCTTCCCTCCCCTACCCTTCTCTCCCCTCCCCTCCCCTCCCTTTCCTGCCCTTCCCTCCTCTCCCCTTTCCTTCCTTTCCCTCCCCTCCCCATTTCCTCCCTTCTTCCCCTTTCCGCTTGGCAATTAAGAAGCTTCCTGAGGGAGGGGAAAGGAGTGAGAAAAGGGAGGAGGTTGAGGTGATATAATTCTCATCTATCTATCTATCAGAGAGAGAGAGAGAGAGAGAGAGAGAGAGAGAGAGAGAGAGAGAGAGAGAGAGAGACAGACAGACACAGACAGACAGACAGACTAAGAAATATTAATGAAACCAATTAGGGTAATAAATTCTATACACACAAAAAATAATCATCTCTAAAATTATAAAAAAAGTCAAAATTTCTTACAAAACATATATATATATATATATATATATATATTGCTTTTCACAGATCATAATTATATATTCTTCATTAACCCAGTTTCCATAAATTATTATCGTAAGTCTTAAGCAAGGCGAGGCGGTTTGTCTCGGTGTGTGTGTGTGTGTGTGTGTGTGTGTGTGTGTGTGTGTGTGTGTGTGTGTGTGTGTGTGTGTGTGTGTGTGTGTGTTTCATTTGTGTGGTGCGTTCATTTTACTTCCGCGTCTGTGTGTACGTTCACCTACGCCATTCCCTCTCTCTCTCTCTCTCTCTCCCCTCTTATTCCTCCCTTCAATGCTCTTATGCTCCTTCTCTTTTCTCATTTCCACTCCTCTCTTTAGTCTTCTCTCCTTCCCCTTCCTCTCTTTCTCCCCCCCCCTCTCTCTCTCTCTCTCTCTCTCTCCTCTGTTCCAATACTTAATCGATGTTTCATAAAATATTCAACACTCACCCAACCCTTAGATGGTGTGTGTGTGTGTGTGTGTGTGTGTGTGTGTGTGTGTGTGTGTGTGTGTGTGTGTGTGTGTGTGTGTGTGTGTGTGTGTGTGTGAATGCAAATGAAAGCAAGGAAAGTGTGAAGTATAACCGAGATAGATGGAGAGACAGATAGATAGATAGATAAACAGACAGACAAAATGAAAAGGTTGACAATATAATGATTCCAATAGATTGATAGTTGACCGACAGATAGATAAATACACACAAAAAGGTATATAAATAGATATAGCGACTTGAGAGAGAGAGAGAGAGAGAGAGAGAGAGAGAGAGAGAGAGAGAGAGAGAGAGAGAGAGAGAGAGAAATTCTAGCACAAGACTTCTCGAGAAAAATGGGGGTAAGAGAGATGGCAGTACTCTCTCTCTCTCTCTCTCTCTCTAATCCCCTATTATCTGCAGTTCGCTGCAACCTCTCTTTCCATGCATGCTCTTTTACCTCACCCGTTCTCTCCCTCCCTCCCTCTCTCTCTCTCTCTCTCTCCACTGCAAGTGAGATCCAAACTCACTTTCACATACATACCAACTCTGTCTGTCTGTCTGTCTCTCTCTCTCTCTCTCTCTCTCTCTCTCTCTCTCTCTCTCGCCACTGCGTATCGACAACACGAGTAATTTTGCGAAGGGTGGTTCCTTTAGTGAGGGTGTGGGCGTGTCTCGTTGCCATGGAAACCAACGCACTTCTCTCTCTCTCTCTTACTGCTTGTTTTAACCTCTACTCCCCTTCTCTCTCTCTCTCTCTCTCTCTCTCTCTCTCTCTCTCTTACTGCTTGTTTTAACCTCTACTCCCCTTCTCTCTCTCTCTCTCTCTCTCTCTCTCTCTCTCTCTCTCTCCGTCCATACGTCGTCGAACAACAACGCAAATTGACTGAGACTGGCGGAATTGAGAGAGAGAGAGAGAGAGAGAGAGAGATCAATAACCAAATGGAGATGTGAGCAGGGCTTCGATAACTACCCCCCCCCTCTCTCTCTCAATTGCACCACCCTAATTTCAATCCTATTTACACTCTCTCTCTCTCATTCCTTTCCAATTCACTACCTCTCCCTCAGTTCTCTCCTTTTCTCTCTTTCATGTCTTTGTTTATTTCAATTCTTTCTCTCACTTCCACACACTAATTTCTCTTCTCCTACTCTCTCTCTTTTATCTCTTCTCTCCTCTCTCTTCCTTCTCTTCTTCACTCCTCTCTTCCTTCTCTTTCTTTCTCTTCTCCTCTCTCTTCCATCTCTCCTCCTCTCTCTTTCTCCTCTTTCCTTATATTCACACCCAGTTTTCTCTCTCCACTCTCTTCTCTCCCTCCCCTCTTCTCTCCTTCCCTTGCTTTCACTCTCTTTTCTCTCATTTCCTTCTCCTTCCTCTCTTTACCATATTCTGGTCTCTCTCTTCACTTCCGTCTCATAAATCTCTATCACATTTTCTCTCTCTTTTCTTTTCCTTTCCTTCCCCTCTCTCCCTCTCCCCTTCTTCATCTATTCCTCTCTCTCTCTCTCTCTCTCTCTCACACACACACACACACACACACACACACACACCATCGTTGTCAATATCCCTTACCCTTTCACCTCCTTTCTCTCTCTCTCTCTCTCAAATTAAGGGACCCCTTCACGTGGTGGCACTGATATAACTGGGCGGATCCTTTGCTTGGCCGTACACACTTTCCTCTCTCTCCTCCTCTCTCTCTCAACACCCTCTTCAATTCCCCTCCTCTCTACACAAAGGAAAGAACAATAGCAGTGTTACCCCTGGAGAGAGAGAGAGAGAGAGAGAGAGAGAGAGAGAGAGAGAGAGAGAGAGAGAGGGAAAAAATATGGGAAAGGGGGAGAATTGAGAAGAGGGAGGGAAGGAGGAAAGAGAGATGGGAGAGAGAGAGATAAGAGAGAGGAGAGACAATAAAGAAAATAAGATAGATAATGAGATAAATGAAATGACATGTAAAAGCAAGAAAAAGAGAAAGAAAAGAGAGAGGAAAAAAAGAGGGAGGGCGATGGAGAGTGTTAAAGAGCGATAGAGAGAGAGAGAGAGAGAGAGAGAGAGAGAGAGAGAGAGAGAGAGAGAAATTAATCGATATGGATAATTTAAAAAAAGATAGGAGAGTGGGCACTGGAAAAATGGAGAAAAAAAAGAAAAAAGGAAACGAAAAAAATACGAGAAACAAACAAAAAACAAATGAAGGTAATGAGGCAGAGAGAAAATGGAGGAAGAAAAAGGAAGAAAATGAGGAAAAGAAGAAAGGTGGGAGAAAAGAAAAAAGAAAATCAGGGAGGATAGTAAGAGAGAGGAGAGAAGAGGCGGGAAAACAAACTAAGATAAAGCAGGAAGAAAACGAGAAGAAAGACGAGAGTAACAAAGAAAATTTTAGAGGATAATGAGGCAAGACAAAAGGCAGGAAAAGAAATAAAAACAAAGCCAAAAACAAACATTATCACTCAAGCACACTCATTTACGCAAGGGAAAACAAAGAAAATGGGAAGAGGATGGAAGCGTGAAGAAAACGAAGGTACAGGAGTGACTAATTATCCTGTAGGGCAGTTATAATTACCTCTCTCTCTCTCTCTCTCCCTCTCTCTAGCCACTAGTTTCATACCAGATTAGGAAAAAAGAGCGTCCTTGAGGAGGAGGAGGAGGAGGAAAAAGTGAGAGAGAGAGAGAGAGAGAGAGAGAGAGAGAGGCCCCTCCTTCCCATCCACCCACCTGTTGAAGCCAAAACGCAAATCGCGGTATTTTACGAGAAACCGCGAGACCTCGACAACACTGGAGTTAGAGAGAGAGAGAGAGAGAGAGAGAGAGAGAGAGAGAGAGAGAGACATGGGTAGGAGGAGAGGAAGAGAAGTGTGTGTGTGTGTGTGTGTGTGTGTGTGTGTGTGTGTGGAGAGAGAGAGAGAGGGAAGAAGAGACATGGGTAGGAGGAGAGGAAGAGAAGTGTGTGTGTGTGTGTGTGTGTGTGTGTGTGTGTGTGTGTGTGAGAGAGAGAGAGAGAGAGAGAGAGAGAGAGAGAGAGAGAGAGCTTGTATTGATCTACCTGTTAACTTGGGGGGGAGGCTGGGGAAGAGAGAGAGAGAGAGAGAGAGAGAGAGAGAGAGAGAGAGAGATGCTGTACGGGAGGAGGAGGAGGAGGAAGAGAAGGAGGAGGAAGAGAAGGCGGAGGAGGAGGAAGAGATGGAGGAGGAGGAGGAAGAGATGGAGGAGGAGGAGGAAGAGATGGAGGAGGAGGAGAGTAGGTTTGGCTAGGGGAGGAGATGGATAGGAGAGAGAGAGAGAGAGAGAGAGAGAGAGAGACTATAATAATATACCGGTAAAAGGAAGCGGAAAGTAAAAGTATTTGTCTCTCTCTCTCTCTCTCTCTCTCTCTCTCTCTAAAGTAACAGTGAAACTGTAGGTGTTGATAACTCTCTCTCTCTCTCTCTCTAAAGTAACAGCGAAACTGTAGGTGTTGATAACTCTCTCTCTCTAAAGTAACAGTGAAACTGTAGGTGTTGATAACTCTCTCTCTCTAAAGTAACAGTGAAACTGTAGGTGTTGATAACTCTCTCTCTCTCTCTCTCTAAAGTAACAGTGAAACTGTAGGTGTTGATAACTCTCTCTCTCTAAAGTAACAGTGAAACTGTAGGTGTTGATAACTCTCTCTCTCTAAAGTAACAGTGAAACTGTAGGTGTTGATAACTCTCTCTCTCTAAAGTAACAGTGAAACTGTAGGTGTTGATAACTCTCTCTCTCTAAAGTAACAGTGAAACTGTAGGTGTTGATAACTCTCTCTCTCTCTCTCTAAAGTAACAGTGAAACTGTAGGTGTTGATAACTCTCTCTCTCTAAAGTAACAGTGAAACTGTAGGTGTTGATAACTCTCTCTCTCTAAAGTAACAGTGAAACTGTAGGTGTTGATAACTCTCTCTCTCTAAAGTAACAGTGAAACTGTAGGTGTTGATAACTCTCTCTCTCTCTCTCTAAAGTAACAGTGAAACTGTAGGTGTTTATATATCTCTCTCTCTCTAAAGTAACAGCGAAACTGTAGGTGTTGATAACTCTCTCTCTCTCTCTCTCTAAAGTAACAGTGAAACTGTAGGTGTTGATAACTCTCTCTCTCTCTCTCTCTAAAGTAACAGTGAAACTGTAGGTGTTGATAACTCTCTCTCTCTAAAGTAACAGTGAAACTGTAGGTGTTGATAACTCTCTCTCTCTAAAGTAACAGTGAAACTGTAGGTGTTGATAACTCTCTCTCTCTAAAGTAACAGTGAAACTGTAGGTGTTGATAACTCTCTCTCTCTCTCTCTCTAAAGTAACAGTGAAACTGTAGGTGTTGATAACTCTCTCTCTCTAAAGTAACAGTGAAACTGTAGGTGTTGATAACTCTCTCTCTCTAAAGTAACAGTGAAACTGTAGGTGTTGATAACTCTCTCTCTCTAAAGTAACAGTGAAACT
>NC_137058.1:27083020-27088020 GCF_032717465.1 Coenobita brevimanus
CTCTTACTTTTCCTCATTTTCCTTCCCGCTTTTCCGTTTCTTTCCTCCATCTTGCAATTTCCTGTTACCCCCTCTTATCTCCCTCCTCCTCTCTCTCTCTCTCTCTCTCTCTCTCTCTCTCTCTCTCTCTCTCTCTCTCTCTCTCTCTCACCCTTTCCCATCTCTCCTCTCTCCACCTCCTCTTTTTCTTCCTCCTCCTCCTCCTGTTCTTCATCTTCTTCTTCTTCTTCTGCTCCTCCTCCTCCTCTCGTCGTTCTTCTTCTTCTTCAGCTCCTCCTCCTCCTCTCTTCGTTATTACGTACCAACACATTCTTATGACGTAGTAGGCTTGCCACTTTTGAGAGAGAGAGAGAGAGAGAGAGAGAGAGAGAGAGAGAGAGAGAGAGAGAGAGAGAGAGAGAGAGAGAGAGAGGAGGAGGAGGAGGAGGATTACATAGGAAAGCAAACAGCAACAGACCTTATGGTCCTTTCGAGGCTGCTTGTTACAGAGAAAACGATGACTACAAGATCTAACTCTACATGCTGAAGGATAAGGATAGTAAAGCAAGAAGGCTCCCCCCACCACCAAACCCTCCAGGAAAAAGTGAGAAAAACCACCATGCAGCATGGAAAAACTGACACGGAAATTTCATAGGCAATACTGGAAAGGAAAGGTCACATTCTATAATACTTTATCTATAAGCTACCCGATTGGGTACCCTGAAAGAGAAAGTAAACAAATCAACTAATAGTTACGGCATGACATTATAAACCGGTTACATTGAGTTAATGGGAAGTCTGTGGACATAACGTGGAAACTACACACTGCACAGTGTGGATGTTTAGGGGTGGTGCGGGAGCCTTGACTGGCGCTTTTAAGGTAGGCAGCAATCAATCAGGCTCTAGCTCCGTTCACTCCACTAAGACAAGGAACTCTCCCATGTGGGACAAGTACACAAGTTTCCTCCTGAAGCAGTGACCCCTGGTACATTAAAAAAAAATCCCAATGGTGGTCACTTGACTAACAGGGACCCTCAGTGATCCACAGCCCATCACGGATCGAAAGTAAGAGTAGTGACCGTTAACTCAGGGTTATCTGTGCAGATCCTAATCTGTGCTTATATTGCTTTCTTTGCATTCGGGAGATTGAAAACTATGTAAGACGGTGTCTTGGACAAAAAGGGACTGCACAGTGCACAGTGTGGATGTACAGTGCACAGAGGAGGAGAAAAACCCAGGATAAAAGAATGAAGAGACCAAAAGCAATGAATACAGAATGAAGAGGAGGAGGAGGAAGACGGAAGAGGAAACACGGAGGAGATAAAAGACAGCAGGAGGAAGAGGGGAGGAGGAGGAGGAAGAAGGAAGGAGGAGGAAGAAGGAAGAGGGGAGGAGGAGGAAGAAGGGAGGAGGAGGAAGAAGGGAGGAGGAGGAAGAAGGGAGGAGGAGGAGGAGGAGGAGGAGGAGGAGGAGGAAGGGCGGAGGAAGAGGAGGAGGGTAGGAAGAGGAAGAAGTGAGGAAAAGGAAATGGGAAGAACAGCAAGAAGGCAGGAGGAACAGGGAGAGGGAGAGGGAAGGGAAGGGAGGAGGAAGAAGGGAGGAAGGGGAAGAAGGGAGAAAGAGGCGAAAGAAGGGAGAAAGAGGCGAAAGAAGGGAGGAAGAAGAGAAAGAAGGGAGGAAGAGGAGAAAGAAGGGAGGAAGAGGAGAAAGAAGGGAGGAAGAGGAGAAAGAAGGGAGGAAGGGGAGAAAGAAGCGAGGAAGAAGGGAGGAAGAGGATGGTGAGGAAATGATTAAATATGCACAAGTAAGAAGACGAGGGTGAGAGGAAGAGGAAAGAGGCGTGAGGGGAGAGAGGGAAGGGAAGAGAGAGAGAAAGAGAACACATAGATATATACAATGACATTATACTGGTAGATAGACATATTTAGATAGACAAATAGATGGAGAGAGAGAGAGGGAGAGGGAGGGAGGGAGGGCGGGAGGGAGGCTTTTCCCTTGCATGAATATCTCTCTCTCTCTCTCTCTCTGGTAGACAGACAGGTAATTAGATAGACAGACAGATAGATACAGATGAGGGGAGAGAGAGAGAGAGAGAGAGAGAGAGAGAGAGAGAGAGAGAGAGAGAGAGAGAGAGAGAGAGATCAAAGGGCTGGGTTGCACTGTGGGGAAAATGTGTGAGCTCCAAGAAGTGTTGGCACGCAGCATAAATAGATAGACAGATAGATGGATAGATAGATGGATAGACAGACAGACACAGATGGACAAGATGGATAGACAGATAAAATGATAGATATGGATAGATAGGCAGACATTTATAGATAGATACACAGATGGATAAAAAGGTGGATAGACTGATAGATAGAAAGACTGGAAGGTAGAGACAGACTGATAGACAGATAGATAGATATTGTTGTTCGATAAATTAAAAAACAATACATTTAGAGAAAAACAAAAGGTGCAGTATATAGATAGATAGAGATGGATAGATAGATAGATAGATAGATAGATAGATAAGTCATATAAATACATACAGAAAAACATGAAGGTGTACTATAGATAGATAGATGATAGATAGATGGATAGATAGGTAGACAAAAACAGATGGATAGATAGGATAGATAGATATACTGTATACAGACAGACAGATAGATCGACAGATAGATAAACAGATTGATAGAGATAGATAGACAGAGATAAAGACATAGGTGTCGTATAAGTAGAGATAAAGAATAATGTGTAGCATAGATGAATAGATAGATGGACAGATAAACAGATAGATAGACAGACTGAGACAAATAGATACAAGTAGATATATAGAGACTGACAGACACAAAATATTCAGATGGACACAAAGACATCGGTAAAATTGAGAGAGAGAGAGAGAGAGAGAGAGAGAGAGAGAGAGAGAGAGAGAGAGAGAGAGAGAGAGAGATGAAACAAGAAGCCCAAGATTGAAACTCACTCTCACAGCGTCAATTACGGTGGCCTCATATGACTCCATCTGGGAAGGAGGAAGAAAGAGGAGGGAAGACGAAGGGAGGAAGGAAAGCTGTGCGAGGGAGGAAAGACTTGAAAGAGGAGGAAAGAGGGAGAGGAAGGAAGGAAGGAAAAAGAATGATATGGGAGGAAAGAGGTGAATGAGGAAGATGGAAGAAGGCAGGAAGGAAAAGGAGAGATGTGGGAGGGAGGAAAGAGGTTAGTGAGAAGGAAGGAAGGAGGAAGAAAGTGAGAAAAAAGATGAAAGACGCAAGAAAATGTAAATACTTTTGTCCACCCAGTTAACAGGGGCACAAAAATAGGCTATATGGTTACCACCCAGCGTTGTAGATGGTTTCGTGAATTACAGGAAATCATTAGGTTTGTCACTCAGTGTAGAGTCAACCGAAGTGGAAAGAAGAGACACAGATAGCGACAGGGCGGTGTGGAGAATGATGAAGGTGAAGGAAGAAGTGAGAAGCACTACATCAAGTGAGTGGATGATGGCCACCACTATCAACTAAGGAAAGAATGTGAAAGAGATGGAAGAACGGAAGGAGGAAAGAAGAGATAAGAAGTGCGAGAGAAAAGCAAGCAAGTGTGTGTGTGTGTGTGTGTGTGTGTGTGTGTGTGTGTGTGTGTGTGTGTGTGTGTGTGTGTGCCAAGATATGGAGTCTCTTTCAGGATGCAGGAGGATGATATTACCCAGGAGAGAGAGAGAGAGAGAGAGAGAGAGAGAGAGAGAGAGAGAGAGAGAGAGAGAGAGAGAGAGAGAGAGAGAGAGAGAGAGAGGAGAGAATTTCCTCCAAAACTACCACCAAGCCTAACAGGGAAGGCACATAAGTAACAATAAAATAAACTCTTAGGAAATTACTCCCCATATTTCAGTTACTTTTTCGCCTTATCGCTTACAATCTTGAAAGATTTATACGTACATAAATACATAGGCCTACATATACACGCGCACACACATTCTCTCTCCCTCTCTCTCTCTCTCTCTCCGTTCTTACTCTTCTTTCATTACTTTCTCTTCATGTTCCGCTTAATATTGCTTCTTCCAGTCCCCCCCTCTCTGTCTCTATCTATCTATCTGCCTATCTCTCTCTGTCCTTACTCTCTCTTCTTTTATTACTTTCTCTTCAAGTTCCGTTCATGATTGCTTCTTCCAGTTCCCACCCCCTCTCTCTCTGTTTTTACTCTTTTCTTTCATTATTTTCTTTTCATGTTCCGTTCAAGATTGCTTCTTCCAGTCCTCGCTCCCCCCCCCTCTCTCTCTCTCTCACGTACCTAATCTCGTCCTCAGCCAATCACATCAAGGTCAGAAGTAGGCATTGAGAGTCAGGGAGTGAGATTGGCCAACTAAGAGAGAGAGAGAGAGAGAGAGAGCTGCGATGGTCATTACGCACGAGAGCCAATAATTCTCCTTCATTTTCCTGGAAGTCTCGAGCGATAAAATAAAGAGTTGGCGAGGAAACGAAAAAGTATGAAAAATGGATGACTTGGTGGGAAGAAAAATTGGAAATGTACCCAAAACGAAGACACATTTTCCTGATTCTTCTTCTCGGTCGATTTTCTTGGATTTCCCTACCCCCCCCCGGTCGATTTTCCTGGATTTCATTTCGGTCGATTTTCCTGGATTTTTCTTTCCGATCGATTTTCCTGGATCTTTCTTTCCCCCCGGTCGATTTTCCTGGATTTTCCCTCCCCGGTCGATTTTCCTGGATTTTTTTTTTTTTTTTGTTGGTCGATATTCCTGGATTTTTGTTGGCAGATTTTCCTGGATTTTTTTTGTTGGTCGATTTTCCTGGATTCCCCCCCCCCCGGTCGATTTTCCTGGATTTTTTTTTTGTTGGTCGATTTTCCTGGACTTTTTTTGTTGGTCGATTTTCCTGGATTTTTTTTTGTTGGTCGATTTTCCTGGATTTTTTTTTTGTTGGTCGATTTTCCTGGATTTTTTTTAGTCGATTCTCCCGCATTTTAGGTCGATTTTCCTGCATTTTTTTTTGGTCGATTTCCCTGTTTTTTTAATTAAGGACTATTTCCTG
>NC_137058.1:27093020-27098020 GCF_032717465.1 Coenobita brevimanus
CTCTCTCTCTTTCTCTCCAACTTCGTTAAATTCTCTCATTTCTCTTCCTCATGCTCCTCACTTTTCTTCCCTCCCCACTTTCAACCTTCTCCTGTACCTCTCCACTTCTCTCCATCTTCCTTCCTTCCAACTTCCCACCCCCTTCCATCTCTCTCCATCTTCTTTTCTTCCTGTCTCTCCATTTCTCCTCTTCCGCCTCCTCCTCCCTATTTCTCTTCCCTCCTCACTCTCTTTACCATATTCCTTTACTTCTCACTTCTCTCCATCATTCTCCCTCCATCTTTCATTTCTCTCTCTACTTTCTTCCATCCCTCCTCTTCCCTTCATCCCCGCTCTTTCCTCCATCCCTCTTCTTTCCTCCAACTCTCCCGCCTCTTTCCTCCATCCCACCTCTTTCCCTCCATCTCTCCCTCCTCTTTCCTCCACTAAGCACCATGTTCCAATCGGGTGAGTATTCCCTGCCAAGTCAGCCCACGTCAGACCCCTTCGCCAGCACCAGTCCACTTCTAGACCACTTAGGACCATTTTTCAGACCATCTTCCGCTGTCTACTTCTAATCTACTTAATTTTAGACCTCTCAGGACCTACAAGACCATAAAACAGAGACTGAGAAGATGAGAGAGAGAGAGAGAGAGAGAGAGAGAGAGAGAGAGAGAGAGAGAGAGAGAGAGAGAGAGAGAGAGAATGGAAGGCAGTCAAGCGTAAGAGCCAAGAGTGAGATAGTGAGCGAGAGAGAGAGAGAGAGGAAGGGCCACACCATTACCGAAACAGTCGACTCAGCAGGACTCCACCACAAAAACTGAGAGAGAGAGAGAGAGAGAGAGAGAGAGAGAGAGAGAGAGAGAGAGAGAGAGAGAGAGAGAGAGAGAGAGAGCCATAACAAACACGAAAACGAAATGAAAATAATGAGTAATAATAATATCGGTAATAATAATAATAATAATAATAATAATAATAATAATAATAATAAAGGCAGGAAGAAAAAAGACAAAATAACGGGCCAAACAAAGAAAATAAAAGAGATAAAACAGAAAAGCTTCAGAAGAGATGATAAACAAGAAAATCGAAAGAAAGAGAAACGAAGACAATGAAGAGAAGAAAATAAAGACAAGACAAGACAAAGACCCAGGCACAGACGAAGACAAAGATACTCAAGAAAAATAAGACAGGGAAAAAGACACGTGAAGACAAGGAAGAAAAGATGGAGGTCTCAAGAAAGGAGCATATCATCTTGAGAAACTGCAATGGGATATACAATAATATTTTCCGATCAGTAACTCCCCCCCCACCTCTTTGATCTTGCTCTTTGTTACCTCTCTCTCTCTCTCTCTCTCTCTCTATGCCTTCCCTTCTCTCCTCTCTCTCAATTCCTTCCCATCTTTCCATCTTTTTTTTATCACTATCTATTCCTCCTTCCTTCCTTTCTCTTCTCTTCCCTCCTATCTTCCCCCCCCCTCTTCTCCTCCCCCCTCCCTTCTCTCTCCTTTCGTATTCTCCCTCCCTTTCTTCTCCATCCCTCCTCCTCTTCATCCTTTCCCTTCCTTTTCCTCCCCTCCCTTTCCTCTCTTCCTCCTTTCTTTTCTTTACTCCTTCCCCTCTAACTCCCTTCCTTTCTCCTCTACCTTCACTCTTCCTCCTCCACTCCCCTTCCCCCTCCTCCTCCTCCTTTTCTTCTTCCTCCTCCTCCTCCTCCTCCTCTTCTTGCTTTCCTATCCTTATCCTTCAACATGTAGAGTTAGATCTTGTAGTCATAGTTTTCTCTAACAAGCAGCCTCGAAAGGACCATAAGGTCTGTTGCTGTTTGCTTTCCTGTGTAATCCTGAGTAATCCTCCTCCCCCTCCTCTTCCTCACCTGCATATCTTAGGTCGCAGGTGTTGCACAAAAGGAAAGAAGTAAAAATGAGATGAAATAATGGACTCCTGTGAATATTCTTCTTTTCACACACACACACACACACACACACACACACACACACACACACACACACACACACACACACACCTTCACGAGAGCGTCCTTTTCTAATTAATTCCCCTTTGTACAGATTTACCACCGTACTCTCCCTAACACCTCTTCCTTAGCGATTTATTCTTGGATATGGCTGGTTAATGTCCTTTTGTGTGTTACTTATGCAGAGTATGGCAATACTGGAAGGATTTATGTAACTCAGAATAGATCAGTATGGTGTAGTAAGCAAAATGAATCGCTTAGGAAATGGTGTTAGGGTGCGCTTGGGTGCAGGGTATACTGTACTACGAAGGATTATTCAAGTAACTCAAAATAATGATGATGATGGCTGGATGAATCACTCTTGCGTGATGTCCCCCCTGGGGTTTATCCCCGCTTACAATCTACCCCACCCCACCTTTACCCCCCCTTTCACACACACACGCATAAAAAGGAACTCTTGTATAGTCAATATGTCATTCCCTCTCACTATCTTGACCACTGAAGATGGTGGCAGTGTCCACCGAAACTGTTTGGTAATTATATTCTTCGTCTACAAGTGTGGGTTTTATTCACCGTCAATGATGATGATGATGATGATTAAAAAATTTGACTGCAGAGTTCAATAACAATACCATTATTATTATTATTATTATTATTATTGCAGTAACAGAAGTAGTGGCTGAGTAGTAGTAGTAGTAGTAATAGTAGTGGTGGTGATAGTGGTGGTGGTGGTAGCAGTAGTAGTAGTAGTAGTAGTAGTAGTAGTAGTAGTAGTAGTAGTAATAATAATAATAATAATAATAATAATAATAATAACAACACCGCAAAAATCTGAACATCTAAAACTTTCTCCCCACCACACTCCTATCACAGTCCCCCGTCCTCTTCCCTTCCCTTTCCCGTTCCCCCTCCCCTTTCCCTACTCCCCCTCCCTTTCCTCCAAGCTCCCTCACACTTCTCACTCCCCCAATCCCGGCCACGGGGAGGGGAGGGGAAGGGGGAGGGGGAGGGGGAGGGGAAGGGGGAGGGGGGAGGAGAGAATCGAAACCAAACTATCGGAATATCTGAGTTGAAATATATCCCCATAAACTCTCCTTCCACTTATTCTTATAACCCTTCCCCTCCTCACTCCTCTCCCTCCCTCTTCCTTTCCTTCCATCTTCCACTCTCTCCCTTCTCCTCCTCCTCCTCCTCTTTCCTACCTCTCTCTCACCTTTCTTCCTCATTTGTCTTTCTCCACTTTCCTCATCCTCATTTTTCCCCTTCCTCCCCTCTCCTCCCTCCCTTCCTTTACCCCCCCCCCTCGACATTCTTCACGTCTGAGAGAGAGAGAGAGAAATACAATACTACCCAGCAAGGTAATATTTTTGGCCAGGTAATATTTTGATGAGTAGTACTGCTCATTTCTGGGGGGTAGGATTTTTTTTTAGATATATATATAAACTACAGTGAAAATTTACAAGTCCATGGTTAGACCCATTTTGATTTACGGGCATGAGTCATGGTACAGTACAATTGCAACAGATCAGAAAGTATTAGGATTTGAGAATAAAATACTGAGAAGGATTCTTGGGATAAAGTGGCCAGACAGAGTTACAAATGAAAGAGTAAGGGATATTACGAGAGTGGAACCAGTTAATGAATATGTGAGACTGTCTCGCTGGAAATGGCTGGGGCACATATACAGAAAAGAAGGCAGTTTAATGCAGGATGTGCCAGAGTGGACTGCTAGAGGAAGAAGAGGTAGAGGTAGGCCGAGGGAAACCTGGTTGAGGACAATGAAAAGAGAAGCAGGAGAGGAGTGTTGGTGGGACCTGAAGGAGATGGCAAGAGACAAATATTGGTGGAGAGAGTTCATCGAGGCCCTATGCATCCCGTGGGCTGCCACAGGAAATGACTGATTGATTGATTGATATATATGTGGGATTTTGTCTGTCTCACTCACTCTCTCTCTCTCTCTCTCTATTTCATTTACCTCATGCATACCTTCCTTCCTTCCTTCCCGTCTCTCTCTCTCTCTCTCTCTCTCTCTCTCATTTTCCATTTCATTTCCTCCCCCTTCTTACCCTCTCACGCATCGCTTCCTTCCTTCCCTCCTTCCTCCCTCCCACCTCTCTCTCTCTCTCTCTCTCTGGGTGGATAGGCAAACTGAGATGTCTTTTATTCTTTATCCTTACTGATAATTAGAGGGGAGGGGAGGGGAGGGGAAAAAGGGAGGGGAGGGGAGGGAAAAAGGGAGGGGAGGGGAGGGAAAGGGGGACGGGAAAGGGAAGGGAGGGGGAGGGGAAAGGGAAGGGAGGGGGAGGGGAAAGGGAAGGGAGGGGGAGGGGAAAGGGAAGGGAGGGGGAGGGGAAAGGGAAGGGAGGCCGAAGCATTGAAAACTGGAAACGAAAGGGAAAGGAAGGGAAGAGACAAATATGGGAAGGAAAAAGGAAAGAAAGAAGGAAGGAACGAACGAAGGAGGGAAGGAAGGGAAGGAAGGGAGCAAGGGAAGGAAGGGAGCAAGGGAAGGAAGGAAGGGAGCAAGGGAAGGAGGGAAGGAAGGAAGGGAAGGAAGGAGGGAAGGAAGGAAGGGAAGGAAAAGAAAGAATGGGAAGAGAAGGGAATGCATGAATGAATGAATGAAGGAAGGAAGGTGGGAAGGGAATGAATGAAGGGAGGAAGGAAAGGAATGAAAGAAGAAAGGAAGGAAGGAAGGAAGGATGGCAGGAAAGAAGGAAGGAAGAGAAAGTATGAGAAGGAAGGAATGAAGGAAGCAAAATCAAGGCAAGAGGCCGAAAAAGGAAAACAGGAAGTAGGGACAAGGAATTAGGGACCAATAAAGACCATTCCAAGACTAATAAAATAAAAATAAGTGTCGTAGCATCGTTCAAGAGGCGATTGGATCAAAATAAAGAGGGGTGGATGACCTGCTCCAACCCCCATGTAGCTTCAAAGGAGGGGATTAAATTGTCTGGATTGTCTGTGTCTGTCCGTCTGTCTCAGTCTCTCTCTCTCTCTCTCTCTCTCTCACACACACACACACACACACACAGGCTCCTCTCGTCCC